>NC_137611.1:12625013-13187513 GCF_963280865.1 Gymnoscopelus braueri
CCATGATGTACCAGACTGAAATAATGTCCCACTGGTTAATTTTTTAACCCCATGTTAACATTTATCCTACCTAAACCCAAAAAGGGAAACAGAGCAAATATTTGGAAGTATACAACTAATTAACACAATTTCCATACAATTTGGACTCAAGGAATTCATTAAAATTGGTATTACTGTATTAAGATTCAAGCATATCTTTCTTGACACTATTTTGGGGGGAAAAAGTGAAAGAAACTGAGCCAAGAATGTTCAGATTACATCTATATTTTTCATTTTACTAAATACTTGTGTGCGTCAGTCATTGATCATTCTAAATATGCTCCTCGTTGACTTACATTATACAGTGAAACAGCTCTCAAAGTCACTCTTTTAGCATGTAAACTAACGTAAACAAAGTTGATTCAGACAATATAGAGCATCACCAAACACAGTACTGTTTGTTTTTTTTATAAAAAATGTTAACTTCCTGTTGATTTAGCTATTTCTATTAGGAAGAAAACCCAGACTGGATCCGCGGATCTGGATCCGGATCTTCAAATAGTAAAATGAACAGGAAGTTGTCATTTTTATATATTAAAAAAAAAACAGTAATGGTTTTGGTGATGTTCTATATTGTCTAAATCAGCTTTGTTTGTGTTAGTTTATGTGCTAAAAGAATGACTTTGAGAGCTGTTTCATTGTACAATGTAAGTCAATGAGGAGAAGCAATTATGTTTGATTTCTTGTCCACCTTTGGAGTTACAGTACATCATGGCAAGGTAACTACACAACCCAAACCTCTACCAAAGTGGTCTTGCCCTTTAAAACTTTCCTTCCATTTGGGGAACAACAGCACCATCATCATCCATAGTCTCTAATGTCGTCATAGCCAGTGCAGTGCACGTTTGATTACCTCATTAACAACATGTTCAACAACTCTTATTAACATGTAGTGTGGTGAAGTAAGTATGTACATTTTATTTGTATAACACTTCTCACAGAGATAACTCACAGTGCTATATCAAGTGCTATACAACAGAAATAAAAACACAGCATGAAACATTCAAATTATTAAAAACAACAAAAACACACACAAAAAATCTAAGACATTCCACAAGTGGTTCTTAAAAATGTCCACAGAGGCCGCAGCTCTCAAGACCTGTGGAGGGGCATTCCATATTTTTTTGTTTTTTTTTACCGTTTTTCGTCCCGTGGGGGAACTTCCGTTTTCAGCTATAAGTGCCGCCCACAGAGGAGCTCGGAGGGGGGAGCAATTAGGGATTAAAAGTGTCTTGCTCAGGACATTTTGACACTTAAGCCCTATTTACAAAAAAATGAAAATAGATCTACAAGCTCACAATGCATCACAGTGAGCTTGTAGAGCTGCTATCTTCACTATTATTGTCTCCGCCAGGCCGAAGGCATGGCGAGAGAGTATGTTTTACCCCCTGTCCGTCCGTCTGTCCGTCCGTCCTTCTGTCTGTGACCAGCTAATCTCCGCCACCGTTGGCCCGGTCGCTGTGAAACTGTGCACACACACTCCCTGGATGCCACAGCAGAACCTCTGCCCCACATTTTTCAGATCAGCCTGTCATAGCGCCACCATGAGGCCGACTTTTGCAAAACATATTTTTGGATATTACTCCTACAGATTTTGTCCAAAAAACACACAAATCAGTACACAGTATCTATAGTCATGTGATCAACACGGATCTGTCCGATTTTCCAGATTCCATCCTGATTGGCTAAGATTGGCTCCCAAAGTTTGCAGGATTGCTCCGTTTTGAACACAATGCCTCAAATCATAAACGCAGCTTGCGATTTCAGTGAAATTTCACACGCACATTCCCACTAGGCAGAGGAAGAAAAAAAAAAAAAAATTATTTTATTACATTTCATTTTATTTGATGGAGGTACAGGACAACAGACAACAGTTATAGAAAAACAGCATGTACAGTACTCGTTCATAAATAAATAAGTATATACATAAATCTATACCAAGTTCCCTGGTATTCTCTCTCTCTCTCTCTCTCTCTCTCTCTCTCTCTCTCTCTCTCTCTCTCTCTCTCTCTCTCTCTCTCTCCTCTCTCTCTCTCTCTCTCTCTCTCTCTCTCTCTCTCTCTCTCTCTCTCTCTCTCTCTCTCTCTCTCTCTATATATATATATATATATATATATATATATATATATATATATATGTGTGTGTCACTGTATGCAACTATACAGTGACAAATACCACAAGGGAGTTTGGACCATATTATTATTATTTTCTTTTGCTTTAAAATATTATGTTCTGCTTCAACTAACTACCTGTTTTATTCTTATTTTTGTCTTTATTCCATTTTTGCAGTGGTGGAAAAAGTATTTGGAAATGTATATAGAGCTGAAGTTGTTAATGTATGTTTTGTAATAATAATCAAAATCTAAGTAACAAGTAACTAAAGTTTTAAAATAATTGTAGTGGAGTAAAAGTACAATATTTGCCTCTGAGATGTAGTGGAGTAGAAGTAAAAGTACTGAACACTGGAAATACCTAAAAAGTGTACTTAAGTACAGTAGGCCTACTTAAGTAAATGTTCTTAGTCACTTTACACCACTGCATTTTTGTACTTCTATTGTTATTAAGCTATTTAGCTGTTCCTGTCGTGTTTTTTACACTTACTGCGGGCTGTGATGACACACAGGGATCAACAAAGAGTATCTATAATTTATGCACAATAAATGACAATGCGGAAATTTTAGGAAAGTATTGGGTTCCAATTTCCTTTAGGCAAAGACTTATTTACTGTTGCCAGTTTCCTTCTCTTATCCACCTGCGTGTGCGTGTGCGTGTGCGTGTGCGTGTGCGTGTGCGTGTGCGTGTATGTGTGGGTGTGTGCCAATCATTTGGCCTAGATTTTCCAGCAAGACCCAATCTTGCAGCCTCACTCTTGTGTTTCGATAGCAGGTGAGTCTGTAGATTAGAGGTGTTGCCTCCAGATGCTTGCACCTTACCCAGACACAGTTTACAGATAACCTCATTGACATTCTCAGGTTCCCTATCAGCATTGGGTTTAAAACCAAAATATCGCCCACTTGGCCGAGGAAGAAATGCCACCCTTTTCACATTGGCCTGTTATAGCGCCACCAGGAGGCCAAAATAACGTACCTGACCTGGCGGAGACCTGTGCTCCGAGGAGCACTTTTTCTAGTTCAATATTGTATTTACATTTCTGAAAAAGAAGGAAATTCTTGTAAAGTGTCAACGTTTAAATACAGCATGCTTTGATATTAAAAAGAAAATGTACTTTTGAATACTTTCATTTGTGGTTGAGTAATGTTTCACCAGGAGTATTTATACTTTGACTCAAGTACTGGGGTTGAGTACTTTGGGCCACCACTGCCAGTAGAGCCTCATTTTGAAGCATATAGTGATGTCTAATTGTCCAGGACCCTTCATTTGGGCTGTATTCTTGACAAATACCTGACAGGTGAAAGCATGGCTACAAAGGTGATCAAAAGAGTTAACCAGAGAACCAGATTTATGGGCAAAGTTTCCTCTTTTATCAGCAAGGATGCCCTCAGGACCCTTTCAGGGGCCCTGATCCAGCCCCTCTTTGACTTTGCGTGCACCTCTTGGTACTCCAGCATCTCGATGTCACTGAAGACTAAGCTTCAGCTTCAAACCTCCCAAAACAAACTGATTCGGCTACTCCTTGGACTGGGGCCCATGACCCACCTTTCACCCACCCATTTTGCCAGCCTAGGCTGGCTCAGGGTAGAAGACAGGATTAAACAACTAAAAATGGGATTGGTCTTCAAAATTGTAAAGCAAATTTGCCCGATATGCCCCCTATTCCCGCATATCTGAGTAAATCCCTCCAAAAAGTTGGCGACACCCACAGTCACAAAACTAGAGGGAGCAAATTCTCCTTCTACAGCACTGCCACCCAGGTTTGGAATAGTGTAACCCCATCCCTCAAAAAGTGCAGTTCGCTGGGCTTCAAAACAACAGTTAGACAGACGACCCCCCACTTTTTTTGTACATATAGCTTTATTTTATTTTTTTCCCCTGCTTTTATTTTTTGTTTGTACATAGTGCTATCTTTTTCTGTATTTTTGTATTGATATTTGAACTGTGATGCCACTATATATGACTATGTATGAATTGAATACCAAGGACCTCATTGGAAACAAGACCGCAAGGACTTTTTTGAACTGACCTTTTAGACAAAGTATTTTAAATGTAACTGTGCTGTTTTACATTTTTGCCTAATAAAATATTCAACCAATCAATCAATCAATGACCTGCTACAACAATATCATGTGCCCAGCAGGACCCTAAGGTCAACTGTCCAGAGTCTATTGGTCATTCCTCGTACCAGGTTGGGCGGCCATTGTTGAATGGTTAGAGAGCCGCCTGGGAAGCCTAAGGTTCGAAGTGTCCCTGAACAAGACACTTAACCCCTAACTGCTTCCCCCTCCGCATTCCCCCACGAGATGAAGAAAGATAATAAAAAGAAAAGAAAATGTATGGAATGTCCTTCGACAGGTCTTGAGAGCTGGACCGAAAAAAGGTCAGCCTCTGTGGAATCCCAGATCCCGGGATTCCCCAGAGTTAGTGTCCTAACTCTGTCCTAAGTGTCCTTGAGCAAGACGCTGAACCCCTAACTGCTCCCGATGAGCAGGTTGGTGCCTTGCATGGTTTCCTCCGTCATCGGTGTATGAATGTGTGTGAATGGGTGAATGTAATGCAAAATCTATGTAAAGCGCTTTGGATAAAAGCGCTATATGAATGCACCATTTACCCAGTATACCATTTTTTTTATCCGCCGCTTGGAAATGGAGGTTCCACACAGAAATCCCAGAGTAGTCTGGCCATGCCAGGTGCTCATTCACTGGCATCCTGGCATGGGTGCGGGATCGCACCCATGACCTTGTGGTAGAGAGAGAGAGAGAGAGAGAGAGAGAGAGAGAGAGAGAGAGAGAGAACTGGAAAAGTTTTTTTAAATGTATTTAGTAGTATTATTAGTGGTGGATGACAATAACGCTGTGACTCAAGTCCTGTTAAAAAGGCCATGCATGATGACACATCTGGATTAACACCCTGTTCTCTTCCATCCCTCGACGGCCATTCAATTTAAATCCCATTGTATTTGTACCCCCCCTCCTTCATTCAACACAAAGACATTGTAAAAATAAGCACCCCAGCCCCTCCTCTTTTCTCTCTCTCTCTCTCTCTCTCTCTCTCTCTCTCTCTCTCTCTCTCTCTCTCTCTCTCTATATTACACTCATTTCAAATAGCTTTATTGGCATCATGGCATCTCTCTCAATTACATTCATTTCAAATAGCTTTATTGGCATCATGGCATCTCTCTCAATTACATTCATTTCAAATAGCTTTATTGGCATCATGGCATGGATGTAAACCGTTACAATAGTCGAGACGAGACCAGGCTGAGTAGTAGACAGGGCTCTACTCTTCACACAGCCGAACAGACCACTGCCCAGTTTGGAGGAGCTGGACTGAACGCCCACCAGTAGCCAGTAGCTGCCTCGGGAAATTCCTGAGGGTCATCAAAGACTCCACCCACTACTGCCACAACAGCCTGTTCACTCTCTGTTGCCATCTGGGTAGTGGGAAGAGAAGAGGTACAGGATCCTCCAACAGCCACGAGTCGAGCAGAATGTGGAGCAGCTTCTTCCCCCAGGCTAAAAGACTGCTGAGTAAGAAAAGACAATTAACACCTTGCAGTAGGCTAACTAGTGGTGCATTGTATGCTGCTCTAGATTTTTTTAAATCTTGCTTTAACCTTTATCTTGTTAATTGTTTTAGGGCTGTTCTTTGTGTCAAGGAGCACCCCAAGCTACATTTTTTTCCCACAGTGGGTGTATTCAATTTCATAGCCTACACCTACTGTAACAATAAGTGACTATACAGTAGTCTATTGTAGGCTACTCTTTGAACTGAAAAGCTAAGCTTTGAGAGAGGATCTTCCAGTCGTACGTTCCAACGTTGGACCTCGGTGCATTCCATAGGAAGAAGTCGTAAAATGAACCAATAATCTGGCAGAATCTGACTGAGTCTGTTTTGCCTACAGGCAGCAGCAGCAGCACACTGTAGTTTACTCCCATAACAGTTAATCATACCTCACTTTACAGCAGGACTGTGCACAACTAACTGTAAGTGTGTTTGCCACATGGCTGTGTGTGTGTGTGTGTGTGTGTGTGTGTGTGTGTGTGTGTGTGTGTGTGTGTGTGTGTGTGTGTGTGTGTGTGTGTGTGTGTGTGTGTGTGTGTGTGTGTGTGTGTGTGTGTGTGTGTGTGTGTGTGTGTGTGTGTGTGTGTGTGTAATGTTTATATATGTTTGTGAATTACAGTTTGACAATGGCTGTAGACATAGTTGGGTTGGTGGGACTGTTGGTCTTCTATGTCTTGATCCTGGCGATGGGCATCTGGGCATCTAAGAAGTCCAGAGAGGAGGAGAAGAAATGTGTGGGTTCCAGGAGCGAGGTCACCATTATAGGGGGACGTAACATCAATGTTTGGATTGGAGTCTTCACAATGACAGGTGAGGAAAATCCCATTAGTGTTTGTGTGTCGGCTATAGTGCACATGGCACAGGACATTGGTTTGTGTCCAGTGGTGGAAAGTAAACTACATTTACTCAAGTACTGTTACTTAAGTACAATTTTGAGGTATGTTTTACTTTACTGGAGTATTCAATACTTTTACTTCTACTCCACTACGTCTCAAAGGCAAATGTTGTACTTTTACTCCACTGTAAATATTTGAAAACTTGAGTTACTAGTTATTTTGTAGGTTTTGATTATTATTACAAAACAAACAACCACTTCAGCCCTATACTGTACATTGGCTATTGAAAATAACCAATGTACAGTATATCGCGACACGTTGTGAGCTTGTAGATCCGCTATTTTCAAACGATCTTTATACATTCTATACGTTTGACAACTTGTGAAATGTGACTTTCTACAAGAATGAGTACTTTTCATTTTGGTACTTTAAGTATTTATCATGGCAATATTTTGATGGCAATACTTTTGTACTTTTACTCAAGTAAATTTCGAATACAGGACTTTTACTTGTATTGGTTCTATATTGTGGTATTGATACTTTTACTTAAGTAAAGACTGTGAGTACTACTTCCATCACTGGTGTTGTGTGCATGAACTTTGTTTGTTCGTATATAGCGTATGTTTGAGTATAACCGCTCTGGTTTCTTCATATATCTGTCATCAGCCACCTGGGTCTCAGCAGGCTACATCATGGGAACTGCTGAGACTGTTTATACTCCCTCGCGGGGTCTCATCTGGGCCGTAGCACCCCTTGCCTACGTAGTAACTTTCGTCCTAGGTAAGAAACATGACATTCATTCTAAATTCAATGAAAACTTTCCGTAGAACTTGCCCTTGCCTTGACGACCTTGCAGGCTTATGCAAAAGCTAAAATTAGATAGCATGTTATGTAGACAGATGCCAGGTCACACTAGACCCGGCATCCTATATAGTGTGTGTGTGTGTGTGTGTGTGTGTGTGTGTATAGTTTCAATGTACAGACAATAGATTGTTTGATATTATACTGTTTCGACTGATTGATTGAATACTTTATTAGACAGAAATGCAAACAGCACGAGTACAGTCATACACTTGGTCTAAAAGGATAACCCAAAACAGTCCTGAGGACTTGTTTCCATTGAGGTCCATTGATGATAGGTTCAGATGATCCTTATTTACTATTTCTATGCATTTGATGTACAGTATTACCTCATGTTTTCCTTGCTTGCTCTGGATTAAGAGCGTCTGCTTAATGCCTAAATTGTAAATTGTAATTGAAAAGCATCTTCCTGGCATTCATATTCTTTGAGACACACTTAGCCCACAGGTATTTCGGAACGTTTTCAAAATCTAGTCTAGTAGTCGGCTGACATAAAATAAAAATGCAAAAAACACTCTGCCATGGACTATGTATTTTTGCATAGACCAGATATCAATGTTTACCGATGTCTGTAGTCTTTTGTCTTTGTTACTCACCAAAACAAAGTCGTTTATTATGGCTTTATGTCACCACCTATAGTCACCTAAGCCAGTGGTTCTCAACCTGTGGGTCAGGACCCCCAGGGTGGTCCCCAGAGGATTTTGGGGGGTCCCCAGATGATTTGCTTAATGTGCAACATTGTTTTCTCACACAACAGTAAACAAACCAATATACAGGTGTATACAGGGTGTCTGCACATTTCTAAAGTGACAATTTAAAGACTTATATAACCATTACTGTGTCAAAAGAAATCAACAAACCATTGGCCAAATATTAGAGGCAAAAATGTTGAAATACATGCTCACAACGCCTCGAAATGCAATAGTCAAAATGATTCAACATTTTCGAAGTTTGAAAAAAATAGCAGATGTACTGTACAAGCTTGTACATCTGCTATTTTTGAATAGCCAACGTATAAATGGATAAAGTGGTTAAAATGATTGTGATGCTATATTAACTACTTTGACTGGGGACCCCCCCTGGAACCCCCTCAAGGACCCCTGGAGGTCCCCAGAGACCACTTTGAGAACCACTGTGATAAAGAGCGCAGCCAAGTTCGAAAATGTCACCATGGGCACTTTGAGGGTGCAATAAAAGCTGTTTGAACTGGAGCCTAACAGTGTGCGAGCGTTTATCTTTTATGGTTCTGTTCTTTTTTGCCCAGCACCTCCCCAACTCTGGGTATTGGATGTGTGCGTTTGTTTTCATAATCTACCACCAGTCACCCTGACACAATTCACTATATGAATTATCCTCTCGTCACTGAGAGTGCTGTCTGGTGCAACATCTTTCATTGTTTCATTTCCAGGGGGTCCCCAGCAAAATGTGTTGATAGAGCATCACAATAATTTCAACCACTTATACTTTTATACTTTGGCTATTCAAAAATAGCAGATATACAAGCTCATACTGTAGCTGAAAAATCGTGAAAAGTTGTGCAAACCCTTCAATATATATTTTTCAAAGCGAACATTTGTAACTCAAATCTTTGCTTCTGGGGTCCCTGGAACAAAATATTTTGAGATGGGGGTCCGCGGCCAAATACATATCATTTCGGGGGTCCTTGACATGAAAAGGTTTGAGAGCCACTGCACTAGGGAATTCATGACTACTGAATTCTAATTGTTGCCGACTACTAACATAAACCAGTCGACTAGTTGTGGGGATATATCATTTTTGTTTCATCCAATAACAGTAGACATTTCTCATCAAAAACATCTCGGATACAACCAGTAAAGGATCATGTAATTGTATGTAATAATGTAATTTAAGGAGTCATGTCTACTGTTTGAGCGCCCCCCACAGCCCTGAGGGTACAACATCATATATGACAACTTTGATTTGTCTGACAACAATCACCCATCGATGTAAATTAAGAGAACAATTGTTTCAGGTCCCACAGCTGCATATCTGGCGTAGATATACTGCCCTGCGTAACAATCATTGTGAGCTTGTAGATTTGCTATTTTCAAAAGATTTTTATACATGACAAACTTGTGAAATGGGACATACTGCATAATGAGTACTTTTACTTTTGTAATCTTACTCAAGGACATTTTTAACACCTGACTTTTACTTGTAACAGAGTTTTTCTACATTGCGGTATTGGTACTTTTACTTAAGTAAGTACTTTTTCTATGCTCTGTCCCAACAGGAGGCTTGTTCTTTACCAAGCCAATGAGGACTAAGCGTTACGTGACAATGATGGATCCGTTTCAGCATCGTTACGGCAACGCCGTCACCACAACCCTGCTGCTTCCTATCCTTATCAGTGACCTGCTGTGGGTGGCCCTCATCCTGGCAGCGTTGGGTCAGTCATACTTTATGTACTCTCTCAAAACACCTCACAATTAAATTCAATTCAACAGAGCTTTATTGGCATGAGAAAACATACGTTTACATTGCCAAAGCAAGTATCAAAATATAGTAAAAACGATTTAAGAAGAAATGGGGAAAGTGTGTACAGTTGGAGGGGGTACAGCATCGCGTTAAACAGAGCTATGTCAGATTGCGTCTTTATATACATGTAGTGGTGGAAAACGTACTGACATGTTTTACTTAAGTAAAAGTATCAATACCACAGTGTAGAAGTACTCTGTTACAAGTAAAATACCTGTGTTCAAAATGTTACTTGAGTAAAAGTACAAAAGTATTGGCATCAAAATATACTTAAAGTACCACAAGTAAAAGTACTAAAATGTTTGAAAATAGCAGATCTGCAAGCTCTCGACGCGTTGTGAGCTTGTAGATCGGCCATTTTCAAATAGCCTATGTATAAAACAGGGCTAAAGTTGTTAATGTGTGTTTTATAATATAATCATTTATATCTGCAAAGTAACTAAAGTAATAGTAACTAAACTTTTCAAGTAATTGTAGTAAAGTAAAAGTACAGTGTTTGCCTCTGAGATGTAGTGGAGTAGAAGTAAAAATATAGACAATTGGAAATACTCCAGTAAAGTAAAAGTACCTCCAAATTGTACTTAAGTACAGTACTTGAGTAAATGTACTTAGTTACTTTACACCACTGTATATATGTTATATACAGTATACATAGGGTATAAAGCTTTTGGGACGATTAGCTAGCCTGGTAAACCCTCCCTCCGGAAATCTAATTTCTATTTGATTCCTGGAGTGAGTCTGGCATGAACCGCCTCTCTGCAATATTGGCTGTGTATGCCAAACGGACGCGCCTATCAGCGTCGTCGCACATCGTTCTGTGATTGACAGCGACAGTTGGCCAATCAGGTGGCGAGTTCGAGTGAGCCCAAAACACGAACGGCAGCCATCTTTTTCTGTGGGCAGTTTTCTCCGCTATTTTTTTACTTCAAAAAGCTCTCCAACTTCTATTTTGAGGCACGGAATTTACTTATAAGATATCGTTTGGATAGAATTGAGTTGTTTAACTTCATATATGTGGTCAATTAATCATGACAAAGCCTATTTAAAAAAAAAATATTAGAGAACCGGTAGGGGCGGGC
The DNA here is from genome assembly GCF_963280865.1 of Gymnoscopelus braueri. NCBI lineage: Eukaryota > Metazoa > Chordata > Actinopteri > Myctophiformes > Myctophidae > Gymnoscopelus > Gymnoscopelus braueri. Next base: position 12,636,007 of record NC_137611.1, read on the forward strand.
AGTGACACCATTGTACCCGAAAAAGGCAACCCATTTTGGGTATGGCTGTCTCAAAAGTCCCGTCGCGTCACATTAAGACTGGTGAACTGCTGATTGGCTGAAGGGGAAAAATTATCATTGGCTGAAGGGGTTGTCAGTCAACGGTATTACTCCCGCCCAACTCCAGCACAGCCAATATTGCAGACAGGCGGATCAGGCCAGACTCACTCCAGGAATCAAATAGAAATTAGATTTCCGGAGGGAGGGTTTACCAGGCTAACGATTAGCAGCATTCTTCCCAAAACTATTTAAATAATATATATTTTTAAAGCCTCAGATTTACAATGTGTTTAAAGGTAGCAGCTCTGTTTATATGTGCAGTAGGTCTAGAGGTCCACTCGGTACAGGAAACTCAATGGTTAGTACAAAGGACAAAGGACCCCAATGGACCCCAATGGAAACAAGCCATAGTGCTCTTTAAAATCCTCTTTAACAGACCGTGTATTGTACGGTACTTCCCTGTGCTTGTCTCTGCAAACTGTTAATAAAGTGTTCAGTTCGGTAGTTCTTAGGGTGGTTGTATTCCATTGGCTAACCCTCTTTTATCACAACAGTTCACACCACCCACACCCTACTAAGCTTACAGCTATAAATTTATGTTTAAGCAAATGTGTTCAGACAAACAAAAAGATGGAATTTCATTGCATGCATGTGCACTGGCAATTGAAGCAATATGCTCCACCGTGATAATTAGAGATGGAGTAGGAAATCCATGGAAACATAATGATGTTAATTCATATATGTGACCAAGTATGGCCAGGACCGGATTATCATGCACTTCAACAGCATATGGTTGAGTGGCGTCCCTCAGGGCTCTATGCTAGTGTCTATTCTCTTTTCTGTTATTGTTGTGGGGAAACCTTTCGCTGAAATTAGCCGAGCTTGTCGATCTCTAGGGGGGAACAAACGTTTTATTCTGAAAATGACAGAGAGTAATGAAATGAAAATGAGAATAAAAAGTAATGAAAGAAATTGGCAACAGGAGTATCTAAAACTGATCTAAAATTGGTTTAAAAAAAAAAAACTAAATAGAGTGTTCTGGGAGGATGAAAGGTTAACCCCAAGGATGCAAATGTAATCAGACCGCCTTGATGCCGTATTCTCCTTCCCTCTGTAAACCTTTTCATTTCATTTCATTTAAACCTTTATTTAATTCTCGGAAAACACACTGAGGGCTGAGACCCTCTTTTCCAGCGGTGCCGAGATTACAAGTCGAGGAAATAAAAAAACACCATGCAGGTGGCTCCTTATCCTCCTTGTTTATGTTCCCTGCCAGGACGCTCCATTCAGGCATAATGATAACAATGTGTAGTTACACTATAAGGAACTTTTAGAATTCAGAATACAGTCAAACAGTACAAAACTAAAACTAATAATCAAACAAAAGGTACTGTATATACTGTAAATTGTATTTCTGTGACATGTCATTATTATTCATATTTTTGTTATAGCGGATATCTTAATTGCAATGAGATTGTGCTAACAGTGAAGTTTTGTTTCTTTATGTGGGGTATTGATTCAGTTTGGGAAAGGTTGGCTGGCACAGAGCCATCTCAAGGGGTCTGGGGTGATACTGGCTGAGTAAACAGGGACTAGTTGTGTCTGTCAGACCCCATTTATAACACTCACAAAAAGGTTGTTCTTTTGAGAGCGAATTGCCCCCCCAACATGAATACATTTTAATATGTTTTACTTTGATGCTACAAAGTGATAGGTAACGGGTGGCCAGTGGGCCAGAAGTGGCCTGCCAGCGGTAATATCTGGCCCGGCAAATAATTTTGTAAATTATTTACAATAGCTCACTGACTGTCCAGGTAGGATGTGGACAGCAATAGCTTTGGATTGATTAAACCGGGTAGGATGAACAAATAGGTCTATTTTCCATTCTTTGAATGTTATGTTTTCACTGTCAACTTTTCTCTTGAGACTTTTGGATGAAAAACCTCTCTCTCACGTTTAAAAAAACAACAAAAAACTGTGAGTCACATGCCTTAAGTGATTCATTGTTTCTCCCCTTTCTAAGAGACCTTGAGTCATGAAAGAGCTCTTGTTCAAAAAGGAGTATGCCTCCCTGTCTCCCGATTAAATGTTCTTTTGAAACTCTTGTATGAACTAAACATCCTCTCTAAGTGCCACATTCAAGGATGAGGCCTGCACATAAATTTTATTCCACATGCATTTCTATCGATTGTTATATCACACATATCCTTATTTATTAACTTTTAACAAGTTAACATAACATAGTTATTATTGTATATAAGGTTGTTTGTTGCAAGTTCCAGGTCCTAAATTAGCCATTTATTTGTGTGTTCTGGCCCACCATCTAATGGCTTAGAAAACATTTGGCCCGAGGCCAGACTTGTGGGAATGTGTCTCATAATCACTACATTACACCAAACTAAAGGGTGTGCTTTACCATCGATATTGGCACTCCAGCGATGCTTGCAGAACTCGGTGCAAGCGCCTCGTTCCTGACTGCAGGAACGAGGCGCTTGCACCGAGTTCTGCCTACAACCTACAATCGCTTAATTGTAGGTTTTTGTCTCAGTCTTGCTAAGGATTCAGAAAATGCGAGAACACAAGCTTCCCTGTATTCATACAAATAACTGGACGTTTAGTATCCACATAGTATCCACATAATATCCACATAGTATCGACATAGTATTCACTTAGTATCCACTTAGCATTCACTTAGTTGAGTGGTTGAATTACAACACAAGTATAGTAGAATTTGAGAAATAATCATTCACACAAGAGAAATGGTTGTTTTTTGTTTCAAAAAGATTTGGGGAGTTACGATTAGGATTTTTTTTTTATGGCATTCATAAAGTGTGTGTGTGTCTGTGCGTGCACGTGCGTGCGTGTGTTCTCAGGGGGGACATTCAGTGTGATCCTTGACCTTCCTCCATCCTGGTCCATCGTTTTGTCTGCAGCCGTTGCTATCACCTACACCCTGCTGGGAGGGATGTACTCGGTGGCCTACACCGACGTCATCCAGCTCCTGATCATCGTCATCAGCCTGGTGAGAGCAGAAAGCTTTCATTCATGCGGCTCCACTATAGTCAAAATATTTATCTTCAAGTGATAAGTGTTGAAGCCACTAGTTGGTCTTATCAGTGGTGTAAAGTAACTAAGTACATTTACTTAAGTACTGTACTTGATTACAATGTTGAGGTATTTGTACTTTACTTGAGTATTTCCTATTTCCAATTCTTTTACTTCTACTCCACTACATCTCAGAGGCAAATATTGTATTTTTACTCCGCTACAATTATTTGACAACTTTAGTTACTTTGCAGATATAAATTATTACATTATAAAACATTAACCACACATTAACCACTTAAGCCTTGTTTTTATAGGCTATTTGAAAATAGCCGATCTACAAGATCACAACGTTTGTACAATGTGTCGCTTTGCGACACATTGTACATTGTACATTGTACGTGAGCTATGTAGATTGCTACTGTATGGCTTATTTTCCCAGCAGAATGTGGACGCTGGGGTTCAAGTGGTTATAAATATTGAGTTGTTGACTGCACTCAACAAGGCTGCTAATCACGTTTTTCCAGCCTCTCTGACAGACTCTGCATTTTCATTGTGGTCAAACCTTGGTATTAGAACTTTTATGGATTTATATATAGATAAAGTTTTTGCATCATTTCTACAGCTTTCTGGCAAATATTCACTTCCTAATCACCATTTTTTTCAGATACTTACAGGTTCGTAGCTTTGTTCGCAATAATTTCCCAATTTACCTAATCCACTTTAGATAATCTTTTGACCCCGGTTCCATCTTTGAAAGGTGTTATTTCATTTATTTATGATCTAATTAGTCTGTTACGCCCGGAGTTAATAAACGGTGTGAAAGCTAGCAGGGAGGAGGATTTGGGGGAAGAGATCTCGGAGGAAGTTTGGGAGGAGGTGTTGAAGTGTGTTCATGGGTCTTCTTTTTGTGCGAGACGCTCTCTCATTCAATGCAAAGTACTACATCGTACTTATTATACAAGGTTCGGTTTTCTAGAACCTATGAGAATGTATCGTCAGCCTGTGGCTGTGATAGATGTCAACACGCTCCGGCAGACCTCATTCATACATTTTGGCTTCGTCCATCCCTCCACAATTATTGGACAGAAATCTTCGTTTCTTTGTCTTTGAGATATCTGGGGAAAATGGAAATCTCTTGACTCTCCTCCCATACTCATTGGATGAGAGATATCCTATATGTTCTTAAATTGGAGAAAATTAGACTGTCCCTGAATGGTTTTACCGAAAAATTCTGGAAGGTATGGAGTCCTTTCTACCAATATGTGCAGAGGATGAACTTTCCTTTCATTCCAGATTAGGGTATTGTGTGAGGTCTGGTGGTGTAGTGTTATTTATTAGGCTGTCGTGACAGGAGTGCTGTTTTGCGGATTGCACTGTAGATTTTCTGTATGGTCCTGTTTTTTTTGTTGAAGTTCCTGTTTTTGGTTTTGCGTATTGCTGTTGACGGAGCTGAAAAGGGAGCTGATAAGGGTCGTAAATCCTGCTCTATGTTCATTAAAACTATTTGTAGTTAAACAGCTGAAAACCCAGCGCTTCGAGCTTGTGGATCTGCTTCTTTTGATACTTTTGTGTGACGCTGTGCTATGATCAAGTAGGGCATTAAAGTTAGAACATGGAGCAACGATATGTGTCTGTTCTATGATATAATCAGTGGTTGTATGATTTACTTATCTCTTTTTTTTTTTTTTTTTTTGCAGTGGCTCTGTGTTCCCTTCCTGCTTCTCTACCCATCATCGCAGTCATCATCGCCGTCGTCATCGTCGCCATCGCCATCATCTAATACGGTGATTCTCAACCCTTTTAATTTCAAGGACCCCCAGCTTGATATACATTAGACCACTGTTGAAAGACTTGGCTATCAAATCAGCCTTTCAACCCTGCTTCCCTTAACCTCGGCTACCTCTGGACCCCTTATGGCAAATCCCAGCCCAGGGCAGGTGGTATGAGGTCTCCATTTCTGCCGATTAATTAGGCCTACTAAACGATGGTCAAAGAAGAGAAATAAATTAATTATTAATTAAATAATTAATAGGAAAGAGTATAGCACAGCGGGGCTAATAAACCTTGTTTATAAGCTTACAATAATGAAGAATGAATCAAATCACTTTACTGCATAATGCTGTATGTGAAGCTTATATTGCTAAAATGACACATCTGGGGGGGCAGGATGTTACTGCAATACGCACGCACGCACGCACGCACGCACGCACGCACGCACGCACGCACGCACGCACGCACGCACGCACGCACGCACGCACGCCTCGTATGAGACTTACGACGACACATGGGGGGATGTTATACAGAACTGGTCACTCAGAAGTGGCAACAGGATAAAGAAATGAAGAAATAGTAGGCCTGTCCCCGACTAAGGATTTGTATTGTCGAATCTGATTGGCGACTAATTGCCAATAGTCGACTGGCAGTCGACTATTGGCTTTGACTATTGACTATTGATTTCTTTTCTTTTTTTTTCATGATTTGACTGAGATTGGCAGTGGAATCAGTCTGATTCGATGCCAATCTCTCAGTCAAATCATGCAAAAAAATATGTTATGCAATAGAGGAACATTCCCGTAGGGGTGCTTAGTGTCTGATTTAACATATACTATTGGTTTCTCCCAATAAATCATGATGTATATCCTATTTTTGTATAATTCGACTCTTTGGCAGTCGACTCAGACACCCCTCGACTAATTAGTCGACTATTTGACTACCAGAGGTCAGGCCTAAGAAATAGATGAGAATATAATCCGAATCTAATCTGTAATTTGGTTGTGTTATACTGTAGGACCAATTATTAATTATGCTACAGTGTGATATTAATCATGGTTTACTATGATCTTGACAAAATGAGCCCCATTTGATACTATTTTTAATGTCTGGGCCCCAACAATGGTTGGGTTCCATACACTCTCTGAGTTACAGACCCATTAAGGATCCGTTTTTTAACTATCAGTCATTTATCTGGGGACCCCCTGGATCCTCCTCGGGGTCCTCAGAAGACCCCACGTTGAAAAGCTCTGATCTAATATGACACTCACACCTTTACAGTCACTTCTCTGGACGGGTGAGCTGAAGCTGGAAGATGCTGGGAAATGGATGGATGAATTTCTCTTACTGGTCAGTTGTTTTTCTCCTCCTTTTATCCTACGTAAGGCAGTGGTTCTCAAACCTTTTAATGTCAAGAATCTGAAAATGTGTTGTGCCAAGGACACCCATGCAAAAAAAAAAGCAGATCTACAATCTCACAACGTGTCGCATTGCGAAGCGTTGTGAGCTTGTAGATCGGCAATTTTTCAAGCGGTTAAAGTGGTTCAACTGATTTTGATGCTAATGCTATATTAACATATTTTGCCGGGGACCCCCCTGGAACCCCCTCAAGGACCCCTGGGGGTTCCCGGACCACACTTTGAGAGCCACTGACCTAAGACAAGACACATCACATCGCTGCGTCTTATGATTTGCTTGTGTGTGTGTGCGTGCGTGTGCGTGTGCGCGTGTGTGCGTGCGTGTGCGTGTGTGTGCATGTGCGTGTGTACGCTCTGAAGGCCCTGGGAAGTCTCTCCTACCAGGTTTTCTATCAGCGGGTCCTTTCTGCTGCATCACCTGCTCAGGCTCAAATCACCTGCTTTGCCGCCGCCGTCATCGTCTTCATCATAGGAATCCCCTCAGTCATCACAGGAGCAGTGGCTGCTACTGCAGGCATGTGACGAACACACACACCTTTGCACACGACGCTAGAAGAATAAAGGCTAATGCGTACTTCATCTCATGTCCCATTCATTGCTGTATATCGTCGCTGTCGGGCAGAAACCTCCTATCTCCATGTTCTAAACCTTTTGTGTTTTCTCTTAAATTAAACACCGTACTTGATCATACTACTACAGCGTCACACATACGCTGTTTCACTCTTTCACTGCCACACTTATTTCAGACTGTGTCGTCCCAGTGCCAGGAAAAAGGTGAATTTTTCCTCCGTTTGTTTTTTAACATTGAAGTGAATGTAGCAGCAATTTTTTGGATAGCGTTATCTCCTAGTTCCTTTGAGATAACCCAAAACCCGTCATTGGCCATGATAGCCATAGAGCCATCGGACGGGAATTCCCGTTTTTGGCAGTTAAAGAGTTAATAACAGCAAAGTAATTTGCTGTTATTTTATTTGAATCCTGAAAAGTAACAGTTTTAGACAGTTTCCACCCGACAGAGACGATATTGTAAGTTTGTCTTGCTATTTTTAAAGAAAAATATTGGATACTAGCAAAGACTAAAACTAAGGAGATGTTCTCTATGATTTTAGTTTGTTTTAGTTAGTTCTGTAAACACACAATACAGTTTCAGTTAATTATCTTTTGTTTGTAAAGCCTTGTTTTTGTTTTTATGTAAAATGTTTTTTAGGTTTTTTTTTTCCAATTATAGTTTTTGTTATTATAGTTTGATAGCAGAAGTAATGGTTTGATAATAACCTTTGTATACCTGATTCGGTTCCCCTTCTCAGACTGGAACCAGACCCAGTATGGTCTTCCACCTCCGTTTGAGCGCGGGGAGGCAGCTAATGTGCTGCCGCTGGCCCTGCAAAACCTCACTCCATACTGGGTGTCGGTGCTGGGCATTGGAGGCTTAACTGCGGCCGTCATGTCTTCCATGGACTCTGTCCTGCTTTCCTGTGCATCCATGTTCACTCAGAATATCTACAAGAACTTCATCAGGAAACAGGTTGGCATAACGACTAAATTGGGGAGAAAAAGGGATAAAAACACTCACAAAAAACCCGAAACATTGAGGAACCAGAATCGGTTCCCTTACGTTTGGAACCGTTTCCGGAACCAGTTTTATCATACTGTCAGGGCTGGTATGGGGACTTCACGTTTCCCATACAATTAGGCCTACAATGCCAGTGGTTCTCAAACTGTTTAATTTCAAGGACCACCATAACTCTCAGAGTTACAGACCTGTAAGGGTCCATTTGGAACCCCATTAAGTAACCGAGAGGGTCCCTAGACCTCACTTTGAGAACGACTACAATAATATGTATGCAATACTTGTACACATGAAATATAGAGGAATCATTAAAAGGGAAATGTTAAGGAATTGGACCATTAAGAGGGAATCGTTAAGGATAAAATGTTTCTAATAGAGCGATACAGCACAGGATGTTTAACTTTGCGTCCTGTTATGACATGTTAAAACAGACAGGAAGCAGTGTTCTACAGTTAATTCAGGTTCGATGCAAACCCCTAAAGTGGCCAAAAGTGTTGCGCACTCAATACAAGTCAAGTAAGACAACAATTTTGAATAGTCATCTTCATCTTCTATCACTTATCCAGAGTGAGCTCGCGGAGGTTCCCAGAGAATCGCAGACTCAGTAGGCTACTAGACCACACATGGGCAACATTTCAACATGTCAACATTTGCAGTTTCAAGTTTCATTCAAATATCCAATGTGTGGCCCTTCCCTCACTTTATCAAAGTCAGCATGGCTCCCTGGAAAGAAATGCTGCCCACCCTTGTACTAGACCCAAACCACCGTAACTGTCTTCTTTCCACGTGAAGGCTACTCCACTACTCTGAGTTTCTCACGAATGTCTCAGCTTCTAACCCTAATAATAATATTATTAGGGTTATCTTAGGATAATTTAGGATTATCCCTAAGGCAGATGCCAGAAAACTCATTTTGTCCGTTTGTATATAATATATATGTAATCTTGTTCGTAATATGTAACCACTGCCTTTCGTATAATGTCATGATCATAGGGAGAGTAGGAATGAAGATTGACTGGTAGATTGAGAACTTTGCCTTCTGGCTCAGCTCTTTTTTCATCACAACAGTGCGGCACAGCAAACGTCAGCTGCTGCACCAGCTGCTGCAATTCTCTTGGCTGATCTCCTGCTCCGTCCTACGTCCTACCCTCACTTGTGAACAAGACCTCAAGATATTTAAGAAAGAAACAAAGAAAGAAAGAAAAAAAAAATACATGAAAAACAAACAAATGCAAAGCAAACATTAAAATGTACGTATAGATTCGTAAGCTATGGAAGAAAACTGTCTTAAAATGGGATGGGATTAATTGGTCGGATGATCTAAGAGGCCTGGATGTGCAATGGGGGTAGAGGAGGTCAGAAATGCCAAACCTTGAATTGCTTGAAAAAACGAATAATAAAACCGTACAATAAAATTCTGTATTTAACAGGTAGCAATTGAAGGGAAGCCATTATAGGGAAAATGTGGTCCCGCTTCCTAATGCCAGTCAGGATCCTGCACGAGATAGGGAAGACTGCAAACTGAATGACAGTAAGAAATGCGAGAAGGAAGTTAAGGCATGCAAACAATTTGCAGTTGCTACTGTACAGGCATGCACACGCATGCATGCATCAGCACCAGGGTGTTATGTGTCTTAAAAAAAAATAGCAGATCTACAAGCTCATAGCGCGTCACTTCATGCTGCGTTATGAGCTTGTAGATCTGCTATTTTTAAAAGATCTTGAACATTTTTGCAAATCTTTGAATACATAATTTTTTTAAGGGGATAGTTCACCCCAAAAAAATAATTTCTATTGATTAGTCACCTGATGGAGACTTGAATTAATGGATTCAAGTCATAGGAGACAAAAAAAGATACTCTTTGTGTCTCCTACCGGAACCACTGCCGGTCATCAAATTATTGGCTTAGGAAAGCGACAAAAACTAAAAAATACCCATGAATTCAAGTCTCCATGGGGTGACTAATCGATAGGAAAAAAAAGTAATTTTGGGGGTGAACTATCCCTTTAAAGCAAACATTTTTAACTCAAATCTTTGCTTCTGGGGGTCCCTGGAACAAAATATGTTGAGATGTGGGGTCGGCGGCCAAATACATATAATTTGGGGGGTCCTTCACATGAAAAGGTTTGCAATATATTTTTTTCCAGAAAACTGTTGTGGATTTAGAAGACATTTCTAGAATTGGCTTAAGAACTTGTCTTTCCTACACTCTCTCTCTCTCTCTCTCTCTCTCTCTCTCTCTCTCCAGGCCTCGGACAGGGAGATTGGATGGGTGATCCGCGTCAGCGTGCTGCTGGCCGGCGTGGCCGGCACAGGTCTGGCCTTTGCCGGAGAAAGTATCAGTGCTCTGTGGCTTCTGAGCGGGGACCTGCTGTACTGCATGATATTCCCCCAGATCGTCTGCGTCCTGTACTGCCGCCGCGCCAACGGATACGGCGCGGCCGCCGGCTTCCTCCTGGGCACCTTTCTGAGACTCCTGAGCGGGGAGCCGGTGCTCAACATGCCCCCCGTGCTGGTGTTCCCCGGCTGGAGGGCGGACGAGTTGACCGGGGACATCGTCCAGTATTTTCCCTTCAGGACTTTGATAATGCTGCTGACGTTGTTCGTCATTCCCTCGACCTCTGTGCTGGCGCGCCTGGTGTTCGCCCGCCACGTGCTGCCTCCTTCATGGGACCTCCTGGGCGTCTCGGGGGAAGGGGACGGCTCCTTTCAGGGACCTATAGGTGTCTCGGGGGAGGAGGACGGCGAGGCTAAAGGGGAAAAGGGTGTCAACGGAGTGGAGAGAGCGGAAGTAATCGACAGCACCTGTTTGTAACACAGATTCACCTGGTGAGAAGAATGACTACTTCTCACGCACACATGCAATCCTACTATTGATTGTCTATTCCTCTCCCTCTCCGTTCATTTGAGTACACATAAAGCCAGACAACAAGTAAAACCGTTAGATCAGGTATTATTGGTGTTTATAATTTAGTTTTACAATTTTTATATTATGTTATTTAAATCAATTAGCGTAATTGTTTATGATCGATTACATTGATTGGTAAAGGTGTTGTGAGCATGTAAGAAGTATAGAATAGGGCTGAAGTAGTTAATGTATGTGTATTGTGACAATAATCTAACTCTACAAAGTAACTAGTAGTAAGTAAGTAAGCTGTCAAATAATTGTAGTGAGGTAAAAAGTACAATGTTTGCCTCTGAGATGTAGTGGAGTAGAAGTATAAAGTATATCAAAAAGTAAAGTAAAACTACCTCAGAATTGTACTTAAGTGCAGTACTTGAGTAAAGGTTGTCACTTTCCACCACTGCTGATAGGCTAAGTGTTTTTCTTTTCATTGATACTTTGCTGATACTGTATATTGTTGATACTATATTGATACTGTTTTCTACATTTTGCATATTTGTGCTTCTTTTATAGTTACTATTAAGACGTAGTTTCTACCCTTTAGACCGGGAAAGCCTATACGTTGTTATACCTTTTAAAACCGGGAAAGCATCTGTGTCATTTTAGGATTTTTTATTATTTTTTTTTAATAAAAAATTGAAGATTTTCGGAAAACTTTTGAAGGCGCTTTTAAAATCGGCCTCAGGTTTAAATGGCTTAAAGGAATTAGTTCACCCAAAAAATTACTTATTTTCTATCAATTAATTTGATGACCGCGGAGTCTCCGGTAGGAGACTTGCAGAGTCTCGCCGGTCATCAAATTATTGGCTTAGGAATGTGACAAAAAATAAAAAATCTCCATGAATTCAAGGCTTCATGGGGTGTGTAATTGATAGAACATAAGATTTTTTTTGGGTGAACTACTCCTTTAAGCCTGATTTATACTTGGTTGCGTGCCGGTGTCGTGCTCAGTAAATAGCAGATCTGCAAGCTCACAATGCGCCACAAATGTCAACCTATCTTTATATAATTGGTCCTCACTAATGCTTATTATAAAATGGCACCATTTTTGTCTATTCACACTGTGTCTCAGAGGAGGGCTGTGGACAGTTCAGAAACCCTACCAATCCAAGCTAATAGAAACTGCATGCTTTATATTCCTGGAAAGTTCGCAAGCTATAATGGAAGCCATTGTTCTTGCGTTAATACAAATAGAAATTTAAAAAATGTAAATCTTGTTTGAAAAAATAAATCTATCTAACGATGATGTCACAGGTGGTTTCTGAAGTGTCCACAGCCCTCCTATGAGACATAGACTTTTATCATAAGCATTAGTGAGGACCAATTATATGAAGATAGGTTGAAAATGGGTGAAGTCGTGCTTTAAGGGACGCTCAGAAGGAAAAGAATCTCACTGTATATATGGACAGTTTTTGCATACTATATTAACCACTTGAATCTCAGCATCCATACTCGTCGTTATGAGCTTATTAGATCAAGCTGTTTTTGGCGAAGACACTTGGTGGTGCAGTAGACAGACAAAAGCCATCCAAGTACAAAGACAACTCGGGTCCAGTTTACTAATTCTAGAGTTAATTATAGCATATTGTCTCTGTTGGGTGGACACCTCACATGTCCAAAACTGTTACTTTTCAGTATTCAAATTCAAAAGTAGCAGATCGACAAGCTCAAGCTTGTAGATCGAGCTTGTAGATCTGCAAGTTCAATCTTCAAGATTGAACTTGAACTGTAAGATGTGTGTTATTAAATGACTCCCAACTGCTGTCTCTAACTGCTGTCAAAATATTTCCCCCGCAGGCTCAATAGATCAGTCTTCATATTTCTCTGTTCACTATCCTGTCAAAAATAAAGCAGAAATGCTAAAACATAATCTGAAAAAAAGGGAAATGAAATGTACAATGTCGACAGTAACATTTTTCTTGTGTAATAAAATGTACATTTTATATTGTCCAGCTTACACTTTGTTTCATATTTATTTAATAAGAATGTTAAGCTAAGCAATTAGCTTAATTTGTATTTTATTTTATTATGTTGTAGTTGTATTACACTATAATAATTACAGCTATCAGTCATTCAGTTGCACTGTTTGTGGGAGTACTACTCCCATCTAGTGGACAAACGGTGTAACTGTAGGACTACTGCTATAAATCAAACCTCAAGTGGAACGAACATGAACACAACGTTTTTGAGAAACACATTTTTTTTTTCTAAGTGGAACACGACTGACATGATACTGACCATGATACTTCACTGTACATACAGTATACGTTCATTGCTACTAGTGTTGTTTATGTCTTGTTTATAGTATTGTTTGTTTTTAAATGTCTTAATGAATTGATTACACAGGAACACCATTTTTTTCCCAGGGGAGGGGGCTCTTGACCACGCTGGGGGTCCCCCCCCAGGACATTTTTAACAGAGTAGATGTAATTTCCAGTATTCTGGTGGATTTTGGAGTTTGACACTTCTGGCTTTATCAGCCAGAAGTTATCAGGCTTTACTTACATAGGATCCATTAAAAAGTTAAAAGTAGCAATAAAAGAGCCATATTTAATTTTAAAAAATTGCTGTGGACCCCCTGGAAAAAAAATTCAGGGTACAACAGCAATAAACCATAGGAGGACTGGAACTTGAACATGGACTCTCCGTGCTGAAGGTCAGACCATTAGACCACTACACCATCACTCAATTAGTACTGTTGCTGTTCCTTTGCATGTGAGAATTCAGTTAGTAGTTGAAATACTCCAGCATTTAAAGCTTCATAATGTAACTTCCCTGTTCGACCCCAGATTTGTCTTTTAGTGCTTTTGAGTTGTTCTTTGGTAGTTTAGCTGGCAAAACGTTAAAGTACTTTAGCATTAATTTGCTTCAACTACAGATGGCCTGGGACTTGACGATGGAAACAATGAAAGACTGAGGGCCCTATTTTGTACGGCGCATTATCCCTTATGCCTATTCTTATAGGGCATTGTTTCAGTATTTTGAAAAACATTTAAAAATATTGAAAATAGATCTACATCTACAGGTTATGAACCACTGAAGTAGAGTGTTAATTTACGAAAAAACATATAGAGATAGACAGCAACGATATGAGCTGTTTGAACTTGAACTGTAAGTGCAAGAAGGCTTGTCCCAAAACACGCTGCCCCAGGTCAAATCCGGCGACCTCGGACCGGTTGCCAACAGGTATTGCCACCAGGTTTTCCTAAATGTTACCTTAGTAAACTATGCCTAAACCTAACCTTATTCCTAAACATAACCTGAGGTATGGAACTGTGGCTAAAAAATCAAGAAGGCAAACATTTTGAAAATAGCTGATCTACAAGATCAGCTGATCTTGTAGATCAGCTATTTTCCCAATGTTTATCTGTGGAACCGAGTCAAACTGAATGTAATGCCTCAACTCCTACAATTCCAAGTGCTTATCAGGGTGGGGGTCCCCAGTTCAAATAAAAGGATGAGAACCACTGGTGTAAACCACTTTTCATGTCTTCTGACAAGGTAACTGGCCCTTGCACCAGGGTCAGTGTTGACACATTCTCTGTGATGAGACACTTTTTCCTCATTTGAAAGTGGCTGATCTATTGGGGGGAAAGATGCACTATTATATTGTATATTGTATTGAAATTATGAAATGGCATACAGGTAAATGCTATGGTACTGTACAGATATAATTTGTTTTACTGTCACTGAATTGCTTTATTTCAAAACTGCTGTTCACAATAGGCTGTTTATTATAGCTACATCTTTAGCCACTTGATCTCCAGCATCCGTATTCTGGGGAAAACTTGCCCAATAAATAGCAGTTCCACTTTTCAAAATTTGCCCATTTTTAAATGTAACGACACCATATGGACACAAAAGAATGAGCGTCACCTCATTGACCCGTATATGAACGGTTTGTATAGAACACATACAGACACGGTGTAGCCTACGGTAGATTCTTCTTAGATCTGTAAACTGAGGTGGTTTCCAGATCGGTACAAGGTCGTCACCGGAGCCTGGGGAACATTCTGATGAAGAGGATCATCCAGATGAAGCTGACGAAGACCAGGAGAAGCATCAGCCACAAGCTCCAGTTGACGGACCTTCTGGCGTGCTGCTCCAGTCGGTCTGACTCCGTCTTCAGCTCCTCAAAGTTCAGGTCTGCCTGACGCATCGACTGCCCCAGAGTCTGGTTGTCCTGTTTGATGAGGTTCTGGGCTGCCAGCGTGTTGTTCTTCAGGTTCCTGGCCAGGTGGAGCATGTCTTCCGCCAGCTGCTCGTGCACGACGTGCTGATGCCGCAGCACTGAGTCCAGCTCCTCGGCAGACTGATGCTCGTCCAGAGGCAGACCTCTTCTGTTTCGCAAGTCTGTGTCTCTATCAGACATTCCTGTGCCCAGCAGCGGTTTCCTCATCTCCCCTGTACAGCGGGCTTTGGTCTGCACGTGGACAGTCTTTGTGGCTGGTATTCTCTCACTGGCTATCGTGGGTGTCCGACCATGATCAAGGCTGGCTAAGGCTTTCTCTGTCGAGGAAGACAGTTTCTCTGCTTCTAGAAGTCCTTTGAGAAAATCTACTTTCCTTGTGTAGTCTGTCAGCACTTCTGCCGTGGGTTTGCTTGGGCTCTTCCTCAGAGCCACCAACATCTCCTCCAGAGCACAAAGATACTTTTCTAATCTCCACTCCGTTTCCCCTCGTTTCTCAGAAGCTATAGACTCACACTGAGACCATAATCGGATAAAATTTATCTCCAACCTAGAAGACATTTTTGTCTTCTAGGTTGGAGTAAGACTGGGTGGAAACGTTAGAATTATGTTGCACCCTTAAGCTGAAGCAAGTCCATCTTCTTTTGCAACACGCAACATTTAATAAAAGGGGCTTGGTTCTGCTTATACAATTTCAAACAGGTTGCAGCAGTGTAGTCTGTAATCCAAATCTCCTAAACATATGCTTATACAGGCTTTCAAGCTTATGCTTTTAAATGGAAACCTTGCTGATAATCACTTTATGTACTGTTTTATGTGGTGTGGCGAAAACATTCCGTACATTCGATGACGTGTACGACATGTTTGACGTCATCCTTCGGTGACGTCAACAGCTCAGGAAAAAATACACAGAATACATAGAGTATTTTCTCCACATTATTATTGATTGATCTCCTCACATTCGGAACAATGGGATTTAGGTTGAAAATCTGTGATGTATTCTTTTAAAAGGTACAGTCAACATCCACTGTTTTTGTGCTGCTCTCTTTGCAACAATCCACCATGGCTTGACGGACGGAATCGTTTAGCGCTCTGTTTCTACCCTCTCAGCCAACCACAGGACGAGTCTTCCCCAGGGTGTCTGGGGATGTGATATTGTTTACCCCAGGGTGTCTGGGGCAAACAATATCACATCCCTGAAAATAGTGTGCAGAGTCAAAGCTCAACCAGTGGATCTGAGATTATGAATGAACAAGAACAGTTCTCATTGAGCAATGTGAAAAATATTTGGAAATTGGAAATTGAGTTCCTTGGCAATGTGCACAAGAAATGTATGTAGTAGATTGCGATATTAGTCACTGACACACAGGCAGACACATAGACGCTAATCTCCCCTCAGGTGGAGATAATAATGCAAAAGCAGTAATTATTATTATGGAAACAGTCATCATCTGAACAGACTGAATGCTGCGTGGCACAGGGGAGGTCCATAGCCTGTCCGGGCTGGGGTTGCTATGGTGATAAATTGCCATATTAGGGCGATCAACAGACAGCGGATTCCCTGATTGGCCAATTAGGGAATTGGCCAAGCATCGAGTGACATTTGTACAGCAATACCAATATAAGAGGCAGCATGTAGGAAATAATTTAACAGAGCAAGGTTCGACCAGGAATAAATTCTTCATAGAGCATGGTTCGTTAATTAATTCTGTTCTTTACGGAGCAAGGTTCATTAAAGAATTCTGTTCTTTACGGAGCAAGGTTCATTAAGGAACTCGGTTCTTTACGGAGCAAGGTTCGTTAAAGAACTCCGTTCTTTAAGGGGCAAGTTTCGTTAGGGAACTCAGAACTTTAGGGAGCAAGGTTCCTTACAGAGCAAGGTTCGTTAAGGAACTCGGTTCTTTACGGCGCAAGGTTCGTCAAGGAACTTGGTTCTTTATGGAGCAAAGTTTGTTAAAGCCATTCAGAACTTAGTGCATACGATGTTTCACTGGACAGTGCATCTGAAGGGGGGACCAAACAAAGGCCGTTATTCTGCTGTGGCGGTGGGACACAAGGTCTACTCCTTTGGAGGGGACGGTAACATCTACAACGTTCAGATTGATGTGTATGTCTTCAACACGATATCTCTGCGCTGGTTGAAGTTGTCCCCAGTGACAACTGGAAGAGAAGGTCCCCCTGAGGACTCCATCTGCTGGCGCAACACAGCTGTACTTATAGGAGATATCATCTACATGTGGGGCGGAGTTACTTACAGAAGTGAGTACTCCAATGTGCTTTATGCATTTGATGTCGACACCCAGAGATGGTTCAAGCCTAGGGTCTCTGGGACTGTTCCAGAAGCGAGGTGCTACCACTCAGCCTGTGCCTTGGGGAAGGTCATGTATATCTATGGAGGATACTCCCAGCGGACTGGATGCATGAATGACATCTACAAGTTGGACACCACCAGTATGGTCTGGTCTGTAATTAACACCAGAGGCACTCCAGCACCTGTTTCAGAATGTCACACTGCCACAATCATCGGGACAAGGATGTTTGTATTTGGAGGCTACAAAAACTGCAACTGGGGTCAGATCGAGGACCACAACAACCACGTCAGAGTGTTTGACACAGAGACCAACTACTGGCTGAGCACACCTTCTGCACAGCTTCGACCAGGAGGACGTGTGGGTAATTCAGATTTTGCATACAATGGGGAAATGTACATATTTGGTGGGCACAACTGGAACCAGAACTTCAACGATCTTTGGAAGTTCAATCCAGAAACCTTCTCCTGGGAGGAGGTTAAGCCCAAGGGGAAAGGCCCGTGTTCACGGATGTATAGGATGTGCTGTTGCATGGTGGGAGATAGTGTCATCCTCCTTGGAGGATCGGACAAACCCGATGACCTGTACATCTTAGACTTGTGCCCTAATCTGAAAACGTTATGCAAGCTAGCGGTTATCCAGTACGGTCTGGAGCCGTCTGGACTCCCACACGACATCAGGTGGGAACTGGCAGCCATGACTGCAAACAGCAACACAATAAGCAACCACCCATAATAATAACAAGACAGAGTCTAACGATGGTTTCTTGAGTTTCTCGCTCCATTTTTCTGTCAGCGTCCATGCACACACAGTCTCATGTGTTAATCGCTGCCTTGCACCCATGGCTCGTCTGATTGACTGTTGGCAAAGGTCTGCAGCTTCTGGTGTTTCTGTCTATAGAGCTATATAACATCTGGAGAGGGCACAGAAATGTCCCGCTGTGTTTATGCCCCCCCCCAGAAATATCTCTCTCATTCTGGGTTTGGGCCCACTATGGGCTCATAATCATGCACATTATTGTCCGTTATGCATCCTACGTCACAAACTACCTCCACAAGCGAGTCTGTGCGTCAAGCCCATCGGTTAAGCCACCCAGCTTGCACTACCAGAGTTGGCTACTTGTCAACTTCTGCTTCAAAACTCCCTCCCGGTCTTGGGGGGCTTGTTTCTGTCATGATTCAAATTCTATGCGCTTGGCATTATTCAATGTGTAGTACTAATGTGGCACCGTGGCTGAATTGCACCCAGCTTTAGTAATTTATTTCTGGCATAGACTGTAGATGGCGTGATATTGATGACGTCATATTGATTATGTCAGTCATCTATCTACCCATGTCTCAAATCTGTCAGAATCTCATAATAATTACTTGAATTAATATTTCAAAACAATATAACACATACTGTACGTGAAAGAAATGTGTGGAGGTACTAAGTTGGCCACAGGACAAGTAGGGACACATAGAAAGACCCTCTTATAGATGGCTAGCTCTTACAGAGCCAGGCACGTAAAATATCACTTACTTTCCCCTTTAATAAATAGTGAAAAAGTCATAACTCTAGAAATTGTAAAGTAGGAAATAACAATGAGATTTATCAAGCTTAAAGCAAATACAAAAGTACAAAAGGACCTAATCCTGTTTAGTTGACCTTGTATTTGAACTGTACTTTCATGTGCTTTTTTTCTGCAAACTTCTAAATAAAGTATTCAATCAATCAATCAATCAATCAATCAATCAATCAATCAATCAAATGTTTTTCCTCTCCCTGTGCTGTGACCTTGTCGTGGTGGAGAGGCTTGTGTGCTTCTAAGACCCTGTGAACAATGCTGGGGGAGCCTCTGGCTCCTCCTCCTGGCAGGTTTAACCTTACCAGATTGGTCTCGGGTGAGGAGTCGGACGAAAATCAGTACATTGGCCCTCCAGGTTGGGGGTTGGGCATGGCGCTAACAATGCCACCCCATGAAAAGAAAAATGATATACTAGATGTCCAGGCCGCCTTGTGGCCTGAAACCTTATGGTTTGGATATCGGTTAAGTTTTTATCATACACCACTGTGGCGGGTCCTACTCTTAGACAACCAGACCCTTTACTTTTCATGGTCCTTCGAGCCGGATTTAGGGCCTATCTTAATAGCAGCTGAATCCTTCCTGTAAAGGGAAGGCACGTAGAACACCACCAGGAAGATGATTGTGCGACCGGTCTGATGGCGTCGATAAAATGACCTGACAATCCAGCAGCAACGATCAGAGCATTATGTCAGGGATGTCACGGTTCTGACATCTATTTTTGTGTTATAGGCAAAACTAGCTTTTACAGAACGTTTCGAGACGTGGGGGAAATTACTCTCTTATAGACTGCTAGTCTCAATGCCATGCCGACAAAACAAGACAAAGGATTTAACCCATCAAAACAGGGAAGGCATCTGTGTCATTTACAACATAAGTCTTTCTAAAGACTTAGTATTTAGAACAGTGGTTCTCATAAATAGCAGATCTACAAGCTCACAGCGCGTCAATTCGTGCCACAGCTTGTACCACATTTGCTATTTCGAACATTTTTGGAGAAAAAAAAATGTCAGTGTTTCAAAATTGTTGAAAGACTGTCAAAATTTAGAAGGCATTTTATAGAATCGGCCACAGGTCTTAATGGGGTTAAGAATGGCATGGCTTCCAAATGACACTTGCAATTCACGAATTGGATATCTTGGATTTGTATAAAACATCCGTCTGTCTGTCTGTCTGTCTGTCTGTCTGTGCTTCGGCAGACTGCAGACTTATTCTTCTGATGCTTAATACCTAGTGTGTTTCCACACAAGCGATAAAAATATGAATGTACATAACATTTTTCTCTTTTGAACGTCTTTAGCTTTATTGCTCATACAGAGCCCTTGAACTCTGCTAAGTTGGTCCATCCTGTAGATCATATTCTGATAACGCGCACTGAATTAAGTACTCTGACAATGAGTATCGATGTCGTAGCACCCGCTGACAACAGTCACGGCACTAGTAAAATGAACGTTAAATATATAAAAAATACGTCCTTGGCCTACTGGCAGTCAGTAATTGGAGGCCAGTTGGGAGACTCAGTCATCTCCATATTTGGGTAAAATCTTGGAGGACATATACACATACAGTATACGGTGATGGGGACATACTCAGACAAAAGTGTTTGTGTCAAGTTCAGGGATCTCTTGGCGTATGATGCCTTCGGTGCATGCTGTTCTAAAAATGTAGTTCTCCCTCCCCTGTACTGCCATGCCGTAAAAAAAAAGAAACCAACAAATATTTTGTCAATTTCCCTTCACGTTTTCTGCAGTCACTGTCGCTTGCTTACTAACCCCCGTTGGTGTGGGGGAGGGGAGTCGAGATATCCATCAATACACATGCAGGTTGCCTTCCACACACAACCAGTAGGACACGTTAGCGCAACAACAAGGACGCAAACGACCGGGCAAGATCTCTATCCATTTTCCGATTGGATGAATTTTCACGTTCCTTTCTCTGATTAGGTCTCCTTTTGTGTCGATTGGACCTCTTTTTGGGCCCATTGTCCAATCTCTGTTCATACAACAACTGGTCCTCTGTTTTGGGAACCTGTGACTGAGAAGATGGCGGCTCTTCAACGATGGTGGTCTTATATAATGATCTCCATTTTCTTTCGCTGGCCCACTTGTTCCGTAAGAACTCCATTCTCTGATTGGACCTCTTTTCATGCCAGTCTTTGCATTTGGACCTCTTTTGGTGCCAGAAGTCCAATCTCTGTTCCTTGGCCCAGACCTGGTCCTCCGTTATGTGGAAACACATTGTCTTTGCCCTCACTTGTTGTGAATGAGACAATGGTTGCTCTTCTCTCTGACAGGTCTCCGATCTTTGATTGCTCCAGCTTTCATGGCCGGAACTCTTGTTCTGCCGGAAGTCAAATCCTCGACGGGACCCATTGTCCGATCTCTGTTCACTGGACAAGACCCGGGCCTCCGTATTAGCGACAAATACGGTCTTTGTCTCCAGACTCTGAGTGGAAGAAAATATGAAACGCTGTTCCATCTTGTCAAGTCTTTATAGTAATGAGTTATAAATATATTGCTATATATAGTTAGTAGGCTACAGAACACTGCACTGCTGTCGGGATCACAGCTGGAAGTATTCCTTAGAATGACAAACAGCAACTATATAAATACTTGCATTATGTGTGTCATCACTGAAGCACAGAGAATACTCGATTGTGATTGGCCATTGTATTACTCACACTCTCCGGAGGTCTATGTCACATGGACAGAAAGTGTTTGACCAGTGTAATGTCCAACATTAGGAGAGTGTTAGTCACAAATGTAACATGCCCATATATGGAGACCATTTGAAACTGAATTTCCAGGCTGTGATGCAGCCTGGCGTTTAGCGGCCTTAACATCTAGTAATCAAAAATACCCCCTCACTTACCACCCTTGTCTGTAAAGAGACCACCACACCTGATTTCAATCAGTTTATCACTGGTCCAAAGTAAAATGGAGGCAAGCTAACATCCTTTAACCATTTGAGAAAAATAAAAACGCTGTCAAAACGCTCAGTTGCAGTGTATTCTTGGGATTTATTTTAGATTATATCTTGGTTTATTTATTAAAAAAAATGGGAATGCTTTTTCTGTGAAAATGGTCCCTCCTTTTTAGCATGTTATGTAGACAGATGCCAGGTCATTGTTGACCTTGGCATCCTATAGTGTGTATAGTGTATAGGCTGATGATAGGTTCTTGGTTAATGTATGTATTAGTTATTATTCGATTATTGGTTTACTAATGTATTACTTTATTATTAGATTACTATTTCTATGCATTTGATGTATTATCTTGTGTTGTCCTTGTTTACTGCAAATCACTCTGGATTAAGAGCGTCTGCTAAACGCCTAAAGTGTAAATTGTCTCTTGTGTATCTTCAGGAGCAATTCAAAGTGGTTATTGTATGTTTTGTAATAATAATCAAAATCTACAAAGTAACTGGTAACTACAGTTTTCAAATAAATGTAGAGGAGTAAAAGTACAATATTTGGATCCGAGATGTAGTGGAGTAGAAGTAAAAGTATTGGAAATTCTCAAGTACTAATACCTCAAAATTGTACTTAAGTACAGTACTTAAGTAAATCTACTTAGTTACTTTCCACCACTGCGTATAGGCGATGCTCTTTCTGTGTTAATGATCAACTATATGATGAATGATGTACGACAAGGAGTTAATAAAACTGCCAGTCAATCAGAGGATGTTCACCTTTAACAGCTGGCAAAAACAACAACTGAGGATTCATTTAAATTTTCTATAAGTTTTAATATACATATACTACAGGATTTTGATAAAGACCACTTTAATTGACATTTGTAGTGTAACGAGAGGAGGGGGGGGGGGGGGGTGAACAGGGTTTTTGGCTTGTCATACATCTGGTTTCTTTTTGATTCATTCAATGTTGAATAAAAAAAACGAAAAGGATTTCAACGAAGTCAGTTACAGGATTGTATAAATTGAATTTTTTTTCCTGTTTAGATTTTCACCCACAAAAGATAAAATACTGTCAAAATGCAATGTTTGTTTGCTTGCTTTACCACTGCAAATTAATTTCTCTGTATGCATGCATGCCATCATTGTTTGAATAGTAACGTCTCTGAACAAAAAAAGAAAAAGAAAAATGCTACCATCAAAACAATTGCACCTCTTGGATAAAAGGATATTGCACACCTCAAATAATGCTAAAGAACGTAACAGAAAACCGACTCAGAAAAATAAACAACATATGTTCTCTTTGTCTTCCTTGTGTTAATTTGTATAAAGGAACGTAAGCATCTCTCTCCAGACAGGCATGTCGTCACACAGTGGAGAGAGAACACAGTGATGAGGATATAAGCTCAACGTCAGGGAGAGAACAGGATCACAGTAGTTAACCCAGAAGCTCTGACCCATCACCTCTGGTTACATTTATTCAAGGGTTCCTACACATCTGGAAACTGGAAAAGAATGAGGAGAGAGCGAGAGCGAGACAGCGTGTGTGTGTGTGTGTGTGTGTGTGTGTGTGTGTGTGTGTGTGTGTGTGTGTGTGTGTGTGTGTGTGTGTGTGTGTGTGTGTGTATATATATATATATATGTTTACTGTATATATATATATAAAACTCAGGAACTGCTAAATGAGCGAAGGAAAAAAACTCAGTTCTGAAATAGAGATGAGCTTGTTTTATGCAATTGCAGACACTCATTTCTATTCACATATTTATGTGTGTTGTGGCGTGATATTGAAAGATACGAGTCATATCTTCCATATATAACTCTTACTGTACATATATAGTACACTGTAAACATGTGAAATGAAATAACGGGGTCTGCAATTGCATAAAACAAGCTCACATCTATCTCAGAACCGAGTCATGTTACACCGAGACTGCCATGTCTGCATCATCAAGGAACGGATATCTTCAAATTCAGTGCAGAAATTGAAGTCTGAAAAATATGAAAATTATAAATGAAAAAATAAACAAAGTATAGGAACCGGTTATCAGTTTCAGTAACATTTACCTCCAGAAGGTCCTCAAGTATTTCAGATCCATAATGTAAATGAAGTCTAATGCAGTGACGGGTGAATTTCAAAGTTCCACGTGAGTAACGTTGTCAGTGCGTTTGGCTCTTCTGCAGATATTCCTGTGATTGTCTTGAATGATGCTGATTTATGCAAGTGGAGAGATTCCTCAGTTGTTATGATTAACAATGCTGGACTTTTTCAATCTGCATTTACATATTGTACCATTTCATTGTTTGGCCTCTTCTGGTCGATGATTAAGTTGGAGAGATTTAACATCTTTACAATAATGTAGGGATGATTAATATACAATTTCATTACACGGTTTGGTTGCTTTTTCGCCCCAGTATGAATCTAACCATAGGTCCGTCATAAAGGAACAACAAAATACATTTTACAGATTTTAACAGCAAGAGGAAAAATACATTCTTCTTCAGTTGTAGTTTTTTTTTTATCAGGTCCATAACACTGAGGGAGAGGACAACCCCAAATCTATGCACCACAGAGCTTTAGATACGAAGCATGTCATTCAGTTGAGGCCAATTTATAGTTCATCATGACTCACGTTAAAGCAGCACTATGGAACTTCTTTTTTTTAATGAATACAATGTAATTTTGTCCAATCTGTATGGTAGAGTATGTTAATACAATATGACTTATATAATTGGGGTGGTTGTATTTTGTCTCCCTGCTCTTCTATTGAGACATTTAGATCGTGTCAAAGGTCATGTCTCACGTAGACACAGGATCCGACATGAATTTTGACCTGATCAAGATTAAATGTATCTCCTGAGCAAGCAGGCAGGCTCTATTAGCCAAGAAATTCCAGCACTTGCGCAGGAAACCTGGTTCAAATCTGGGGTAGAAGAGGAAAGTTACATAGTGCTGCTTTAACACAGTCAACGTCAGTTGAAAATACATTATTTCAATATATATACATATAGAAAATAGTCGATCTACAAGCTTGTCGATCTGTTAATTTAGCTACTGTCAGGAATTCTTGTATTTAAGAAAACACTTTTTTTTTTCGGGCTGTTGTAACCAGACTTGCTGTCCACTCCCTCAGTCAGAGTCTCGTCTCTCCTGTAAAATGGCTTTGAATCCAGTGCACTGCTTCTGCATTTTTAATAATGTTTTTTTTGTGTGTGTTCTTTTCTTGTCTTTTATTTTTTTCTTTAAACTTAACATCAACAGTAATTTTTTTCGTTTGTTTTCACCCTAACCACCGAAGTAGAAAAACAGAGCTTTGATGTTAAGATAATGAAACATGAGAGGAGCTTATCACTGGGATGATGTTTGGTCTCATGAAACGGCACACACTGATCTTGATAACCATGCTTTCCCTCGTTCGTTTCAGTTTCCGGGTGTGTTAATGCTAATAGTTCAGTGCGGTTTTGTAGGAAGTTGGGGGGGGGGGGGGGCGTTGTTAGTGGTGGTGGAAAGGATCTTTTTATTGTCATCTGTCCATTCCCCTTGTTTGCGATTCAAAGAGTTACTGATAAAGCATTGAAACCTTGTTTTTTTTTTGTTAGACTTCCTGTCTAAGGTCTAATTTATGCTCCGTTGTGTGTCGAGAACGTCAGAGAATAGCCGACCCAACAAGTCGACCCAACAAGCTCACAACGCGTCGTATTCGCGACACGTTGTGAGCTTGTTAGGTCAGCTATTTCTCGGCGCGCGACGAGGCATATATTAGGGCCTAAGACAAAGGGGTGCTTAAGTTGGACAAGAAATATTCAGGTTCCGCTGACTTTCACAGAATGCCAGTCGAAAGAGTCGACATATTTGTTATTAGTCCGTCATTTCATTAAACACTGTCCCCTTCTGTACCTCAGGGTCCGAGTGCTTTTTGCAAGTGCATTAC
Source organism: Gymnoscopelus braueri (assembly GCF_963280865.1). Classification (NCBI taxonomy): domain Eukaryota; kingdom Metazoa; phylum Chordata; class Actinopteri; order Myctophiformes; family Myctophidae; genus Gymnoscopelus; species Gymnoscopelus braueri. The sequence continues at coordinate 12,661,665 of NC_137611.1, forward strand.
TGAGTCCCAAACTGTTTGTGTGACAAGAGCCATTGTTCTGACCAGAAAATAGTATTATTATGTACAAACACAATCAAACCATGGGGCCGTCCATACGTCATCATGAAATGATAAAAGCATCTGGGGTGATCAAACGGATAAAGCTAAAGAGGTGCGTCTGAAGCCCGAGAAGTACATTTAGTGTCTTATTGTACTTCCACTTGCGTCCTCCAGGGGGAGTTGCTGCTGCAGGCACTGTTGCACCAGGGGGTGCAATTGAACTGGATGGCCACACGGAGGCACTTTCTCTCCTTGTGTTGATGATCTGTTATCTTAGACTGTGGGTGCTTGTTGTGTGGTGGAGTCCATACATGGCAGGGATGCGTCACCATGGTGGTCTCTGTGCGTCTGTGCTACAAGGACGCCTTTTGCAGATGTTTAGCCCAGGTTAAGTGCTTCTGCTCCCTCGGGAGCTGTGGCTACCATGGTGGAACTGGACTGATTGAGAGGATATTGAGGAGTATAGCAGTTTTGCCCGAAGGGAAACAAATCATTATTTCTACAAATCTCGTTTAAAATTGGTTGTTAACCTGCCTGTGAGAGGCAGATGTGTGGAGTGTGCAGTGCTGTGCACATCACAGGCTGCACAATAAACACTTTAAAGGGTTAACCACTTGAGCCCCGTTTTATTTTTCGCCGTATGATGGTGTCGCGCAGAGAAAAATAGCCGATCTACAAGCTCCCAACGCGTGGCATCGTGATGCCTTTGTGAGCTTGTAGGTCTGATATTTTAGAGATTTTAGAAACAAAATCAGAAAATGTCTGCCTATGATGCACATACCCCCGAGACAGGGACACCAGGGTTTAAGTGGTTAAATAAACACTTACGGATTTTACTGTGTATTGCAAAAAGAGTGGCAGAAAAGCTAAAAATATGTATTTTTTTCTGTGAGCGGTAAATGACACCATCTGAATGTCCCCATACCAGTAAACCTGGTCACTTCGCAGGTTTTAAAAACAAATATTTTGCGATTGCTATTTTAGCCATCCCTGTTGGCTAGATGAAACCAGCACCTCATCTTACAGAGCAGTCGCGGTAAAGACGCAGCGGCGCCTGCCGGCCGAGGGTAGTTAACGTTAAGACAGACGAGACCCCTTTGCTCAGAACTTCCTGAAATCCCCAGGTTGTGCCTCTTCAGATGGGAGATGATGGGTGCATAGGAGAACTGGATGAACGCTACCCCTCCTGCCCTGGCACCAGCACAGTCTTCCTCAGGCACTCTGAGGTGCCAAGTGGATGGAGGGAGGTGGCGGTTTTGGAGAGCTGAGGAGCTGTTAGAACCAGGGTGTAGCCCGGTAAGAGCTAAGAGAACAGAGGAGGAACTCTTTTAATGACCTCTTTTTGAAACGTCGAGTCTCTTTGTCCCCTCCCCCTTCCCTAGGAGATGATCTCCAGGATGTAGAAGACCAGCTCCATGACGACGGGACCCTCGCTGAGCGTGCAGGCCCCTCCGTGGATGACGGGGATCAGAGCGCTGTCCAGGTCACTCAGGTACTGGGGGAGCAGCGGCGTGCCGTTACTGCCCGCCAGATAGCCCACCTGCAGGACAGCACAGAGGGATTAGAGCAGTGGTTCTCAAACTTTTTCATGTCAAGGAGCCACAAACTGATATGTATTTGGCCATGGACCCCCATCTGAAAATAGGGACCCCCAGAAAAGAAGATTTATGTTAAAAAAAAGAAAGAAAAATGCTCAAGTTTCCAAACATTTTCGATATTTGTGACGCGCGGCGCGGTGAGCTTTTAGATCAGCTTTTTTTGAATAGCCAACGTACATATGGAAAAAGTGGTTAAAATGATTGTGATGCTACGTTAACAATTTTTTTGCTGGGAACCCCCTGTAACCCCCCCAAGGACCCCTGGGGGTCCCCGGACCCCCATTTGAGAACCAATGGATTAGAACAAACAGGCGGGCTGTCTTAATCGACGATTTAAGTCTCACAGCTGAAGAGTGCAATTATTTTAAGTGTCCAGTTATTTGCACAATGATTAACAAACGTGTGAGAATGCTAAAAACACACTAAGAGAAAGAAAAAAAGGGGGGGGGGGGGGGTTTAAACATTTGATTCTGTGTAAAAAAAATAATATTTGAAAACCGCAAAAAAAAATAAAAAAAAATAAAGTGCATCATATAACTAATATTCAAATATTTTTTGACATAGAATGTTTTATGGTCATGTTTCACCAGGAGCCTGGATGGCTTGGTTCCTTAGGCTTAGAATAATTTAACTAATTTCTGAAATCTCTATGGTTTTCTATCTGTGGCACCACAAAATGGCCGCCACTGCTATATATACTGGTAAGATAAAAAGGTCTCACAACAGATGGCATCTTTGCCTTCAGGTTTGGGCAGATACTGTTAGCTTAGAGACACCCATCATTATGCCATCGTCACTAAATCTAAAAGCAGTCTAGTGACTACTGACTACTGGGTTTCAGATAGTATTCTCTGTGAAGCTAGTCTGTGGCGACTTTCACATTGTACAGTATATCGGTGCGCTCAATGACACGCTGTCACCCTGGCGTCACCACCAGTCACTGTGTCACTTCTTGTGAACACACAGCCCTGGGATGAGGAGGCGAGGCAGCAGTGACGCACTGGGCAAGTGTCTCTAGGAAACTCTGACAGGCAGCAGTGAGTGTCCATAAAGTTGTCTCAGTCAGCACTGTCGCTTTAACCCATTAAGACCAGGAAAGCATCGGTGTGCCATTTTTTTATTTCTTTGGCAATTAAAAAAAATAGCATATCTACAAGCTCATAGTGCGCTATGAGCTTGTAGATCTGTTTAATTTTATTTTTTTAAATTTTTTAGCAAATTCTTGAATATATATATTTTTAAAGCAATTTTTTTTTACTGAAATCTGATTTAAGTATCTCAAACTTTTTCCATGTCAAGGACCACCCAAAATGATAGGCTATGTATTTGTCCGCGGAACCCCCCCCCCCCCCCATCTTACCTCCAGAAGCAAAGATTTGAGTTAAAAAAATGTATATACCGGTAATCAAAGATTTGCACACAAAAAAAAATATATATCTTCAAAAATAGCAGATCTACAAGCTCATATGCCACGCCATGAGCTTGTTATATCTGCTATTTTTGAATAGCCAAAGACACCTAAAATGACACAGATGCGTTCCCGGATTGAATGGGTTAATCACATAGGAACACACACACTTTGTTGTTTGGGAACACTTGAGTGCACTCACTCACTCACTCACTGACTCACTGGCCGTGGGCGAAAGCTCACGCCGTCTACTGCTCAGTGCACTGCATCTGCATCTGCACACTGCTGAGTGCCTGCTGTTACAGTGCACTGAAATTACCAAGCCGTTTACACTTTGAACCATACTCTGTCTCTATGTAGTTGATACTGATTCAGTCTGAGAGGTGATAATGATTATTTTCTGAAGGCAAGTGTTCTTAAAATGAGTTGTCAGTAATGCTGCTGGTGAAGGTTCCGTCCATTTATTCAGTTCTGGGTATAGAATAAGAATAGTGTCTAATCTTCGGTTTGTTTTCATTCCAACACTTAACAGTCCACATTAGGAGGCACAGGAGACAGAAATTATACCGGCACTATAATATAAAACCTGTCTGCCTCTGTGTACGTCTTCCTATATTTAATATTTTGGGTGATTATGAAGGCAAAGCAAATTAAATGTCTTATTTGTTGTTGTAGAACTACAGAAATACACTTGTGGAATACTTTTAATGTAACTTTTACAGCGTATTACAGCAGGGGTGTCAAACTACCAGGGTCCAATCTGGCCCGTGTGGGATGAAAAGCAAAGCAAGAATAAATTAACAAAAAGGGTATTTTAATTAAAAAATATTCACGTCAATTTATTATCTATCTTATCTGTGTGTGGCAGCTGCTCTCTCGCTCGCTCTCACTCTCTCCTCCCCTTGGCTCTGCTGCGCTGGCAAAGCTGCCATTGTGGGAACATGAAAAACAATGGAGGCAGCAGGTTGGTTTGCCCGCTGTGTGCAACCACCTACTGCGAAGGTGACATTTACATCGTCTCACCCCTGTGCACTTGGAAGGCCACGAGGGAGAGAGAATCGGGGACCTTGCAGGATATTTTTACAGTCAACTAAAAGACAAAGTAAAGAAATGTATTTATTGTCTTCTCTATAGTGAGTGTTGATGATGGTCTGAGGACCGAAACGTCCACTCTGTGTAACTCTTTGCAATTTGTAAGTAAAGAGAATTTTTTGCATCTAAGAGCCTCAGTTTTCATTTTTAAGTGTGCGAGCCCCTTCTTTTTGTTTATGGTCTTCTCTATATGCACTGACATGACTCATGAAGCTCAATTGGGAAGATATTTGTGTGCTGATACAGTTATCAATTGCTATTGTACATATGAGGCCAAAACACTTTACTACAGAAGAAATGGGGAGCGTTAGTATGAAGAGGTGTACACATTTAGTTCTAGACCTGAAATCAGTAGGCTAAGGATGTTATCCATAATGTTTTGGTGATGGGACAGAATTATATGATCATTCGTGCCCTTCAGCATTCGGAGCACGCACACACACACACACACACACACACACACACACACACACACACACACACACACACACACACACACACACACACACACACACACACACACACACACACACACACACACACACACACACACACACACACACACACACACACACACACACACACACACACACACACACACACACACACACACACACACACACACACACACACACACACACACACAAAAGTAATCCAGCCTGCACAAAATCACATTGACTCATCCGGGCTGTAACCTAAAATGACTTTGACCCCTGCATTTATGGGATAAAGATTAGTATGGACAGTGTCCATTGGAAGTGCACTCAACAAATCTAGGAAGTAAGAAAACCATACAGGCATTTGTAAGTCAACAAATACTGCATACTACAATATTTTGATACAGTACATTGAAATGACATCATTTCAGTACATTGAACAGTAGACAATATGAGGATTCACTCACGGCTATGATCTCGTTTGTTGTCCCTGTGGTACAAGTAGTGCTCAAGTGTAAGTGTAAGTGTTTCCGTACGTTTTACAGAAAACTGAAAAGACTGAACCAAAACAAACTATATGATATTTCTTAATCATTTCACCCAAAAAGTTTAAAACAACATATGGCTGTTGACATACAAATAACGCTGTCTGTCAGTTATGTTACATAAGAGGATTAAATGACTTAGGCCACTTTGTGTTTTGACTTAGGCAATTGTAAACCTGATTTAGGACAGATTATTTCTGAAGTAAGTGACTTACTCCAGACTTAGGCAATTATGATTTTTTTTTTACCTAAGTCACATTGTCTTGTGACTTACACTCTTACAAGAGTTACACTCTTGACATAGGCCATTATACTACTGGGGCGGGAACAGCATGAATCTTTTTATAGGCGATTTTACCAGGTGGCCAGTGTCACCAAGAGCTGATTTAGGCAAAAATATAATTTATAAGGCCATTATTTTAGAAGGTGACAAACTGTATGGGAAAGTTCACATTGTATTACTCACTCGTTCACTCTCCCTCTCACACGTTTTCACACTCACTCTCTACACTCACACACGCGTGAAATCACACAAAACATTTGGGAAGGCTGTTAAAACTGCAAAACAAAAACTTTCATGTCGTCCCCGGGATATATTTTGTTTTGAGTTTCATTCAATACAGTAGTGGTCCTACCCTACCACATGGTGTCAATGTGTCAGTAGAAAAGAAGGTAGACCAACTACAACCACCACAGTTGTATTAGTTATATTGTAATGTACTGTATTAACATACTCATACAGATTGTGTATATATAACATGTTTTTATTCACTGGATTGCAGCTTTAAGGACAGCCTAAACCAGTGGTTCTCAAAGTTTTTAATTCCAAGCACCCCCAGTTTCATATGCATTAGAGCTTAACTATCACTACATTTAGCTGGGGACCACCTGAAACCCTGTCAAGGACCCCTTGGGGGTCGCCGGAACCCCACTTTGAGAGCCACAGATCTAAATAAATCTCTGTCGGGTGGAAACCTCATATACGTCCAAATTCTCCAAAACTGTTACTTTTAAGGATTAAAATTCTAAAATAACAAAAGAAGCAGATCTACAAGCTCAAAACCTGTTGCGTTGCTTTGCGCCGCGTTTCGAGCTTGCGGATCTGCAACTTTTGCTATCGTTTGTGTGACGCTGTAGTATGATCAAGTACTGCATGAAAAAAAAACATAAAAAGTGAAAGCATGGAGATAAGAGGTTTCTGCCCGACAGCAACGTAATGTAATGTTGTATCGTTCTGCAGACTCTTGGACAGTGGTGTAAAGTAACTAAGTATATTTACTTAAGTACTGTACTTAAGTACAATTTTGAGGTATTTGTACTTTACTTGAGTATTTCCAATTTCCAATACTTTTACTTCTACTCCACTACATCTCAGAGGCAAATATTGTACTTTTACTCCACTACATTTACTTGAAAACTTTAGTTACTAGTTACTTTGCAGATATAAACTATGATATAATGAAACACACATTAACCACTTTAGCCCTATTTTATACATAGGCTATTTGAAAATAGCAGATCTACAAGCTCACAACGCGTCGCGATGCGACGCGTTGTGAGCTTGTAGATCGGCTATTTTCAAATATTTAGTACTTTTACTTTTGGTACTTTAAGTACATTTTGATGCCAATACTTTTGTACTTTTACTCAAGTACATTTTTAATTTTGGACTTTTACTTGTAACAGAGTATTTTTATATTGCAGTATTGGTACTTTTACTTAAGTAAAGAATTTGAGTACTTTTTCCACCACTGCTCTTGGACCCTTCCCAAAACGCAGCAGCAGAACTCTACCTGGTCAGAGTCCAGCGTGACTCGCAGGCCCAGTTTGGCCATGCCGTCCTCCTTCAGCAGCTTGAGGTGGGGGCACAGCGCCACGCAGAACGCCCGCGCCACGTTCTCCGTCAGCCTGCTGTGGTCGGCTGGGTCACTCAGGCCGTTGGGCTGGTCTTCACTCTGCAGGAAGAACACCTGAGGGGATGAAACAGAAACACACACATGGTGGATTCAAACAGGTTGGTACTTTTCAATGCCAAGGACCCCCAAATAGCCTGTGGCTGCTGCAGCACCCCTATTAGCTTAAACCAACAGTGAAAATAGCCGAATTAGCTGATCTACAAGCTCACAGTGTGTCACATTTTCAAAATATCTTTGAAAAATAAAACATTGAAGTCAGAACATTTTGGAAGATATTGAAAGATTTTTTTTAAAAACATGACTAAAATAGGGGCTCCAGGGTTAACGTGGTTAACTCTTTTTTTCTTTAAACGTTTTGTTTATTCGTTTTTGTTCTTTTACATACTCATAGGTAGTACAATTGAGTGCCAGAATTGCCAGAATGATTTCTATATTATGTTGTCCCAGTGCCAGAGTTTTTTTCAAAGTTAACACATTGAATGCCAAAAACGGTCCGGACCGTTTTTGAGGGTCCAAACGAGAAGTGCCGAAAACGGTCCGGACCGTTTTTGACCCAATTCTATTTTCATACGAGTGGCCCACGTGGGGCGCTAAAACGAAACTTTGACATCACCCAAGGAGTTTCTGAGAAGAAGAGGCTGGATGAGGCTCCATGTCAAAAATCCTTCCGGTCGGCGTTTTCAATGTTATCTCCTTGACTAAAAGCTTAATATCTCCATTTCTTTTTAATGTGGTGGAAACGAGCCGTTTCCGATCGGCGATCACGCTGCAATGGAGGATCGCGTTGGAAATATTATTGTTCCAGGCGTTAGTCGGGACCCTCCGCCGTCTCGCACGCACGCTTTGTTTACATGCACTTCCGCGTCGGGGCTTCTGCAGCACGAAACGTATAACGCAAGTGGATGGAAGAAATGCAGGCACTCAACGTATAATATTTTAATAAACCTCTGGCACCCAATGTGTTAAAAAAAAGTGCTTAGGAAGCGAGATACAGCCTTTTTCAGTTATACGTTAAATAAGGAGCTGCAAATCTACAGATAATGATATCTTGGGTTCTGAACATGTTTTTCAAAAAATATATATATATATTTGTATTTATTTATTTTTTTACTATTTTTTCAAAAACACGTCAAACACGTCATTGGCACGTTGCGCCATAGCGGTAAAAACACGTGAAACACGTTAATGGCACTCAATGAGTTAATACAAGAGAGACAGTGTAAGATTTGTGGTTTTGAGGTTTGTGACTCAAACCTCAAACCATCCTAGTCGCGGAATTCACATTTCATTTTCATTCAGCAGACTGCTGAAATCAAATGGTCTACCAGGCTAACTCAAACCCTGACCCTAGCTTCAAGCTTGCTTAGTGAAGCTTTGGTTCTATTAAATCGCATTGAAACTATGATATGAGTGAGTTAATATCTCAAAATTGCCTGCCGGTCCAGGGAATTGAACCGGGAACCTTTCGGTAACAAGTGCATGTGATGATTTGACCTAAACAACATAATCAGAATATTATGGTTTGTTGTGCTGTGTAAAGGCGGTCCGCTATGGTACCTCAGTCCAGCGGATGACCTTGCCGTTGGCCTTGAATTCGGAACCGTGGAAGATCTTCACGCTGGTGATGGACTCCATGGACTTCCCATCGATGGGGCTGATCACACTGTGGAACCAAAGATATTTAATTATTAAAAATACACCATCCCAATTAGAGGCGAAATGGTACACAATTCCTACAAATGGTCTCCAAAGTGGGTGCTCTGATCTCGCGAACATCCGATGTTTACTGGTACTAGATCTCGCGAGAGTGTGTTGCTGGGACAGAGAAAGGTCGATAATGAAGTCGATTTTCTCCCGATTTGTCTCTCTGATAAACGAATATTGTGTGGCTTGTGACGATCGTTCAGTGACCATGGGGCCAAAGAATGGTTCAGAAGCTGTGTTCACGTTCACTCTTCCATTGGAAATTACAGTATAGACTCCAACCATGCTTCCAGTCTCCTAAAAAGGCGGCCACCTACTTCACGCAGATACGGGAAGTAAACCGGAGATGGCATGTCTTTCTTTTTTTTGTTTGTCTTGGGTGGAACACAACATTCACACACATTACATGAATTCATTGAAGTCACATGCAGTGGCTCAGCGGTTAGAGCATGATAATCCTACTGCCAGGGTTGAAGGTTTGATTCCCACTCTGGTCTCCCATGCTAAAAACGTGTCATGTCATTTAGTCATTTCTTTTGTTGATTTCCTTTATTATATTTGCATTATTATTTATACAGATTTTTGTATTTTTTTTTTTTTAAGTATCGATGCAATGTTTCATAAATTGTTTTACATTTCAATAACAATTTTTATTATTAAAAGAAAAACTGTGTCTTGTGTCATATTTAGCCACATTAACCTTGGCAAACATTCTCAAAAATACCAGATCTACAAGCTCACAACGTGCCGCAATGCAACGCGTTGTGAGCATGTAGATCGGCTACTTTCGCTGTGCAACACGTTAAACGACGCAGTATAAAGGAGTGCTTAAGTGGTCAATTTGATATTGAAATTCATTTCACAAGTACACAGAGGTAAATCTAGCTCATGATGAGTTCAAATGTACAGTGAGACAATATATTCTAGATGAAGTGACACAGCAGATACTGTATATCGTTGCTGTCGGGCAGAAACCTCTTATCTCCATATTCAAACTTTTACGTTATTTCGTAAATTATGTCCCTACTTGATCATACTGCAGCGTCACACGAACGCATCAAAAGTAGCAGATCCTGTCGATCTGTTACTTTTGCCATTTTGGAATTTGACTCCTGAAAAGTAACAGTTTTGGAACATATGAGGTTTCCACCCGACATAGACGATGTGCTTTAATACCACCATCTATACTTAATGGTGGGAGTCAGATTTCGGTTGGCAGATAACATCGGCCTGCCGTAGGAACGGATTATATAGACTTGAATTAAATTGATTTCTCCAGGGGGCTCGACCAAGCGTAAAAGATTTGCATTCAGAGCATACAGTCTAAGCTTGGAGCTACACCGCGGCGTGCATGCCATGCATGAAGCGTGCAACGCCCCGTGGAACTTCTCTCCCGGCTGCTCGTCTAAATTCTACACGAGTTTTGCATGCGTCGATATAAACGCACGTGCATGCCTCACGTGTATTTTACACAATCACAGCAGGTAGAGTCTGCGGAAGGCATTTGTCATCACACCAGCATTTTGTTTAGCATATTTCAGTATAATCTTTCAAGAGAGATCCTCCAATGAGTTATTTTTGTATATTTTTTAACAGAATTGATTGATAATTGATAAGATTTATATACATGGACACTTGCGGTCAAAACCGGTTAATTTTACTGTAGGAGCGCTCGTTTCGGTTCACTCAACGCCCTCCTGTACATGAGGCTTGTGCGGTGCGCCTGCAGCGAACAGCCAATGGGCCTCGCCCGCCGACAAGTGCTCCCTCTGCCCCTCCGCGCATCGCAGTCAACTGCAGCAACCGGGGGGGGGGGGGGGGTGGGGGGGCGTAGTTTGGAGGACAACTGGTTTGGGAATCGCTTAGCCATGAAAGAAACAAAGGAATATCTATTTAAAGAAGGAGAGGTCACAGTACACATTACAAGCCTTGTTCCTCCACACTGCAGCTGAACGCATTTTTACATGCGAGTGCCTTGACTTCTCTTCCTTCTCAAACCTTGTTTAAATTAACACTGTCTAACTACAGTCTGTTGTTCCACCCTCCCTCCGTCAACCTGGTCCCCGGTCCGTCCTTCTCACCCCTTGTTGAAGTTGTGGTCGTCTTCGGTCCACTGGACGTGGACGTGCTCCTGGTTGTCCTCCTGCTCAGCCTTCCCGCAGACGATGGTGAAGTCCTTCATGTCCCTCAGGGCCTGCCGTAGAGAGTCCATGGTCTCTGCTGTAATCTGGACCATCACGCCATCTGACCACCACCACGGGGAGGGGGGGAAAAACAGAAGGCCCATTATCATCAACAATTAATCTATTTAAAAGTACTATACTGTACTGTTTATAATGAATTATAAACACATGTACTTTTAATCAAATAATACCTATTCAATGGAACCGTTGTACGACAAAGTATAAAATAGGACATAAGTGGTTAATCAGACTAATTGATTTAGTTGATTATAAATTTTATTTTAGAATTATTTTGTGTTGATTTATTGATATATAAAAAATATACACAAAGAAAAAAGAATAGAAAAATATTCTATTCTATATTATTATCGAATAATCACTATATGTTACAGTAAACGATACTGTCTTATAGCACTTATATACTCATTGTGAGCTGGTAGATCGGCTATTTTCGCTATTCATCATCATACCACGAAGTATACAGTGCTAGAGGTTTTTAATGCCCACAAACTGGACTGTAAACAGAGAGTTCTCACCTTCTACAATGCTGGTCTTGGCGAGGTAACCCGATGAGGCTTTCAAAGCACCGCTGAACACAAAGAAGCAGGCGCCAGTCACTGGAAGACCAAGAAAAGGAAACATTTAACCAAAACAACTTTCAATTCAACTTAATTAATCCTCGAGGGGGGGGAAACCGACTCTCGGGGCGAACAGAGATCATCAGACAATGACGCAATGAGGCCGAACGGAGACGGAGAGATGAGATGTTGAGAGACGTCCCTCTACGTCAGTGGTTCTCAACCTTTGCAGGCCGTGATCCCCCAAAATAATCGTATTTGAACGGGGGACCCCCCACCCTGACAAGCACTTGGAATTGTAGGAGTTGAGGCATAACATTTTGTTTGACTCAGTTCCCACAGATAAATATTATGATCTATGAAATAGCAGATCTACAAGCTCGCGTTGCGAGGCGTTGTAGATCGGCTATTTTCTTATATTATTTGACAATTTGGCCAATGTTTGACCAGTTTTTATATATAGTATAGTATATAGTTTGTCGATTACTTTTGATACAATAATGGTATTTTACATTTTCTATCTTTTTTTTGGTATTAAAAAGGTCTTAAAAGTCCTTACATTGTCACTTCACTGTCATCTGTGGACCCCCCCAAAATCATGAGGGGACCCCCCTGGGGGTCCCGACCTAAAGATTGAGAACCCCTGCTCTACGCTACAGGGATGAGGTGGTGGAGGGGACAGCAATGCTGGCAGCATACTTCAAAAGAAAGTCAAACTTTTTGGGGGGCTTGTCGAAACTCTCTGCAGACGAAATGTTTTTATACTTGATGTTTGGCTTTGTGTGCAGAATGTTAGAGGCCCGCCCACTCTATATACTGGAACGGTGATTCTGCCACCTGGATCTCCACCGTTTGTTTGTTTTCATCAACCTCCAATGCGGAAATTTCTACCATTTCTGGCTAAAGACTCACAGTGGGCAAAGTTTGTGCTATATCTCTCCGTGAATTAATTGCCATCTGGTTGTGTTGGTAGTCCCTCAGAGAGCGATTATAGAGGTTTGGACTCCGTTCTTCAATAACTGACCAGGGTATGTTGTGGGCAGATTGTAGAAATAAATGGATATAAATCATGAAGGCGTTTCCTCACCAATCACACATTACAGTGTGTTATTTGCCTTTACAGGGCTGGTGGTGGATGCTGATGGCGTGGGTCTGATAGTTACCTTTGCGGGGCTGGTGGTGGATGCTGATGGCCTGGGTCTGGTAGTTGCCGTCGTCGTTCTGAACGCACACCAAGTGTGAGTCCGCCCTGTCGTTGAAGCACGCCCCCATGGCCAGCACATGCTCGTTGGACTTGTTCATCGCCTTCATTAGCTGGAGGGACAAACATCCTCTGTGTATAATTAAGCTGCTTGACGGGGTGTTTGGGGACAGAAATGGTGTTAAGCCTTAATTGCGTTGGGCGCATGGGTGAAGTGTTTTTATTTGTTAAGTGGATTGCGTTCGAGATGACAGATTGGACGAGGACACTGACACATTATGAATAGCATGGATATCATCACTCGCTAAAAAAAACAATTAATTTCCTTTCAGCGACTCGACGGCTGGCGTTTCTTTGAAATCCGTCCTTCACAGCTTGGAAAATATGAAAATTTAAAATCTGGAGCAATTTTTAGCCCGCTCGCTGTGTTAAAGGCCCGTCTACATGTTGCTTGTCAAACGGTCCACCGCTTCGTGTTACTCTGCTTCCATCTGTCACCGCGTTCAGCGGCCAAATGACACGGCCAGCACTGCCAGCCAAACCTACCCCGGCGCCGTTCGTCTTACAGCAGGACAAGAAAATACCATTTACTTCACGTGAAAAACTATCACAGCCAAGGATGTACACCTGTTGTTACTGTTACACATATGTAGTGATTTCATCACGTCATCCACACAGGCTGAACATGCTTATTTGGTGGCTAGGCCTGCTGAAAGTATATCACTGGCACTTTAGCCACTTAAATCCTCTATACTTAGTACAACGGACCGGAGTTGGTTCTGTACTTTTTCTGCTCATTTCCTTCGCCAGAAACCAGTGGAGGAAAACGTATTCTAATGTTTTACTTGAGAAAAAGTATCAATACCGCAATGTAGAAGTACTCTGTTACAAGTAAAAGGCCTGTGTTCAAAATGTAAAAAAGTAAAAGTAAAAGTACAAAAGTATTGGCATCAAAATATATTTAAAGTACCAAAAGTAACAGTACTAAAATATTTGAAAATAGCAGATCTACAAGCTCACAACGCGTTGCGTTGCAATGCAACGCGTTGTGAGCTTGTAGATTGGCTATTTTCAAATAGCCTATGTATAAAATACGGCTAAAGAGGTTAATGTATGTTTTATAATATAATAACTTATATCTGCAAAGTAACTAGTAACTAAAGTTGTCAAATAATTGTAGTGGAGTAAAAGTACAATATTTTCCTCAGATATGTAGTGGAGTAGAAGTAAATGTATTGAAAATTGGCAATACTCCACTAAAGTAAAGAAATACCTCAAAATTGTACTTAAGTACAGTACTTGAGTAAATGTACTGAATGAAACAGCAGCTTGTAGATCTGCTATTTCTGCTGAATGTTCCCCCCAGAATAGGGTGTGTGGTGGGATTCAAGTGGTTAAAGGGATATTTCACTTTCAAAAAAACTTTGGGTCATTTTATCATCTACTCAGGCTTTTGTGAGCCCCCCAGACCGTTTTTAAGTTGCTTGATTCAGTATTTAGATATTTGATATTAATTTTATCAGACACGCCCCCTTCCTATACAAACCCATTATAACTTCAAACATTTTTAACATGTTAGATTCATCAAAAACACCCGTCCTTGGTTCTGGTGACTCACCCTGCCCTCCTAATATGCGAGGGGGGCGTGTTTTTTCGATTACTTTTTTCATTTTTTTTTAATATTTTTTTTGGAAAATGAAAAAAAAAGGAATACAATAAAAAATGTAAATAAAATAAATGAAAAAAGTAATCGAAAAAACACTGCCCCCTCACGTATGTGTCACACTCCCGGTGTGTAAAAGGACCCTTACTCATCAACCAGCGGTGAGGAAAGCACGAGCCAACGCCGCAGGCACCCCGATAACAGATGTACCCAGTTATATCAACGTCACTAGACTAGGACGGTGACGCAAAACAGTAAGAGGCATTTAAATACGAGACAGAAGGAACTGTGCAGGCTTTCAAATGAACGTCTCACCTCATTGTAGCGGTTACTGGGGATCTTAATGCAGGTCTTCTTCACCTCCATGTCCACCACCAGACCTTTCACCACCGGCAACGTGTACTGGTAGTTACGGAAGTCCTACGGCACAAAGAAAGACAACGTGAAGTCTTCACTTCAACCACTTAAAAAGGGATAGTTCACGCAATTTATTTTTTCTTTCTGTCGATTAGTCACCACATGGAGACTTGAATTCCTGGATATGTTTTAGTTTTTGTTGTATTCCTAAGCCAATAATTTGATTACCAGCGGACCCGGCATGCAGCGGATCCGGTAGGAGACACAAAGGAGACTGTTTGTGTCTCCTATCGGAACCACTGCCGGTCATCAAATTATTGGCTTAGGAATGCGACAAAAACGAAAAAATATCCATGAATTCAAGTCTCCATGGGGTGACTAATCGATAGAAGAAAAGTTTTTTTTTGGGTGAACTATCCCTTTAACCACTTTAAACCCTATACATGTATGGTTAATAGTACGATATATTTGTTTATTTATCTCCCTTAAAACATTTTAAGAAAATTAAGTGTTGATGTCTCTACTGTATTTTAAATAGAGGAGATCTCTCCCCTTTGAACCTCAATTTCATGTGAAGCAAGAAGAAGAATCGGGTTAAAAAAACCAAACAGAATACATCAGAAGTGGAAAAGCAGAAGCTCTTACTGCTAGTAGGTTCATGATGGTGTGACCGGTTTCTCCAAAGAGAGGTTTTCTGTATCGTACGCTGAACAGCGGGCACGGATAGACTGGAAAAATAAAGTATAAAATAAAGTATTCAGTTGTTACAGCATCGCAGTTTAACACACATCAACCTAGAACAGCGCTACTCAACCCGCGGCCCCAACGCAGCGTCTCTGCGGCCCCTCATGGTCAAACCCAAGCACAGGATAAAAATATACATTTCCGTTCAAATATATGGGTTGCTTCATTTTTTTTCAAAAACTAACAGACAGACATACATACATACAGGTGCGTCAATTGTTACAGGCATAATGCATAGTTTTCTATGCATTTCGTTTTTTTTGGGGTGGGTTTGACCCCCATTTTTTTTCGGCCGCGCGGTTGCCATGTTAGCTTTTGCTGTAACTGATGCCACTGGACATACACACAAAATAAACAGGTACAGTGAAAAGAATATGATGTCAAAATGTACATTTTCTTATAACAATAACAATGTGTAGTGTGTTACAAAATTGAAAAATCCAAAATAGGACCGACATTTTTAGCTTGCGGCCCCTTGGACTTTTGGTATTTTGCTGAGTGGCCCCTGAGCCATCTTAAGTTGAGTAGCCCTGACCTAGAATCACACTGAGGGTGCAGTCACACCAAACTTTGATTCTGCGTTTTTATTTTGCCAGAAATCTGCGAATAGCAACAAACCACTCCGTTCCCATTGAAAAGCATTGGCAGAATCCACCGCATAGGCAGAATCTAAGTTCGGTATGAGTGCACGCACCCTAAAGGTACATTTGAGTCATAAAGGTGCTGTACAATGATGAAAAAAGCATTACATAAGAATAAAAACAGAATACCAATAAAATAGGAATAAAAAAAGACAGAAGAACAGGATATAATAGACAAAAAAAGAAATGCACAGAAGGCAAAAAACCTTACAAGACAAAGTGCTTGTGAAACAAATGTGTTTTTTAGCAGCGTTTTAAAAGAATCAACTGACTCTGTGTTTTTTAATGCCAGAGGAGGGTGATTCAGTAGAGTGGGAGGCTGGAGCTACAACTGTGAAGGCTCACTCCCTCTTAGTTATTAGCCTAGATTAATGCCACTAGCATGGGCTGGCTTTCCCATTGGGTTAATTTTCTATCCCCGTGGGTGGAAGGGCCAGGTTGCCATCATGGTTTTACTACACTGAACTGGACAAACTTTGCTACACTCAAAAGATCATATCGTTGCTTTCAAAGAAGAAAAAAAAAACTTGTATCTCCATGCTTCGGCATTTTATGTGTAAATTAAGGCCTTATTTTGTTTCTTATTACAAGAGTGCCACGCAAAACTAGCAAAAACAGCAGATCTACAAGCTCACAATGTATGAGCTTATTATATAGATCTCCTATTTTCGCTATTTGTGTGCACACGTACTGCTCTTGTTCCGTACACACATGAATGGTACACACCTGCTAATGACGTCAACAGTATAGCACCTCAGTATCAGTACACCACTGTGTGGGTTAATATAGGGAAAGTAGGGGGGCAGGGGGAGGTTAATCCACACAAGCGCAAAAATAAGACAGCGTTTTCAGCAGAACCCTACAAAGCTCCTTATAAACATCTATTTTTGTCCTTATCTCTGCAAAACAGCTGGAAACGAATCACGATATATTGATGTATCTGCTGGAGATCTAATTAGCCTGGAAACCCGTCTCACAAATCTCCTCAGGTGTCCTGCACCAAACCGCCCCAACAACAACACACTTTCCACTCGCTCCTTAGTTATTAGAGCGCACACACACAGGGTGGCATCATATGGCATGTTCATTCCACTGTGTTGTTGTTGATGTTGAGAATCAGTGTTTTAACCCATTCAATCCGGGAATGGGAACGCATCTCTGTCATTTTAAGATTTCTTTGGCTATTTTTGAAAAATCGTGAAATATGTGCAAATCTTTGAATATATATATATATATATATATATTTTTTTTTTAAGCAAACATTTTTAACTCATGTTACAACTTCTGGGGGTCCCTGGAACAAGTCCACGGCCAAATACACATAATTTTGGGTGGCCCTTGACATGAAAAGGTTTGAGAACCACTTACAGCAACCTAAGTTTTTTCAAAAGGAGGATTTAGAAGACATTTGTAGAATCCCAGAAGCAAAGATTTGAGTTACAAATGTTCGCTTAAAAAAAAATATATATATATATTCAAAGATTTGCAAAAAAAAATCATGATTAAAAAAAAAAAAAAAAGCAGATCTACAAGCACTCTGCACCACGCTATGAGCTTGTATATCTGCTATTTTTTGAATAGCCAAATAAATCTTAAAATGACTAAATGGGTTAAGTAAGTGACTTTAGTTAATGTACAGTATTCCAGTGGTTTCTCAAAGTGGGGTCCGGGTACCGCCTCAAGGGATCCTTGACGGAGTTCCAGGGGGTCCCCCACAGTCTATGGGGTCCCCACGGAAAATAATAAACACTTTAACCCTATTTTATACTTAGGCTATCCACAGGTTTCCTAGGGCATTACGGGCAGCACTTCCTGTCGATTTGATCCCCGATACCTAATCAAATCGAGAGGAAGTGATGCCCATAACACCCGCCTAGGAAACTTGTGGATACGAAATATATTTTTGACATTTTTTGAAGGATCTTGGGGAAAATGTGATTTTGTCCCCCCCAACAAAAATATTTTCTTATGGGGCCCCCCTGTCCCGCGGCCTAACACATAAGAATTTGGGGTTCCTTCCTTGACCTGAAAATGTTTGAGAGACTACGTGGCTTTAGTCCATGTATTCTGTGTGTTTGTTTGTGTGTTTGTGTGTTTGTGTGTGTGTGTGTGTGTGTGTGTGTGTGTGTGAGAGAGAGAGGCTGAGGCTCGCCAGGTGGTAGCTGTGTGCTGGCAGGTCTGATCTGACTGCAGGAGGAGGGGATTTATTTGGTGTGAGAAGAAGAAGTGCCTCTTCAGCCAAATGGCTTCATGACAATGTCATGAGGTAAAAAACACTGGTTCTCAAATGTTTCCATGTCAAGGACCCCCAAATTGATATGTGTTTTGTGCCAGGGACCCCCAGAAGAGAAGATTTGTGTTAGAAAATCCAAAAACAATTCAAAATCTTCCAAACATTTTCAAGAAAAGAATAAAAAAATAAAAAAAAAATAGCAGATCCCCCAGGGGTCCTTAAGGGGGGGCCAAATAGAGCATCACAATCATTTGAACCACTTTATCCATTTATATGTTGGCTATTCAAAAAATAGCAGATCTTCAAGCTCACACTGCGAGCTTGTACATCTGCTATTTTTTTTTTTAATCGTAAAAGTGTTTGATGTAAAATGTGAATCATTTTGATTTCTTTTTTTACACAAATCTTCTCTTCTGGGAGGTCCCTGGCGCAAAAACATGATCAGATGGGGGTCATCCCCACGGTCAAATACCCTTCAATATGGGGGTCCTTGGCACGGAAAAACGTTGAGAACCACCGCCATATACAGAGTGATCTCAGTAACAAACCACCATCATCAACCCCCCCCCCCCCCTCCTTCTTCACTTACATCGGTACTCTGCCCCCAGCCGCAGCATGAGGCGGATGGGGAACACCTTGGCCCACGGCGTCTCCCACTTCTGGATGAGGATGCCGAACAGGTAGGGCGGGTTGGGGAGCAGCAGGTCCTGCAGAGACTGGAAGGACGGGCTGATGTAGAGGAAGCCGCCGTGCTCCTTACTGCCCAGGAAGCTCTGGGTGAAGAACGAGTGACTCAGGTGGCTCAGCACGTTGCCTGTGTGGTTCGGGAGGAAGAGGGGGAAAGCAAGGTCATTAGAAGTTCACTTCTAATTCTATTAACTTAATAGAACTATTGATTTAGAAGGCATTTGTAGACCTCGGCCTCAGGTCAAACCAATACAAATAATGACTGAAATAAAAATGAGGCTTTACCAAGAAAAAACAGTACAGTACTTTGTGTTAGACAAAATAATATCTAAAACAAACTAGAATCATAGAGAAAATGTTCTTAGTTTTCATCTTCGCCTATGAATTGAATACCAAGGCCCTCATTGGAAACAAGTCCGCAAGGACTTTTATGAACGGACCTGTTAGACAAAGTATTTTAAATGTAACTGTGCTGTTTTACATTTTTTGCCTAATAAAATATTCAATCAATCAATCTTTGTCAATGCATCGACATGCCTAAAGCATGCCTAAGGCATAATACTGAATTTTGAGCTATTTTTGGGCGGTGAAACCGCCCCTATATGTGAGGTTTGGACATTTTGCACCCCCCAACCCTGTGCTGTGATTGGCCACCAGTGTACCCCCCTAACCCTGCACTGTGATTGGCTAGTGAAACATGACACATGTGCATAGCCCTATAAATAGGACTATGCACTAAAAAAAAACACATTTATGTTTTTTTTATTTCAGTCAAAAAACACATTTATGTTTTTTTTTAAGTTAGGGGTGTACAATGGTTGGTCCACAATATTACTTTTCTTTAAGTGAACTTCCATCACTGTGATGACCACTGTGACCACACCGCCCACTTCACACTGGGTGTGATTTTTTATCTCTGTATGCAATCAGTGAACAGAAGGACTTGGATCCTGTTCAAAAGGTCCGTTCGGAACAGGAGGGCTGAACGAACCCATCTACACTGACTATAGTATATACTGTATCTCTGTGTACCATTTTACCATTTTAACTGTGAATATATATATATATATATTTGTATAAGGCATGATGATGTTGAGTTTTTAAAGATGGCCAAACTATAATAATCATGGAATAAAGTGCTGATGGGAGGAGATGAAGGTTAATGTATTTGTTAATGATTTATTCAGATGGACAGTGGAGGGTGAGAGCCAGGATGAAGGGCGTTTGCATCATGCCCTCCATGCAGAGACATTACGCTTATACAGTCAGTGGACAAAAAAAACAAGAAGTGTATTCTTTAATTTATCCAAGCTTGTACAGTAGTTCTGCTATTTTTGCTACTTGTGTATGACACTTTCATACGACAAAGTATAAAATAGGGCAGGGGTCTTCAACGTTTTCAGCTCAAGGACCCCCTAGCTGAGAGAGAGACGAAGCAGGGACCCCCATACATTGCCTACAGATTAAACTTGTTCATAGATTTCATAGATAGCGTCATTGACTATCATCAGTATTGACTATCATCAGTGCTGTGCAAATTAATATGTTTTGTTCATTTCAGACATTTAGCCACTTAAACATTCAATGCTTGGTACTTGATTTTCTTCTTTTCCCCTCTACACCAAACCTCTTTGCCGAAAATAGCAGATCTACAAGCTCACAACGCCTCGCAGTTGTGAGCTTGTAGATCTGCTATTTTCGGCTAATGTTCATCAGAATAGAAATGCTAGGGTTCAAGTGGTTAATGATTTGGCGGACCCCCTGGAGTAACTCTGAGGACCCCCTAGGGGTCCCGGACCCCCTGTTGAAGATCCCTGAAATAGGGCATTGATTTATGAAAAAAAAGCCATAAAAAGAAAAAATATAGTCTGTCGGGTGGAAACCTCCAAAACTGTTACTTTTCAGGATTCAAATAAAGAAAATAGTAATAGCGTTTGATGCTTTTGTGTGACGAAATAGTATGATCAAGTAGGGCGTTCATTTACAGGAAAAAAACACAAAAAAGTCAGAATATGGAGATAAGAGGTTTCTGCCCCGACAGCAACGGTATGGAGATACAAGGATTTCTGCCCCGACCGCTGCACTATGGTACGACCGGTGTCTTCCGGCCGCCGGCCGCAACCAGAGGACGGCGGTTCAAGGGCAACCGCAACGTAGAGTCGGTGAGCAGAGTGCGGGTGTCCTTTCTCACTAGTGTCATTCTGCTCACGTGGCCACTTTCATAACCCCCCCCCCCCCACACACACACACACACACACACACACACACACACACACACACACACACACACACACACACACACACACACACACACACACACACACACACACACACACACACACACACACACACACACACACACACACACACACACACACACACACACACACACACACACACACACACACACACACACACACACACACACAGGAACAAATGAGAGGAGCGAGGAAAAGATGGGGAGGTGTGAGAGGAGGAGGAGGAGGAGGGAAATAAGGAGAGGAGTTATAGTGGAGGAGGAAAAGATGGCTTATAACCGTCTTAAGGAGTATTTCACCCAAAGGGTGTCCTTTGAGTCAAGACTCCGCCGGTCATCAAATTATTGGCTCATAGGGTGTGTAATTGATAGAAAATAAGAGGATTTATTTGGGTGAACTACTCCTTTAAGCCCTATTTTCAAAAATAGTAATAGTGGTGAAAACGGAGAAAGAAAGGCTTGTAGATCAAGGTCACAGCAAATTGCAAGCTTATAGATGAGTTATTTTCAGTTTGTTGAATTTCCTTTAAAATAAGAAAAGTTACATTTTGAAGAACATTTTAAAACGTTTAGAATTCTTTGCGATGTTCACCTTTAATGGAGAAAATGTCAAAGAACAGGCCTGCCCAAAATAGGGACAGCAGGTTGAAAGTACTTAATGTTGCAGTAGAAAGGTCAGCTAAGGAGGCATTAGAAACAGAGAGAGCGAGAGAGGGAGAGAGGGAGAGAGAGAGAGAGAGAGAGAGAGAGAGAGAGAGAGAGAGAGAGAGAGAGAGAGAGAGAGAGAGAGAGAGAGGATGGAGGAAGTGTGAGAAAAGGAAGGCAGAGAAGACAGGGAATTGGAATTCTAATTCTCATCCTTTGAAGGGCTGAATATGAAGGGCTCCGTGGCTTAGTACGTGTCAGTTTATTCTTCCAGATTATTCCACGTGGATAAAAGAAAGGCTTAATCTACCACCAGAAAAACACAGAGAGCTGATGCTGTCAGTCAGCAGCACACCGACAAAGAGCTAATACATACTTTTGCTCGACGAAAATAACAAATTTCCGAGTTATAAAATTACACTTAGGTTCACAACGTGTCGCATCCGTGACACGTTGTGAGCTTGTAGGTCAGCTATTTTCAGCGTGCGCCACGTCGTACGACAAGTATACAAATCAGGCATATAACCCTGACCGCCGTGCCAGCTCCGCCTGCAACCTTGTATCACACACGTGGGGCTTCGTGTTACTAATTATCTCGGGAGAGGTTAACGAGCGTCAGGTGGTACGTAAAATATAAAAGCAAAAACAGCAACCCTAGCAATAGCAAACGGCGAGGGACTCCGTGTGGAACCAGAGCGACAGCCACGTTACGTAGATCTGAAACGACAGCGACAACACGCTTCCTTCCTTTCCGCCGTCGAGCCCGAGTTTGCAGGCGAGCTGTGAATATGTAACCACCAGAACGAGCCCGGGGGAGGTAAAGAGAGCCGTCAAAGTCACCCGATATTAGCTTGTGCTCACTTCGCGGCATGTGGAGGGAGCAGACAAAAATTATCAGACCAAAAAAAAACTGGACCTGGAACGCTATAAAAATGTAAGATGACAAACTGATTTTTGTGGAGTTCTTTCTCCTGATTGGATGAAATTGGTATCCTGACCTGAACATTTATTTTCTGTAAAGAGCCGGAGAGACGGGGCGACCCCTGTTACCGATATAGCAATGATTACTATCACAATAGAGGTTTCACTTTTGAACAGAAATCCTCTTTCTTTCTTTCTTTCTAAAAAAAAACATTTTACACATCGTACAAGGTGACACTAATGTTTGTACCATATCTTTTGGGGGGTATTCCCGTGGAGGCCAGAGACTCGGCTCAGTGGCGGTGCCACGCTGACCTGGTTTCCTAAACCAGAGCGGCCGAGGGCCAGCCGTCTCCACGGACCTCCAGCCAGAGCTGGGACATTACGTCAGTACTAGGGGTTGTTGGCTCATACTTTAACTTGGGCAGCAGCTCGCTGTGACGGATGGACCTCACCTGAGGACCTCCGCAGTGAACTGCTAATGAGCTGCTATTGTCCCCATGAGGAGCCCACCACGCTGGAGGTGGTCTCCTTTCTTACAGTATATGTGGGCCTCCTGGTGGAGCTCTGTATCCCGTTCTTTTATTGAATTTTTTAAAACAGACAATGGCTGAGAATTATTTTCAAGACCACTCAGGGGCGCTGATAGCCAAATGGTTAAGGCGCATACCACATATAGGCTCTAATACCTAGCCTGACAGCGAGTCGCAGGTTCAATTCCCGAGCCCAACGACCTTTGCCGCGTGTCACTCCCCGTTTCTTTCTCCCTGTTAACTGTCATTCAAAAAAAACTCTAAAAGACCTATCCAATAAAAGGCAGAAAAGACCCAAAACAATATTTTTTAAAAGTCCCTATTTTGGGCATGTCACAATAGGCGAACGTGTTCAAAAGCTTACAAAAATAGCCCATCTAAAAGCTCATAACACGACACGCTATTATGAGCTTGTAGAGAGAAGTGCAAGTACTAGAGTTATGGGTTCGACCATGGACGATGTCGTAGGCAAACTGTAAATCCTGACGTCGGTCCTCGACAGTCCTTGACGTGCGACAACTGGTGGAACGGATTTATGTGAAGACAAATCGAGTTTGCCGCCTCCTACCTCAATCATTTCCTCTGCGGTACAGCGGAGAAGACTACTTTGTTAGCGCAGATATCATTTCGGGCCAAAAACATATCATTTTGAGGGTCCTTGGCACAAAAGAAGTGTGAGAGAACTACTGGTTTAGAACATTGGTTCTCAAAGTGGGGTCCGGGGACCCCCAGTCAGTGGTCCTTGAGGGAGTGCCAGGGGTTCCCCAGCTAAATGATGGATAGTTAGGAACCAAATGGACCCTTATGGATCTGTAACTCTGAGAGTGTTCCATTTGTACACTCTCAGAGTTAAATTAACATTGATTTTACAACATAAATTGGGGTCCCAGAGATAGAAATGCCATTAAATGGCAGCCTAATGCATGTCAAACTGGGGGTCCTTGAAATTAAAATGGTTAAGAATCACTGCTAGATCCGTAAAAATCTTCTCTTATGGGGGTCCCTGGCATGTCAAGTGTCAATTTGGGGGTCCTTGGCATGAAAAAGTTTGAGAACCACTGGTTTAGAAGGCATTTTTAGGTCTTAATGGGTTTAAGTGGTTTGAACCCTGGTGGTGTTGTGCTTTACCGGTCAGGGCCTCCTGGTAGAGGTGTACGAAGTGGGTGAAGATGTCCTTGGGGATGGTCTTCTCATCGGGCAAACACTGGAGCAGGATCACCACCTCCGCCTGGCCCACTGCGTGCATGCCCTTAGTGGTTGCGTACCAACACTTCCTGTTCACATCTGTAGGAACGAGAGAAATGTCAGAAAAAGGACAGTAGCGTGTCACGTCGAGTAATGCCTGCGGCGTCGCACGCCACAACGTAGTCCATCTACGAGCTCTGCGACTCGTCGGGTGGTCGCAGATCGGCTATTTTCGGCGCGAGACACTAGCTCACAGTGCGTCACTTCGTGCCGCGAGCTTGTAGATCTGCTATTTTTGAAAAAACTTGAAAATGGGTGCAAATCTTTGAATGTATACATTTTTTAAAGCAAACAATTTTAACTCAAATCTTTGCTTCTGGGGGTCCCTGGAACAAAATATTTTGAGATTGGGGGTCGGCGGCCAAATACATATAATTTTGGGGGTCCTTGGCATGAAAAAGTTTGAGCAGCACTAAAATAGCAACATGTGTTTTTTTCAGAAAACTGTTAGGATTTAGAAGACTTTTTGTAGAATGGGCCTCAGGTCTTAGGCCCATAATAAATCAGTCGATGGGGAACTCACAATTCACCAGCTTCACCATGGCCAGTAGGTTGGCGTTGAGCACGAACACCAGAGGGTCCGGGCCTCCCTCTTCCAGCTGCTGCATGAGGACGATCTCCGACGGCCTCTCCTCCACCGCGTAGTCTGAGCGGAGCAACCAGGGGAAGGAGGAGTCAGGGTTAAGTCATGGCCGGATGGATGCCCCAGGAAGAAAAGAGGATCGAAAAGGAGAGATTTGGGTGAAAGGAGAGGGGCAGAGGATATTCCAAAATGAAGAAAACCAGAATGAGCCGTGATACGTTTCCCGTAGTGCTCGCGTGACCAGACGATCGGAGATCTACTACCTACCTAATACGTCTGGGGACTTCTACATTTAATGTAGGAACGGCCCGCTAATAAAACCTTCGCCTAATGCTGTGAAAACAAATCCTGATACTGTCTCAGTATGAAGTCTTCGTTTGTTTTTTTATTTATTTCTGAATTGTTTCCACCTAGTTTTTCTATCCCCTACATTGAATTTAGAAGTCACTAGACATTTCGATGGGCAGAAATCTCAGATCATCTGGCTATGCGAGTCCTACCTTTCCCCCGTGCGTATAGGCCAACAGTTACAAGCAATTTAGGATCCGTGGATCCTCTCTGTGAGTGAACATACAACATCCCTCACATTTACCATCGGCAATGAGTGGCAGTGGCGGTGAACATGAGAGCCGTGGTGGCACAAACGCAGGTTACAAACACACATACTGTACATACAACACAACACGCTACCGAATGGGTGCCGAGCCAAACGCAGCTCAGGGTGCAATGAGGAGGCAGCGGAATGGTGAGGATGAAGGCAAGCACCTGTGATGTGGCCTCCCATACCTCCTTTGACTCCGGTGGAGATGAGGATGGGAGGGAGTCCGTCCTCCGGTATCAGACTGAGGGAGCTGCCCACGGGGCTGCCCACCACCGGGGCGGCGGGGGCGTGGGCCGCCTATTGGGAGGGGAGGGGGGTGGAAGAAGAGAGAGGAAGAGGTCACAAATACAGACTCTTGTTCTGAACGGAGATATCCACCTATCTGAGGTTAAACCCACACCATTTTAACTTCATGTCTTCGAGGACGGAACCAGCTGCAGTTTTGAAATATGGACTGGTGGATTTCGGGTAGCATCACCTAGTCGACTAAAATATCAATTGTAACACATTCTATTTACAAGTCACAACACGACTGACAGCATCTCTTGAGAGTGCTTTAAAGGGAGGAATTATTAAAAAGCAGTAAGGGGTGTGAATTCTGCACGGTGCCTTCCGGCTTGGCCCGGGTGCTCCAATGAACACAAGTGGCCGTGTAGGAGGGTGTGAAGCCAGCACGGGAGGGTGGTCTCTGTCACTGGCACTGACTGAATTACTGGTTGGTTGGGGGGGCCTGTTCAGCAAGGAGCGGAAGTGAGAGGAATGCCATGTTCCTCTGCCTACGTTACGGCCTCCCGTTGAAACTCCTCACCGTCAGGTGAAAAAGAAGTGCCACTGGTGATGTCACATGATTCAGAATAGGGGTGGGGGTGGGTAATTGGCATAACTAATAAATTAAGTGAAAAATGAAGAAAGAATAATCAGTAAGGGGAACCAGTGAAAACAGAAGTGAGCACTTGCATGTTGCTAAGCACACCGCTTAGCTTGTTTATAAACAGTCAGTCAACAAGAGGAACCTTTGGTGAACCGGTCCACTTGTACTGCTGAGCTTGCAACAGCATGACTTTAGTGATGGTCGTCATGGGGGAATGCCAGACGTCATAGAAACAGAAAGTGCAGACCGACCGTGTGACTAGCATGGTAGCAGCATAGATAAAATGATCAAATGTTGCGACAATCAATCGGTTCAACAGTCCATGAAGTAGTCCCAACAGTTTTTTCATTCTGCATCCAGAATGCACTTTGTGCTGTCCTGCATTAAAGAGCCACAGACACAATGCTTTGATCTGTACAAGTACAACTTTAAATCTGTGAATTTTGTATGGTAGAGTACGTTAATACCAGGCCACAGAGCCCCATTTGATCAAATGTTTTATCTACACTGAAAAAAATGTTAATCTAACTCTGAGAGTGTGCGGATGGAACCGATTGGTTCCATTTCGACACACTCAGAGGCTCAGACACGTAAGGGTCCATTTGGACGGCTGGTGGTCACCGGAAACCGATGTTGAAAATCAGTGTGCCACAACTACTGTACAACGACAACAGGGGTGAACGATACACAGTAGTTACAGTTACAGTGCTTTGTGTGGACGCCCCTTTAACTCTGCCAAAGCCAATGTGGAATGCTCCTTTTGAACCTTGTTTACTAGTGGTTTGTGGCTCTTGACCCCTTCTCACCATGAGCCCTGGACAAAGGCAGCCTCTGTATAAGCGCTACAGTACAACCCCCCCACCCCCCCAGCAACAAACAATGTGTGGCAGCTTGGTCCTAACAAGCTAATCTAATGGCATTAGCTGTAAAATGAATGTTGTGCAGGTGACTCGTGACGGGGCCAGCCAGGCCGGGCGGCCTACCTCAGAGGACTCAGCACCAGCAGATTTGTTGGAGGAGGAGGAGGGGGACGAGGCGGGGCTGTCGCTCAGAGGTTTGGGGGACGACTCCTCCGCCGTGTCCCCGTTGGGCAAGACGCCGTCGGCGAACCACACCCTCCTCTGCTCACGCGACAGCGACCCTGGAAGTGAGGGACGAAGCAGTGGTTCTCAAACTTTTTTACATTTCAAGGACCCCCCCCTAGTTTTTTGGTATGCATTAAGGCCACGGACCCCAATAACGCTGAGAGTGCACGAATGGAACCAAATTGATCCATTTGGTTCCATTCGTATACACTCAAAGAGTTAGAGACCAATAACTAAGGGTCCATTTGGTCCCTAACTATCAATGATTTATCAGGGGGCCCCCTGGAACTCACCTCAAGGACCCCACTTTGAGAACCACTGCAGTAAATAAATTATGTGATTCATTCCGACGAATAAACAAACCCACCCTCAAACAAGCACACACATGCACACAATGGGCGCGTTCGAAAATGACGCACCGGAGCACACTCGCCTATTAGTTTGTATTGGCCAGTGCGCTCAGTGCTGTATTTTCGAACGCACCCTAAGCCTGACCTCGATTAGTCGAATAATCGATCGAGGGAGTCTGATTCGACTGCCAGTCCCTCAGTGGAATCATCCAATGCCTCAGTCGAAATCTTTTCTTTGCATGATTCGACTGAAAGATGGGCCTAATTTGTTATATTAATTAACTAATAGTTTGGCAAAAATAGGATATATATATCATGATTTATTGGGAGAACAGACATTAAGCACCCCCCACAGCCCAAATGGAATGATCCTCTATTGCATATATATATATTTTTTTGCATGATTCGACTGAGAGATTGGCAGTCGAATCAGACTGATTCGACTGCCAATCTCTCAGCCGAATCATGCAAAAAATATTATTAATTCATTGAGTGCCATTGACGTGTTTCACGTGTTTTACCGCAATGGCGCAACGTGCCAATGACGTGTTTGACGTGTTTTTGAAAAAAAAAAGTAAAAAAAAAAAAAAAAGTTCATAACCCAAGATATCGTCATTTGAAGATTTGCTGCTCCATTCACTTCTTGTTTAACTTATTACTGAAAAAGGCTGTAGCTCGGCTCCTGAGCACTCTTTTTTTACTATGTATTTTTCAATGTTATGATGTTATTTTCAAAAGGCAGTGTCCAATGACCTCGTTGACATTTGTGAAACCACACAGTGCAACCCTCAGTGATTAGCACCCATCAGGAGATCGATTATACTGGAGATAAATATTCTGTGACTACTTGAAAAAGGTATAGAAAAAAATTGAAAAATTGCTGGCACAGTTCGCAATTATTTTTTTATTTCATTGGCACTGAATGAGCTTTAAAAAAATGCATGATTGGACTACAAGTCAAGTATAGGCAACATTTGGCCAATCAGATTATACTATATAAATTATTAGTTGGAGACAGGCCTAATACACGCACACATATAATCAAAATACACCGACCCAGAGTACAAAAGACCAAACACACAGTTTTCAGTCTGCTCCAAGCGAAACCCCATTGTGAGCAGCGGAGGAAAACCAAAGGCAGAACTAACAGGAGGAAAATCTAACTCCACGAGGATCTAACTCCACGAGGAGGAGGAGAAGGAGGAGGAGGAGAAGGGAAATCACGGCTATAAATCTCAAAGGAGGTTGCAAAATACTAAAAATAAAGTGCTAATAGGATTTATGGGCGTCGGCGTGGAGGTTGTGTACCCTCGGAGCCGGGCTGCTTGAGGACTCCCACAGGGACCATGACGGTGGGCGGAGGCGAGCTGAGCGCCCCGGAGGCCTGTGCCTGCTGCAGCGGCGGGATGGTGGAGCAGTACTCTGCCGGGTTGTTGGGGTTGGGGCTCTGGTTGCAGCCGCTCACCTGGGTGTCCCAGGATTGAACTGGCGGAGGGGGAGATGGGAAGAGTGTTAAAAGCGTTAAAAAACTAAAAACAACATGACTCATGACTGAAAACTTTTTTTGTTTTAGGCAGTGGTGGAAAAAGTACTCAAATTGTTTACTTAAGTAAAAGTATCAATACTGCAATGTAGAGATACTCTGTTACAAGTAAAAGTCCGGAAAAGTACAAAAGTATTGGTATCAAAATGTACTTAAAGTAGCAAAAGCAAAAGTCCTCATTATGCAGAATATCCCATTTCACAAGTTTTCAAATTTATAAAGTATAAATATATTTTGAAAATAGCAGATCTACAAGCATTGTGAGTGTGTAGATCGGCCATTTTCATCAAATGGCCGAAATGTATATAGGGCTGAAGTGGTTTCATGTATGTTTTGTAATAATAATCCAAATCTACAAAGTAACTAGTAACTAACTTTTTCAAATAATTGCAGTGGAGTAAAAGTACAATATTTGCCTCTGAGATGTAGTGGAAGTAGAAGTAAAAGTAGTGAAAATTTGAAATACTCCAGTAAAGTAAAAAAAATACCTCAAAATTGTACTTGAGTACAGTACTTGAGTGAACGTACTTAGTTACTTTACACCACTTATTTTAGGTATTATCATTCTAAACCTACATTATGTTCTTGCTGTTCTACAGTACAGCACAACACAGATTGAGGCTTTGAGCCGTGCTATTATTTAATACCGGAGAACATTTTTGGGGTTTTATGGAAGATGCTTCTGAACAACATGTATTCTATTGCTGGTTAGTATTTAATCTTATAAAAATGACTGAAATCAAACTGAGAACTTTTAATCCATAAGAGTGTCACCGTTAGAGAGGCATTATTTTGGGATGTGGAAATGTTGCAATTTATTTTCTCTTTTTTTTTAAATCTCTGGGAACCAGTGTTGCCAGATTCTGAGAGAGAAACAAGCAACCAGGTCTAGGAAAACTAGCCCAAAAGAAGCGACTATGGGCCACATGAGCACTTTAACATATACATCAGCTATTTGAAAATAGCAGATCTACAAGCTCACAACGCGTCGCATCGCGACGCGTTGTGAGCTTGTAGATCGCCTATTTTCAAATTGAATATTGCGGAGAAATTATAATAAGCAGATCTGGCAACCCTGCTGGGAACCCAATCTACACTGTAAAAATCTGTGACGGGTCCATTTGGTTCCATTTGTAACAAACCCATAAGTGTCTATTTGGTTCCTAACTATCAATCATTTAGCTATGGGGACCCCCTGGAACCCCCTAAAGGACCCTTGGGGGTCCCCGGACCCCACGTTGAGAACCAGTGGTCTACTTTACTTCATCTTACGGTGGAAAGAAGCCCTTGCGCTTTATTTTTAGCGGCTTGACACAGAAACCTGACGGTTACCATTTATGTTTTAGATGGGTGAACATTTCTCTCCTATTAAAGCTCCATTCAGGGTCAAGGTCAAGCTAACTTTATTGTCATTCAAAATGTGCACGGCAGAACGAAATCACCGTTACATCCAGCTCATGAATGCAAGTGAGAAATACTATAAAAACTGACAAGGTAAGAGTAATAATAAGTTAATTACATAAATATAAAAACACATTTTAAACATGGTCGTAAAGCACACACCGAATGTTTTTTTTTTATCGCACACAGAATAAAATTGCACATCTGAAAAACAATTTCACATTTTAATAACATTGTCCTGGAAATATTACAACGTGATAGTGTCAAAAGTGTTATATCGTGGATGTTGCCTTTAAAAGAGCATTTGCTGTAAGTACATTCAAGGGGATTTATTTTAATAGGATATATAATATATAAATCACGTTTGGATGAGACTCAAGGTAGCTTGGGAAATCTTTTTTTTTTAATGAGACACCAAGTTTTAAACTTGATAATAAGAATTGGACAAACACATTTTTAATTCATAGGGGTATCCAACATACATGTAAATTCTTTATTGTATCTGCTCCAAATTATTAGTCTCTTTTTCCTCTTTGTGATCGGTTTTTATTTTAATTTTTTTTCATTTTACTTTTGTATCTGTCCCAAGTACTGCTTATAAAGTACTTAAGTTCAATGCTATGCATGTATATTATGGTCTGTGGAGGTGGTGGTGGTGGTGGTGGTGGAGGAGGGAAGAATGATGATGAGGAGGAGGCTGGAAGCCATCCTGATGATGAATCCCTCCTCCCACCCCCTCAACGAGGAGAAGGCAGGACGGATGAGCACCGGCGGCAGATTCACTGACCCCTGACGCAAGGGAGTCTGACTGACTCGGTCAGTCGGTCCTTTTGTGCCGGTAGCCATGAAGCTACATAATGAAGGCACCAGGCGTTCCGCTTTGTCCTTGGATTAATGACTCATGCTCATGACTGTGGCGTTTTTCTTTTCTCATGGACTGCTGGTATTTCAATGGTATCATAATTTTTTTTTGATGATAATATAACATTAACATTAACTAAAATAACTTGTTTTTTAACAAAACGATGTCATGGTGTATCATTTCTATAAAGCCTTGAAAAGTGAGTTTTCATTGTGATGCAGCCAAGTAGCAACTTGTATACTATGTTAGTTGTTCCATTGATCCTCCGAGCCGGAACACAATAAATTGATTGATTGAAACATGCTCTGAAAGATGCACGCGGCCCACCCATCTGACCACTTAAGTGTTAAGTGGTCAAATGGGTGGGGCCGCGAGCACTTTCCAGATTTTCAGCGTGGGCCCTGATTCACAAAAAGGTTGAGAACTCGCTGTCGATTGACTGTCCATATTTTATGACGACACAGGACATAATGTAGGCTTATAGTATATACCAGCCCCACATCTCCATTCATATCTTTTGCGTATGTTCCGAGAGGTTTACACCAGACCCATAGAGAGAGAGTTGCGTCACGCTTTTGTTGTCACCTGTAGTTCCAAACATTGGAACTTCCTCATTGAGATCAAGGAATTTATTTCAAAAAGGAAAGTTCAGTGAAATAACATTGGAGTCTAATGAGAGCCGGCTGGACAGCTTTATGAACAAACACTATTTCTGAACGATTGAGACCTTTATAAAATACTCGGCTCGGGAAAATAAAAGAAGACATATCATGCATTGTTTTCTGCTGTGTTGCTTTTCGAAAGGTTCCTTGATTGAGATAGAAAAAGAAACTTCCACATTCCATTCTTACAATGGGAGTCTATGCTAGTGACGTAACTCTCTCTCTCTCTCTCTATGGGTCTGGTTTAGCCATGTATTGAGTTTCTGAATGATCCGCTACGTGTGAAGCGACTCACCGTTGGTCAGCGCAGAATGACACGTGACACAGACCCGGGCCTCCTTCCTGTCCATGTACGTCAGTCGGCACTTTAGGCTGCAGCACGCCGCACAGAACACCTGACACACACACACAAACACAGGTTGTATTACTATACTAGTGAGGACATCAACATTTTAGGACGGCATTGAAAATAGCCGGAAAATGGCAGATCTACGAGCTTACAACGTGTCGCAGTAAGCTTGCAGAGATCAGCAATTTTTTCAGTGTGTGACATCGCCAACACAACTAAGTAGAAAGTAGGGAAAACTTCCAACCTAAACCCCACCTCTCTAATCCTATCCCTCACCCCCCAACATGAATCTTTTTCTAATTGTAAAACTATCTCTAAATGTTTTTTTTTCAACCATGAAACAATAATTTTTCTTGTGAGGGGGACCAGGAAAACACACACACACACACACACACACACACACACACACACACACACACACACACACACACACACACACACACACACACACACACACACACACACACACACACACACACACACACACACACACACACACACACACACACACACACACACACACACACACACACACACACACAATCCTGACTAAGCAACAATATGGAACATCCAATTTGCCCCAATGGTTTTACTTGCTCAACAAAAAATGTAAAAGATATTTGTAACAAGTTTGACAGTGAGTATTAATCAAGCTTGCAGAAAAAAACAGTTTCTATGGATGGACACAGATAGCCTGTGTTTTACCAACACCTGGCCTTATATAGTCTCTTAACTCTGGGTGCGACAGTTTATCAAACCAATTAATTTTTATCGATTATAAGAAATAACTTTTAATGTAATTAAACTTTTTTTTCACTGCTGTTATATCCTGCTGTTATGTCACTGCTGTCATATCCTACTGACTCACCTGCCAGTGAGTCGTCCTACTCCTCCCGCCCAACACTCCCTGCTATCAGGGAGTCGCCCCAGCCCGTAGGAGTACAAACAGTGACAAATATCACCCTCCCCGCCCGGCTTCCCTTGTTCGCATGGACGCCCGACAAAGCCGGTTGCACCACGGTGGATTCGAACGCACAACCTCCGTGGCGGTGGGCAGGGACTTTACCACTGCGCCACCCGAGCGCCGATAATAAAAAATAATATTTTGAGGGAATAAATATAATTTATTTAATTATTTTCAAAAATACCAATAGCAAACTCAACACTCAACAACACGATGCGCATGTAGATCTTGTAGATTTTCACTATACTGTATTTGAAGTGCTTAAGTGGGCTTGAAGGGCTTAAGTGGGCTTAATTCATGATATATTTTCTGTATGTTTGGGTCCCAAGAGTCCCTTTCTAGAAATGCATGCAGTAAAGTCAAAAGTACAATATTTCTATTTGAAATGTAGTGGAGTGAAGGAGTCATGAGTAAACAAAAAATTAAAAAAACTGTACTTAAGTACAGGAGTCAAGTAAATGCACTTAATGACAGTCCACCACTGTATAGTACTCAGGTAAATGTACTTAGTGACTGTCCACCACTTGTAAATGACGGAAGAAAAGCTTGACTCAACACAGCTTGTTTGCAGGTTTACTACTCCACCGTTGAGTCATGTATTGACTCCGCTGTGTCTATTCTTTGCCCCGGTGCTGGTGTCAGTATTATTGCTGTGCCAGCTCCTCCCAGCTCAAGTGGCAGAGTGCGCGTGTTTGTTTACCACCAGGGGAAATTATTAAGCAGCATTCACAGCAGTCCGGCCGTTTTTTTCCAGCATTGCAGTGTCAGCGGCGCGTCTCCGCTTTCAGGCACTGCGTTGGAACGGCCGCCCGCTGCCACCGTTGCCAGGTTTTGCGAGAGGAAATAAGCAGCCATGTGTATGAAAACAAGCTCAAAAGAAGCGACTACAGGCCACATGAGCACTTCAAAACCTATATACATTGGCCATTTTCAAAAATATCTTGAAACGAAATAGAGATATTTGGAACATGTGTGAAAAACTAAATTCAGATGGGGGTCTGTGGAGAAATACATTCATTTGGGCGTCCTTGACATGCAAATGTTTGAAAACTGGTTTAAACAATAATAAAACAAAACAATTGGAAGCAAGCCCAAATAACAACTTTATAGAAAAACAAGCCCAAAGTCGCATATGATAAGCAGACATGGCAACACTGGCCGCTGCTGCAGTGAGCACTGCTAGAAAAGCTACAATATCCACACCCACACACACACACACACACACACACACACACACACAGCTCCCAAAGAGCCATGAAATGGGCCTCATTCATCAAACTACTCCAATGACTCGTTCCCTGGTTAATTCCCAAGAACAGCTCCTTGAAGTTTATTCAACGGTGTGTAATGCGTTTGTTGTTCTCACTTCTTTTCGTCTTATGTTTAAGCATTTTGTTCCTCTGTAAAAGCATGTTGGGGTAAAAATAACAGTGCTTAAGTGTTTTAACAGGGGACCCGCTGGAACCCCCTGCAGGACCCCTGGGGGTCCCCAGACCCCACTTAAAGAGAAGCAGCGCTATAAAACACTGACCTTGCCGCAGGCCCTGCAGTGGTGTCTCCTCTTGGTGAAGGTGAACTTCACCTCACACTTCATGCAGACGGGGGCCTGGGAGTCGGGCACCCACACGGGGGCCACTTCCCCCAGTGCGCTGACCGCTTTCTTGGACAGCGCCCCCTGCTGGCCCGCCTGGAGGTCGTTGTCGGGGCTCTGCGAAGGCATCGGGCACGGCGAGTCCACGACGCCGTCTCGGTTCGTGACCGCGGCGACCCCAGCGACCCCGGCGCCCTGGTCGGCCCCGGGGCCGGCGGCCGCGGCGGGGCCCGGCTCTGTGGCCGGGACCGTCCGACAGTGACCCTCCGAGTTCTTGTTCTTGCCGAGCGGCGAGGGGCTGAGCTGGTTCTGGACCTGGCCGGAGAGGGGGCGGGGGATCTGGAGCTTGAGGCTGACCGGCTGCTTGGGCCGCGCTCCGCCGTACGGCACGCTGACCGGCTGCAGGCGGCTGTTGTTCAGTTTGCTTTGGACGCTGCCGCCGCCTCCGCCGCTCACCCCTGATCCTCCACCTCCCACTTCGCCGCTCTCCTGCTTGCTCTCCTCCATCTCCTTCTCCTCCGTTACGGAGTCCTCTTTGGAGGGAACGGGACTGGGAGAGATGCGCTCCTCCTCGTCCTTGTCTTCCTCTGCCTTGTGGTTGCCTCTCTCGTGCTCCACGCCGTTGGGGAGGGGTTTCATCTCAGAGAGCTGGTCAGCGTGTCCCTCTTTGGCGCTCCTCGTCTCCTCGTCCACTTTGAGGCCCTCGGGGGACATACCGTTCCCTTCGTTCCCGTTGACATCCGAGACCGCCGTTCCGCCCCCGTTCTGGACCCGTTCGCCGGCGTTCTCGGTTCCCGTTCGTTGTCTTTCGTGACCGGAATCCTGCAGAACGGCCTCTTGGCAAGCCTCCCTGCTCGCCGTCACCGGCTCCGGTCTCGGGCGCCACTCTTCCCGTCCCACCCCGTCCTCAAAGGTGAACTGAGGGGGACCTCCCTCTGTCGAGGTGTCCCTCTCCTCTTCCTCCTCCTCCTCCTCCTCCTGGGGTCCATGGGGCCGCTGGTCTGAGGCACCGAGCTGGACGTCCGGAAGAGGCGAGGAGCCGCCGCCGTCTCTCTCCTGGCTGAGCCCGTTGAGCTCCGGGCTGCCGGGGCAGCCGTTCTCCAGGGCCACCTCCGGCGCCAGTGGCGCCGGAGGTGGCGAGAGGTCGTCGGTTCCCACCAGCTTTCCGATGTTGGGCTGGGGGAGAGGAGGGCTGTGGACATCCGCCGATCGCTCCTCCCCCGGCGAGCCGTCCAAGGCGGGGTCCCCGATCGTTTTGAAGGGCAGCGGGCTCTCCTGGGGGCTCAGGTCGGCGTGGGCCAGGGCAGGGTTCAAAGAGAGCAGGTGGGCCGGCGGGGCCAGGATCTGGGTCCACTTGGCGTCCGAGAGCGTGGGAGTGTCCGTCTCATCTGGGAGAGAAAACGGAAGGTACTTATTAGTTGTGCGCCGGTGTGTTGCGCCGAAAATATGTTATCTACCTGCTCACAATGCGTCGGCATCGCGTACTTTTGATGCTTTTGTGTGACGCTGTAGTATGATCAAGTGGGGCGTTAATTTACAAAAAAACACACAAGTTATGAATATGGAGATAAGAGGTTTCTGCCCGATTTGTGAGGTCACAGTGACCTTGACCTTTGACCTCCTATTTCTAATCAGTTCATCCTCGAGTCCAAATGGACATTTGTGTCAGATGTCACAAGCTTCTCTCAAGGCGTTTCTGAGGTATGACGTTTACACAGACGGACAAACATAAAAAGCTCACTACTTGAAACGATAGAAAGTAGCAAGTTGTCGCAAACCAACATGTATTTCAACTGAAGACAGGTCTCACTTAGTGAGCGCTAATAAAGACACGGGAGGGGGGGGGGGGTGTTGGAGTCCTGGGGGGATGGATGGAGAAATGAGGTTGGCACCGATTTGGGAAATTAAGTGTTGTGGATGAACTGGGAAATTCTCTGAAAATGGGCCAATCTGTTCTGCTCCCCCTGGGGGCCATCAGTCAAACTGACACATGAATGCTGTGGAATGTGGGAGGAAATTCCACACACACACACACACACACACACACACACACACACACACACACACACACACACACACACACACACACACACACACACACACACACACACACACACACACACACACACACACACACACACACACACACACACACACACACACACACACACACACACACACACACACACACACACACACACACACACACACACACACACACACACACACACACACACACTTGGGAGGACCAAAAAAAATTCCTTGCAATGTCTTTTTCTCAAATTCTACTATACTTGAATATTTGGCCCTCACAAGTATAGTAATACAGGTACTCGCACGCACACACGCATACGCACACACACACACACACAACTGCACCATTGTTCTACCCGGATTGGAATCCATGCAAAGCTGTTTTGAGTATAGGCTGTACCAGGTCCTCAAGCAAGCATGTAGCCGAAAATAGGCGATCTACAAGCTCACAATGCTCCGCAGCGCGACGCGTTGTGAGCTTGCAGATCAGCTATTTTCGGTCCACGACACCGCCGTGCGAATGATTATAAATCACGCTTTAATCTGCCATGCTGGACATCTGGCAAAGGATACAGATAATCAGTCGCAGCCAAAATACACACTGAAGTCACACTGAGGGTCAAATACAGTAACAGTGTGTGTGTGTGTGGGGGGGAGGTGTGTGTGTGTGTGTGCGTGCCTGTGTGCGTGGGTGCGTGCTCAGTAGGGCCACCATTTATCCAAGGGTCACCTTTGAAGAAGCAGCAGAAAGATCTCATCCCCATAGAATAACCGGACGCATTTAGAAAGCTCAAAGTCAACAGAGACCAACGCAATGTTTACTTTACAATTAATGTAAACAAACCGCCTGGAACCCCCCCCCCCCCCCCCTTTAACACGATTTGTCCTGCCCCAGTGTGAAGAGGGGGAAGGAGAAAAAAATTGCTCCATCCCCTCCACTCTATTGCTTTGCACCAATTACACGCAGCCACACACGCCCAGGGGGAAACAGCTAATCCAATTAATCCTATTCCCACTCCTCCCACCCTCGTTTACCACCCGCAAATATTACTCAAAAGTCATCGCAGATTGTCTGACACCTGCGTGCTCAGCGCCGCTCATTCACCGACAGCCATCCTCCCCGTAGCTCTTATGTAATGACAACCCAGCGTTCAGATCTATCAATCAAAACCTATATCGATTGATATGTTCTTCCTCCATTTCATGTCTTGGGAGGAACAGACAGGAACAGAAGATTTATTGCTCACAAATGTTTAACCCTCTCCGCCCTCCTAGTGAAAAAGTGCAGGGTAATCAGGTATCATATTCTGTTTTGTCAATGTCTTCTTGCCGCTTCAAAAAAGAAAGAAAAAACCTGTCTGCCAGCGACCTAATCTTATGTTACCATATACAATATTCATTGTCCATAAGTCTGTACATTTCTAAACTTGTGTAGAACAAATGTCGCCAGTCCAGTTTTTTTGCAGATATCAAACTTGCGGTACGACGTGTTGGGATCATTCAAACCGGGAACGCATCTGTGTAACCACTTTAAACCATTATTTTATACTTTGGCTATTCAAAAATAGCAGATATACAAGCTCATAGCACGGCACCGAGTGCCGCGCTATGAGCTTGTAGATCTGCTATTTATTTATTTTATCGTGAAAATGTGTGCAAATCTTTCAATATATATATATATTTTTTTTACATGTTTTACTCAAATCTTTGCTTCTGGGGGGTTCCCTGGAACAACAGATTTTGAGATGGGGGTCCGCGGCCAAATACATATCATTTTGGGGGCCCTTGACATTTTTGAGAACAAGTTTGAGAACCACTGATTATAGCAACATATGTTTTTTTTTAAACTGTTAGGATTTAGAAGACATTTATAGAATCCCCAGAAGCAAAGATTTGAGTTATAAATATTTGCTTTAAATATATATATTTTCAAAGATTTGCACAAATTTGATGATTTTTGGCTTTGGCTATTTTTCATAAAAAATAGCCAAAGTATAAGATAATGGTTAAAGAGGTTAAAATCTAAAATGACAGATGGGTTTATTTTGTATAAGATAAAATTATATAAACTAAGTGGTTGTAAGTTACCTTCGTTCTGCTCAAACTCGTCCAGCACCTTGTCCAGGTTGAAGGCCTCTGCCTGGAAGTAATTCTCCATGAGTCAGGAAGCCCCACCCTGCTGGCGGCCCTGTGAACCTGAACACACATCCCTTGACGTTTACATATTATGTACAGCAATGGTTCTCAAACCTTTTTCGTGCCAAGGACCCCCAAATTGATATGTATTTGGCCGCAGACCCCCCACAAAGATTGAAAGATTTGCACACATTTTCGAGATTTTTCAAAAATAGCAGATCTACAAGCTCATAGCACAGCACTCGGTGCTATTTTTGAAGAGCCAAAGTATAAAATATGGATAAAGTGGTTATAATTATTGTGACGCTTTAGTAACTTGCTGGGGGTCCCCGGACCCCACTTTGAGAACCAATGATCTAAAACATCTACTACAAGCTCTACTACTTGTAGTAAAGCTCTAAGCTACCA
Source organism: Gymnoscopelus braueri (assembly GCF_963280865.1). Taxonomy (NCBI): domain Eukaryota; kingdom Metazoa; phylum Chordata; class Actinopteri; order Myctophiformes; family Myctophidae; genus Gymnoscopelus; species Gymnoscopelus braueri. The sequence goes on from NC_137611.1 coordinate 12,701,732, forward strand.
AGCTACAAGTCACACACAACACGTCACATGTGAGCTTTTAGATCGGCTATTTTCCCTACGAATAAAAAGGTGTGCCTTGAGATTTTCAATCGCCCACAAAGTTTGAACACCGCTGGTGTAAAGAGTTTGTTATGATTCAGACGTGTTAAAGGACGACTTCACCGCTTTTCAACCTATCTTCATATAATTGGTCCTCACTAATACTCATGATAAAATGGTACAATTTTTTTTCTACTTGGTCTGTGTCTCATAGGAGGGCTGTGGACAGTCCAGAAACCTGTCTACCAGTGACATCATCGTTAGGCATGATTTTTTTTTCCAACAAGATTTCACATTTTTTATTTATATTTTTATTAACACGAGAACAATGGCTTCTTTTATTGCATTGCAACTTTCCAGGAATAGAAAGCCTGCAGTTTCTATTAGCTTGGATTCCCCATTGATGATGTCACTGGTAGACGGGACTCTGAACTGTCCACAGCCCTCCTCTGAGACACAGACCGAGTAGAAAAAAATTGTACCATTTTATCATGAGTATTAGTGAGGACCTATTATATGAAGATAGGTTGAAAAGCGGTGAAGTCGTCCTTTAAGAGCTTTACACCGTCAACTCTACAGGATGTGAAGGTTAGTCATACACACAACTTTTTTCATTTTTGTAAATATTGCAGTAGTGCTTTATTGATTGAAAACCGTACAAATACAACTCCCAACTTTTATGATCGGTTTTCATTTATCCTGCTGGATTCTCTCTCATAAAAGATGCATTTGTATTGATGTGCGTGTCGTCAATAGACGAAAAGCAGCTTCAAACTAAAATACACTAAAGTATTGGTGAAGTTCCTTCTACGAGACGACGAGATATACAAAGTTGCGCGTTCGTGCTGAAGACAGCAAGACTCCATGTAGACATCTCCTATCAGGGCCGTTATACCCGAACTTAAAAGGAGTAGTTCACCCAAGAAATAACTTTTTCCTTCGTTTACCTACCAGGTGTTCTACTGAAGTCCACTGAGAAACGTTCCAGAAATATCACCAAAGTTTTTACTTCATTTTTGGATTCTCGATTCACCGTTAAGGAATGTACAAACTAAGACTGCGCGAGTCAAAGACAGCACCGGGATAGAACGATAGAAATAAAAGTCATTTCTTGGTTGAACTACTCCTTTAACACACCCAGAAATGGAACCGTGTATAGCACTCAATGTGGGACATTGTGGACGACATATAAGGTTTCTACTCTCTACGAGACAGCGACGAAATGTAACATGTCTCAGTTAGTTTGTTCCTCACCTGCGCAGAGGTCCTCCTCGGTCCCAGGTGGCAACGGTGTGCCCTCAGCAGGTTTCTGTGTCGGCCTTCACTTCATCCAGTCTGGCACGCTCCCCGCGCCCACACCTGAGACAAAGCGGGGGATAACAGAACACCATTCACTGTACAGAACAGAACGGCCGTTCTCACTGGCTCTCTCGGCTGTAATAAGCCCGTGTTCACACAGCTCAGTGGCCTTGTGGTTTAGAATGTACACCCTGAGACTTGGCAGTGTCGGGGTTCAATCCCCGGGCGAGTCGTACCAAACCAAAGAATATAAAGATGGCACCGTGGAAGAATTATACTGTACATTATACTATATTGTTATTATGGCTGTTTATATCTAACCTTTATATTTTAACATGCCTTATAGCAGTGCTTCTCAAACTTGTTTGTGTCAAGGACCCCCAAATTGATAAGAATTTGGCCATGAACCCCCATCTGAAAATGTTTTGTGCCAGGGACCCGCAGAAGAGAAGATCTGTGTAAAAAAAAAGGGAAAATGATACAACATTTTCGACATCTGCTATTTTTGAATAGCCAACATATAAATGGATAAACTGGTTTAGATGATTATGATGCTGTATTAATAACTACTTTTGCTGGGGACCCCCTCAAGGACCCCTGGGGGTCCCCGGACCCCACTTTGAGAACCACTGCCTCATAGTACTTATATAACACATTATGATATTTGGTAGCTTGTAGGAGCCAAGAACGTCTACGCTAGGGGCCTGATAGCTATTGCTTTGGTTACGGCCCGTCTTGTTATGGTTCAGCTTGTCCTTGAGGCAGTTTAGTACAACTACTGTGTGATCCCTGTGCTCGTTGGCAGAGCTACCGTACCACCAGCCTGAGCGCTATTGTACTTCCACCCATGATATCATGTACATAAAAGCATAACGACAGCCACCCCAATGCCTCCCTGCTTGGCACTCAGCATTGATAAGGTTTGGATTGGGGGGGGGGGGGGGGTCAGTCCCTGTGACATACCAGCGTCACATACAGGGGGTCCTTGTACATCATGTGACATACTAGCGTCATTTCCAGGGGTGTGTAGGTAGTTGTACATCAAGCTGTCTCACGCTAAGTAAACAGGAGATAGGCTCCTGAATTATGGGCCACACATGGCTCGAGAGACGTTGGTTTCCAAGGCTACCCACAGTGTTCATTTATCTCTGAGAGTGAGTGTACAAATGGAACCAAATGGACCTGTGGTGGTTCCATTTGTATACTCTCTCTCTCTCTGAGTTACATGGTTAAATTAACACTGAGGATTTTACTGTCTATAAAACGTTACTATTTTCCCAAGGGGTCATAATGTGCTTTAATGTGTCTTTCAGCAATGTGAGGGCATTCACTTTGTTTCTCAAAAGTCTGCATCAGATGAAGACATAAACATGGCAGCACACTGTTGCATTGTAGAATTAAGCCAGGTTTAGATAAAGTGTCTCAATACTGTGACACACTGCACCAGTATCGATATTTGGTCCCTAAATATTGTGACATCGATTTTTAAAACATAGCCTACCGCCCCCACACTGCGTGCCACCGAGAATGATGAACCACACTGCGCCAAGTGATCACGTCTGAACACAAGGCCAGCTTACTGCAAACATCTTGACCCCTTCCTGACTGAGAGGTGTGTGTGTGTGTGTGTGTCTGTGTCGGGGGGGGGGGGGGGGGATGCTGAACTTAAGGGCCACTCACGTATGGACAAGATCAATCGTGCCTTTACACCAGAGACTAAATATTCAAGCAGAGTGAAGGCTTTGGTAGGAAAGGTACAGAGTCGACACATTTTCCGCTTAGTTTAAGATGCAGGCTCAGGCCACGCTGTCAGCACAAAGCAGCGAAGACAGCGAACAGATGGCAGATGCTCCAACACGCAGGCAGCGTCAAACCGTCATCAGACAGCCACGCCCCAAAAAAGCGTGACTTATTGGAGACCCCTGGTGGAACCCTGTGCACGGGAGCCAAATGCCACTGTCGAGTACAACAAAACGGTAGTACAGCAGAAAATGAGGGTCCTGCCCTCAATGCATTTCCTAGAAAGTAGATAAAAGGCTGAATGAATGAAAAGTTACAACCTCAAGACGGCACCTTACTCGCCTCATGCCAAAGCAGAACATAAATAATACAGCAGTGCAGTAAACTAAACAGCAGTCATTTTGCAGCAGATAACAACAGACCGGGGAGAAGACACAGTATGGCACGAACATTCAAAACACATGTCAGTTGACACTTGACGAAAAGCCCAGAAGGATTCATCACTCCCAGATGTTTCACAGAAAACATCAATATATTATCACTTGGTGGATAGCTTCACCCAAAGCAACTCACATGGTTGTGGGCCCCAGTGTGCATTGACATCCTTGCATTTTTTAGTGTCACGCTGTATATCCCACTGAGCCAACACTGTACCACACAGTTTCAATTACACCAGTTTGGTGGGATCGTTTCCGGTGCCAAAACAATAATGTAGCCTAGTTATCTGCTTCAGTCTTTTTCAAAAGGCAGCCGCAGAACCCATGATGAGCTGAGAGTGACACATGACAAGGGATGCGTACATGAAATGCTACCACACACACACACACACGCACGCACACACAAACCCCTAACCTTACCTCTAACCCCAAAACCTAACACCAACCTGAGTATCTGTACGACCATAAAACGACAGACCATTCTCAGACACACGCGCGCGCAGTAGGCCGCACACACACACACACACACACACACACACACACGTCTTCCTGGGGGGGTCATCCTAGGATGACTGAGCCTTTTCATTCAGCAAGCAAAAGTAAAAATACTAAGCACATTGTAATCTAATCTGGTTAAAGTTAATTATGTCCACCTGATCTAATCCCTAAACATGGAACATGAACACCAGGCAGCCAGGGAGTCAGCGTGGAGCCTGTAACTCAACAGCCTGTTTGTTGAGTCACGTCTGACCTCAAGAAGTACTCACATTTTGTTACTCAAGTAAAAGTGCTATGTATAAATACTCTGTTACAAGTATAAATCCGCCGGTGTTCAAAATGTACTTGAGTGAAAGTAATGGCATCAAAATATACTCATCATGCAGAATGTCCCATTTCACAAGTTTTAAAATGTATACAAATCTTTTGAAAATAGCAGATCTACAAGCTCACGACGCGCTGTGAGCTTGTAGATCGGCTATTTTCAAAAGGCCAAAGTATAGGGCTGAAGTGGTTAATGTTTTTTTTCTACAAACCAACAATCTACAAAGTAACTGAACTGCCCAAAAAGTTCGGTCGATTATTTCTCCCCTTTCAATTGGTATTGCTTTATTATATCATTTTTATCGTTGATTAGTCACCTTTACAGCGAGGTACAGCTTGTAAGGATCAGGCATTCGTGGAATGATCAACACAGCAAAATGTGTGGGTAGCTCCCCAAAGACTTTTGCCAACATCCCCTGCAATATTGTTCTGTTGGCATTCACTCTCGACTGCATAGACTGCGTACACTCTCAGAGTTATGGAGGGGTCCTTGAAATCAAAAAAAGTTTTTGAGAACCACTGCATTAGGATCAAGGCCGCATGTGATTGGAGGCTAGGGGGTAAGAGCGTGGGACCAGCTTGAACTTCCGTGCTGCCTGCCTGGAGTACCGGTCCGTGACGCTCCATATTTTCAACCTGCACGCATTTTAACAGCCCTCAGACGTCCTCAACTAAATAATTTCCCCCTCACACTCTTGACTCAACACGACTGACACTCACTCAAACCCCAGCTCGCACAGCGTGAGAAGGAAACACACCAACACCACCAACATGAGGACAGGAGTCTCTCCCTAATTAAGATTTAATTGCTCTGCAGAGGCGCTGAATAATGCATCTTTAGTCAAAGTGAAGGAGTTGTATTTTTAGACACGTAAACTCAGGATGACGCTCAAAAGAGGAGGTGTGTGTGTGTGTGTGTGTGTGTGTGTGTGTGTGTGTGTGTGTGTGTGTGTGTGTGTGTGTGTGTGTGTGTGTGTGTGTGTGTGTGTGTGTGTGTGTGTGTGTGTGTGTGTGTGACGCAATAGCTGTCTGTCACAGTGTATTTGAAAATGCAGGGAGGGCACCATCTGTGATGGTTTGTTTGTACCACATCCTTCACCTACTGACGGATGAGGAGGATCAAATAGCAAGAAGACACCAAATGACCTGTCAAAATACATTAAAGCAATTAAATGTAGAGTAGGTAGTCTTTTTCTTATGTTCATAATCGTTAATTGAAACTCGTTACCGATTAATTAAGGAAATAACTGTATTATATGCGCAATTGCAGTATAAATGAGGGGAATCACACATCATAGGCTATATACTGTAGACTACCCTGCCACACAATAAATAGAATTAAAAAAATAAACAGTAGGTCTAGTCTACATGAAAAATATAACACTTACAGTGTTTAGCAAATAGTAGCCCAACATTCTAATCAAAATAAATTACAAATTTACAAATAATTATAATTGTTTAACTGATAGCAATTAGTAATCAAGAGTAAGAGTAAGAGTAATTATCGATTAAACGGTTAATCATTAACATCCCTGGTAGACCCGTGTGTATGTATCCCTGCTAATGCATGCACGACTCAAGGAAGCACGCTACATTTGAGCACCAGCGCTCATGGCTTTAATAACTAAGTTAGATCAATGTCAGAGGTCCTTACAAAAGGCCATCAAATATTAACTAATCCCATCTGGTCTACTACCATTTAGTGCATCAACATGTAACCACATACTGTAGGCCCGTAACTACAGGAGACAAATAGAACATGATTAAATGGACAGATACTGAGGGCAATTACTGCACATGCAGACCTGCAGCCCGTTGAAATAGTAACATTAAATAGGAAATGAGAGCCGAACCATTGATTCATTTTCATGCTGGACTTAAGCTAACTGGACGTCTCCATTCACCACAGCCAGAAATAGACTTCAATGGAGTAGCCAGACATGGTAATGAAATGGTTCAACGCTGCGCTAATACGATAACCATGCCTGGCTGGATATGGCGGAATGGCAATGAAACTGAATGAAGCGAGAAGTTATACTCATGGAGCTCGGAGATGCTACAAAGCTAAAACACAGTGTATTGACTAGTTAAAGGGATATTTCACTTTCCAAACATGTTTGGGGTCACTTTAATGAACTCTACTCAGGCTTTTGTGAGCCCCCAAGACAGTTTTTTAAAGTTGCTTTATTCAGTATTTAGATATTTGATATTCATTTTATGGCTTCCTATACAATTTAAACCGATTGTAACTTCAAACTCCATTTTAACCATGTCAGATTCATTGAAAGCACACCACCTCCTTAGTTCTGGTGATCAGGGCCGCAGGAAGGGTAGTGCGAGCGGTGCGGACGCACAGGGCCCCGCACTTGGGGGAGCCCCGCAAGTGTTCACTTTTTTTTTAAGTGAACAGAATCACATTTATTAAGAGTTATAAGAAAAAATAACCACAAATAACCACCAAAAACTCGGAAATATCCGCCCGAAACCGCAGGGCCCCGCATTTCTCCCAGACGGCTCTGCTGGTGATTGATATATATTGATATATATTTACTTAATTTTCCAAAAGGTTGTATCTATCATGATTAAAATGGCATTTGAAGTTACAATAGGTAGGATGAAAATGAAAATCTAATATCTAAATATTGAATCAAGCAAGTTAAAAAACTGTCTGGGGTGCTGCTCACAAAAGCCTGAGTAGGCGTTACAATGACCCCAAACATCTTTGAAAGTGAAATATTCCTTTAAGCGCTGTTTTTGGGCGGTGAAACCGCCCCTATAAGTGAGGTTTGGAAATTTGTACAATTATCCTGCGCTGTGATTGGCCAAAAAGTACCCCGCCTAACCCTGCACCGTGATTGGCCAATCACAGTCTATTCAGGACTGTGATTGGCCAGTGTCACATGACACATGTGCATAGCCCTATATAAGAAACCATAACTTTAAAAAAAAAACATAAATTGGTTTTTTTAAAGTTATGGTTTCGTCCATCATAAAGAGTGTTTCAATAAATGTATTTATTTTTTGTACATGATTGGTTGACTCCATTCAGTATTGTGATTAGCTAGCAAGACACCGCCCACTTCACACAGGGTGTGATTTTTTTTTTTAAAAGAGCAAGAAATGGCTGATCAATAAGCTCACAACACGTCGCACTACCACACGTTGTGAGCTTATAGACTAAAACCTTTCCCGGTTTTAGCATCCGTGTTATTTTTGATTTTAGCGTTGGCTGTTCAAAAATAGCAGACATACAAGCTCACAGCGTGTCAATTCGTGCCGCGCTGCGAGCTTGTATACATCTGCTATTTTTGAACATTTTAGAAAAATCTTGTAAGTGTGCGAACTACTGATTTAGAAGGCATTTGTAGAATCGGCCTCAGGTCTTATTAATGGGTTAAAAAAAAATAGAATTTCCACCGATAATTACAATGGCCAACATAGGGACGCCAGGTTGGAAGTGGTGTCCTCTCTCTCACTCTCAGAACAGTCTCCCAGACTCACTTCCTGTTATTTTTCTCCCATGCTCCCAGTCAGAAATGTGTCTGCTTGGCCCAGCAGCAGCCACTCCAGTACAGGGTGGACACAGGAAACCACACATGATTACTTCCTCCTCCCCTTTAAAAAATGAACTGACTGACATCACTTTTGAACAATCTCAAAATGCATGACTGGATGACATTGTATTATGTAACCTTTGTTTTACGCCCTCACTGGGATGCAACTGTCTGGGAGCAAGACTGGAAGTTACCTAATGGCCTATAGTATACTCTTCCCTAGAAGGCTTATACTGTAGGCCAGTGTATATCAACCCTGGCAAACGTCCCAATTTTGGGCCGGGGCTACTGCTGAGGTGTGCCGCGCCGTTTGAAGAAGGTTTGAAAAAATATCATTAAAAAAAAAAAAAAAAAAAAACCCTTTTTTTTTTTTTTTTTTTTAACAATAACAATAATCAGGCATGCAAACAGCCCCGAGGTGAAAAGGGTGACAACATGCTGTTTTTTTTCGGGTCAGGTGTCACACTATTGCCCTATTTGGATTCAAAACGGCTTGTGGAAGCTGAAAAGCTACACGTTTTTTTTGCTTTTTTTCTCCCCCATATATTTTCATGATAAAAAAGTGCGTATCGTATCGAAATCGTATCGAAGTTGTGTGCCCAATATCGTATCGTATCGTTTCGTGAAATTAGTGTGTGTATATAGATATACCGTATATATATATATATATATACCGTATATCTAGGTGTGCCCTGGGATTTTTTGTCTATGCCAGGTGTGCCTTGGCACAAAAAAGGTTGATATACACTGCTGTAGGCTACATGTGGGGTTTTTTTTATGTCAGAGGAAGAGCTGCTGTGCTGGCGATTAAAAAGGAACTAAAGAATCTCGAAAGTAAAAGAATAACATGCCGCCACAAGTTAATATCCTCTAGAGAAATGGCAGGTCACGGTTGCTTTGGTACTTAAAAAGCGATTCATTTTTCTGACATGCAACAAGGGGGGGGAAATAAAAAAGGTTTAAATCCACAGAGATTTGAAGCCAAGAAAGCTAAATAGAGTGGTCATCATTCTGTCACACAAAGCAGTTCTCAGGCTCCCTGCTTCACAGCGAAACGTCAGAAGATATTATGGGATTCTTTCTCTCCCTTATGTTTTGATCTACTACATTCAAACGCCGAGAGACAAGAAAACAGCAAAAGCCATGCTGCCAGGCCCCATCAGGGAAAACAGGCGTAATACTTTCTGAAGGCATACGCTAACCTACATCTTTGAAGTCTGGGTTACTGTTGTAGACATAAATTTAGTAAGAGCTACAGTATTACTTCCATGGATGCCTGTTGGATCAGGCTACAAGTCTTTCTCCTTGGCTTTGAAAGCTACTTTCAGAGGCACTTTAATTATCAACTTCTATTGCCATTATGTAAGAAAATTGGCTATATATCATCATCTGAATGCTTCACTGTCTTGTTATTATACATGGCAGAGATATATCGAACAGGCTCTCGCACTGAATAAGGGAATATGTGAGAAATAACTCGTATAAGAATTCAGAAGATCCCTAAGGCATCACAATATGTTATTGATAATATTATTATTATTCTTACCATTTAACCCCTATATCATTCTTTGACCAGGGTCCACCATGTGTTTGTACTTGTCCCCCTCCTTTTTTACCTCCATTTCTGAAAATATCTCAGATCTCCAAGCTCAGAGCCTGCCCTGTGGTAGATCTGCTGTTTTTGGCAAATGTTTAAAAAAAACTACAAAGAAGAAGGACCAGCAGTTGTGGGACTCTAAGGTGGTTACCAAGTGACATTCTAGAAAATGTATTATTGTGAATGATATGTGGTCATCGGGCCCAGAATTCCAAGGGGGCTGCCCTGCAAAGAGGACAGGGAGGACCAGTACATCGTGGCTGAGTCAGAGCTTCAGACCGTTATGTCAATAGTCTTATCTGTTTGTCAATAACTTGAATGTCACTGTGGTTGAGTAGGGAGAAAGAAATGGCACTTTAAGTTTGGGATCCTCCTGTCCTGCACGGTCTTAACATTTTGCTGCCTAGTTACTTTAAAGTCCTTGTTATGACCTGCACTTCAGAAAGCAGTAAAGCCCAGACGGACGGTTACTTCATAAATCTAAGTTTGGGTCTTGAGTAATAAAGGCCTGTGGCCTAAATGATTTAGGTGTGGCATAACAAGAGGCAATAAGAAGCTACTGACAAACACAAAACAGTAAACACATCCTAAAAATAAATAGTTGCCTGAGATAGCTTCTTGGATTATGCAATCAACATAATAGCAGCTGTCTGTGTGCTTCTCTGTATGATCAGAGGAAGGTAGCATGATCGGATTCAGAAGAAGACTATGGTAAACATATGGAAATGGCTCCATGTTAGTGTAGAGTAGTAGACTACCCTCAAGGGTTTTTTGAGGGGGTTCGAAATTGACCTTTACAAGTCTGTAACTCTGACAGTACACAAATGGAACCAAATGGACCCTACCAGGTCCATTTGGTACCATACATGCTGTCAGAGTTAAGGGGGGTCCTTGAAATGTAGAAGTTTGAGAACCACTGGATCAGATCATGAATTTTGTGTGGTCCAAGTTGGTAGTAGCAGCACAACCACAACCACACCACAGATGGTGTTGTTAATGTTAGCTGCTAGCTTGACTGATACGCCAAGTCAATATCTCACAGAAATCACACCAGACTCCAGAGCAAGTTTACAAAACAGTTACAAGATCAGAGCCGGGTGCCGTCTAGACACACGGGCAACAATGTAACAGATCAGGCACGAGCGCCGAGCGGCGTTGATCGTATCTAAGTAACACTTTAGTTCCAGAGACACTGGATACAATGTAGCCGCTAGCAGCAGCAGCGGTGCTGCGGGCGATGCCTGGCCGAGGAGCAGTGGCTCTCTGGCGGCCAGGCACACCTCACCGACCCGCCGATCATCACAATCAATCACACCCATGAGTCCCCCTGTGGAACGGTGTCTGATCTGATGGGTGTGATGATCGGTGTCACTTGCCGAAAAGAACAGACCTACAAGTTATAGCAACGCGTCGCGATGCGACTGTAGATCTGTTCTTCTTGTCGGCGAGAGACACCATTATACGCTTCTTTTTTGTGGGTGACTTTTTCCCAGTTTGTTTCCCCATTAAAAGCCCATTGATGCTGCTGGCCCTCCGCTGCCTGCATGCTGTTTTCTACTGAGGATGATGTCACATAATAATAACACATGTAAACGGTTGTAATAATAGGAATGCCCCCCCGTGGCGCATGCAGATCCACCATTCCATCCATACTATTAAATTACACAGACAGACAGACAACCAACACCTGCTGCTTAACCACTTAAACCCCAGCATCGGTATTGTTGTGGAGAAAAGCTTTCGCTGGAAAATAGCAGATCGACAAGCTCACAACGCCCGTTGCAAGCTTGTCGATCGGCTATTTTCCAGCGAAAGCTTTCCCCACAATAACAGAAGAAAACATAAAATACACTAGTATTGAGCCCTGGGGGACTACTCTACTCCGGTTACCCATATGGGGTTGAGGTGGTTGATATCATGACCATAGGGGGTCGATCAAGCGCGCTCAATGCATTATTCACAGTTTGCAATGGCGGTGTAATAACACAACAGTGCAATGATATGGACATCATGTCACGATATATAAACCGACCAAGGCTCTCAACTCACCGGAGGAATCCTCATCTTTACGCGCGGCGGTGCCACCGCCAAACCCCTCCGTCGGTCTCCGTCATGATGATGGTTGGTGATGTGTTGCCTCCTTAATCCTTCCACTCAGAACTCAAACAAATCGCCTTTGGCTGCTATTTCTGAGCGGCTGTCCCCCCCGTGTAAACCACCCTAGCGCCCACCTACCTAGCAACTAGCCACCACTCAAACAGTATAAGTGGGGATAAAGTCAAAAGAAAGCTGGAGTTGGTGCGACGGGACTCCGCGTTCCCTCCGTTCCCTCCCCCAAGGTTTATTATGGAGAGGAAAAAACAGAAGGCAAGCGCATAGAACCCATGGCCCGGGAGGGCGTTGTGGCGCTGCGATTGGCTTGTTTTTTTGTTGTCACGGCAACCGCTAAGCACGCAAAGCGTGCCTAAGCGGTTGATGATGACAACCACCCCAGCCAATCGCAGAGCTGCCGTCCCTCCTCTGGGCCATGGGATGCTGTAGGCACTTAGGAAAATAACGCCAGGAAGGGCTGCCATGTCCGCTTTTTATAAGCGACTTTGGGCTTGTTTTTCTGTGAAGTTGCTTGTAAATATTGGTTAGTTGCGGGTTTGTGTTTTTTGGGGATTGTTTCAAAAGTGTAGTTGCTTATTCAGCCTTGTTTCCTAAATGTTGTTTAAACCAGTAGTTCTTAAACATTTTTCATGTCAAGGACACCCAAATTAATATGTATTTGTCTGCGGAGTGCGGACCCCCATCTGAAAATACGTTATGCCAGGGACCCCCATACATACAAGATCTGTGTTGTTAAAATGTTTAAAAAAGATTACACTTTTTTTGTTCCAAGAGTATTAGTATTGTTTTCAAATAGCAGATCTACAAGCTCAGAGCATGTCACATCGCGACACGGCAGCGTGAGCTTGAAGTGGAGTATTAGGTTTAAAGTGTGACCCCACCACAGTCTTCTTTTGGGCTGGTTTTCATAGACCTGGTTGCTTATTTCTCTCGCAGAATCTGGCAAGGCTGCCACCAGGCTACCTCCAGTTCCAGCCACCGCAGAAAAGAAGAGACATCCTGGGCTCAAAGTGTCTTAATATCACTGCGACTCTGGTTACAGCACCGCGGAGGAGCCAGAATGGCATTCATTTCATTTAGTTTTATTATAACCTAGTCTATGAATAACCTTGTACCGGTAGCTCGTCCTAGTAGTGAATGACAGCGATGCAGCAAATGACCAGGCGTGAATACGTCACCGATAGCGATCAATTCAAACGGGATTATAGTGTTACGTAACGGTTCAGAAGACCTCTGTTTAAGACAGTGGTTCTCAACCTGTGGGTCGGGACCCCCACATGATCAGATGACAGTGAAGTGACAATTTAAGGACTTAAGACCTTTTTAATACCTAAGAAAAAAAATGCATTTACTATATCAAAAGTAATCAACAAACTATACTATAAAAACTGGCCAAACATTGGCCAAGAGGCAAACATTTTGAAAAAAGTCAGCTCACAACGCCTCACATTGCGAGGTGTTGAGCTTGTAGATAGTCTATTTTCACAATATTTATCTGTGGAATCAGGGTGGGGGGGGGGTCGCGGCTTGAAAAGGTTGAGAACCACTGGTGTAAGACATTATGAATCCACTCACTGACTGTCTGATGCTGCTCAATGAACTACACCAGGGATTCCCCAGTGTCTGTCTGTGCCCTTTTATGTGGTTATCAATGTTTATTACATTTATAAAAGCACACATTTTACTACATTCACTTTAGATGTAAAGACCTCATCCGATACTTACACATTGACACACTGGAGGGAGTCCCTTCATTGGGAAATATGGCCATTTTACCAAATCTTCACAATATTTCCAAAATAGTCAGTTGTTACTTCTTTTTTTTTAATAGACGGTCTACAAGCTCACAACGCATTGCAATGCGAGGTGATGTGAACTTGAAGATCGGCCATTTTCAAATAGCCAAAGTGTAAATAAGGCTTATAGAAAGATATAGGAAGTAGGCTACATATTACTTAAATAAACCAATAGCCCAACCTGCTAATAACTCCACAAACACCATCCTATGTGAGAAAATTCAATCAATCACCTTTATTTGTATTATTAATAAACATAACATCTTAAATACTAGTAACATTAACAGCGCTGTGTTCAAACCACTTAGAAAGCTTATTTCCAAGGCAATCGTGGTCCTCAGAATGACGAGAGCTGCACATAATATCCTGCTCATCCGGAATATGACAGCCTAATGAAATGAAGACAAAAAATTCTATATTTGATATACTGTATCTGTGTGCTGTTTGTTTTGGGTATACACTGAAGTGGTTGACGTCTCCAGAGGCGAGGCAATGCACTTCTATAACAACCATTTCCCATGACAGGAAAAAAAAAAAGACCCGGCCTTTTGTAAGCCCACGAGTGGTGAAAATGTTCTGCAGCGGCTCTCAGTTGGCTTCGTTCTTAGAAGCTTCGTCGAAGTTCTCCACCAGATCTGCGACATGGAAAATTAAGTTTAGTGCATGAAAAAACAAGTCGTTTTTAAAACAAGATCACAGCTACCTATGGAAAGTGACACCCCGTTATTATGACACACTCCCTCGGTCCAACACAAAAGGGACTTTGACAGTCCTTTGTGTCGGTAGGCATCAAGCACCACAACCAAGCCTGACCCCCATATATTCTGCTGTTAGTGGATTAATAGTCTTGTGTGGCCAGACTGTTGCCTCCCACAATTTTCAAATGTTTCCGGTCATACAGTCTGGGACTCAGAAGCTCTGATCATGATTAGAATATAAACCGGATGTGAAGCTTCCTCCCCACTTCCGTTTCGTCTTTACAGTCGCACAAATTTATCCGACTATAAATCAAAATCATTTAAGTATATTTAGCTTGCTGCTTAGCAGAAATTGAAATTAAAAAATAAATTATATAGATATTTTAAAATATATTTTCGTGAACGGAAGTGCCAGTTTCCTCAATCGGATTTCGGGAGTTGTAGTTCCAGACTCTATATAGCATTCGGAGATTGTGGAATAGTTGTCTGGCTACGCGAGACTAGTGGATTAACAACTCCAGCTCGACTCTGGATATGCATTTGGCCGCGGACCCCCATCTCACAACAAGTTCCAGGGACCCCCAGAAGCAAAGATTTTAGTTACAAATGTTCGCTTAAAAAAATGTTTACATATTCAAAGATTTGCACAAATGTTCACAATTTTTCAAAAAATAGCAGCTCTACAAGCTCATAGCGCAGCACTCTGTGCCACGCTATGAGCTTGTATATCTGCTATTTTTGAACAGCCAAAGTATAAAAGGTTGAAGTGGTTAAAATCATTGTAATGCTATATTAACACATTTTGGTGGGGACCCCCTGGAACCCCCCCCAAGGACCCCTGGGGGTCGCCGGACCCCACTTTGAGAACCAATCTGGTGATAAGATTGTGGATTATACTTTTCCATTCATTTCTAGAATACTACATTATGTTAACTCAGTCAGACCAGGTGATAGCTAGGGTCAGACTCTTAACACATTGCCTGCCAAGAACGCATATATGCGTTCTTTGCGTTCTTAAAAAAAAAGATTTTTTTTTTTAATTTGACCCAAAGACCAAGGAGATATGATTTTTTGAAGATTTAGACTCCTATCCACTTCCTTGTTAACTTAAAAATTCTGTATCTCGGCTCCTGAGTACTTTTTTTTTCCAATGAAAAACCCCTGGCAATAAACTGCAAAAAATCTGAAATAATTCTGGCAGTCAATGTGTTAAGGCTATTCCTTTTTTTTTTAACGAAAATATCAAATTAAAACCATACAATCAGAAACAAAATGATAAATCATGTGCCGTGTGTGTGATCCGTCTACCTGGAACATCATCATCATCATCCTCTTCAGCCTTATCCTCCTTGATTGTTTTGATGTCCATTGCTGAAATGAGAAAAAAAAGAATTAGCTTTAATTAAATATAATAAAGTTCCTTGATAATAGCTAACTACTACTTTGTTTTAATGTGCGCACATATGTCAAAAGTTCCCTGCCAGGTCCTTATATGAAATACACTTAATTCACATGAGTAGGCCTATGTTAAAGGAGTAGTTCACCCCCAAAAATTGCTTATTTTCCATCAATTACACACCCCATGAAGCCTTGAATTCATGGAGATTTGTTTTTGTCGCATTCCTAAGCCAATAATTTGATGACTCAAAGAGTCTCCTACTAATTATTGGTTCAGGAATGCAACAAAAACAAAGATCTCCATGAATTCAAGGCTTCATCAGGTGTGATAGAAAATAAGTCATTTTTGGGTGAACTACTCCAAGTATTTCCATTGCTTAAATCTTTCAAGGCTTTCCCAGCAGCAAGTGTATATAATTTTTTAGTTCAGAACATTTCTAAACGGATTCTATAATTAGAATAGTGTTTTCTACCATTGCTGTGGAACAGTGGACATTTCATTTGATGAACAAAAGGAGGCAATTAAAGACTTTCAACCTGGCATGTCATCATAGGCAAAAAAAGAAGAAAAAAAAGGCAAAAATAGCTGATCAACAAGCTTAGCTCACAATGCAATCGCATCAAGCTGGCAGAACAGCTATTCTTGCAATAGAGCTTAAGTTGTTCAACATACATTTTCAAGACACCCATAAATTATTTCTGAAATTCAGTGACTTATATGACTCCACCTATAAAAACTGTCACAATTTCCATGAGTTTTAGAATGTGCCCCTCGCTTCCAGAACCATTTCTCCACAAAATTCTATGATGACACACAAATTCCATTACCAGTTGGAACCCTGATGGTCCGTGTGTGTGTGTGTGTTCCATTTGTGTGTCTGCCTTACGTTGCCTAGGAAAGTGCTCTGCCAGTTTGCGCAGGCTGGTGAGGCTGTCGGCTCCCAGCTGGCTGAGGATGCCAGGCAGCATCTCCGTCAGCTGCTTGGTCTCAGCGTGGCCGGTGATGGCGAAGGTGTTGGCAGACAGGGAGGCCTGGACCTTGGGGTTGTTGAAGTGGATCACCGTGCCGTCGTCCTTTATCATGTTCACCTGGGGAAGAGGGATCAATGTCGTATGTTTAGACTAGTGTTAAAACATTCTAAAATGGTGAAGAACTCCCATCGGAACTACGGATATTGACAGTCTCATCTAGAACAAGGGTTCCCAAACTTTTCAGGCCGGGACCCCCCAAAAGAATAATTTTTGAACTGGGGAGTGGGGCCCCCCACCCTGACAAGCACTTGGAATTGTTGGCATTACATTTATGACTCGGATCCACAGATAAATAGTGGATATAGCCGATCTACAATCTCACAACAACTCGCACCGCAATGTTGGCCTCTTTGGTATTAAAAAGGTCTGAAAAGTCATGAAATTGTCAAAATCTACAAGCTCACCGAGTGCCGCTGAGCTTGTAGATCTGCTATTTTTGAAAGTTTGTGCAAATCTTTGAATATACATTTTTTAAAGTCAACATTTATAAAATATTTAGTTCCAGGGACCTCCAAAAGCAAAGATTTCAGTTACAAATGTTTGCTTCAAAAAAATATATATTCAAAGATTTGCAAAGATTTTCAAGATTTTTCAGAAATAGCAGTTCTACAAGCTCATAGCGCACAGAGTGCCGAGCTATGAGCTTGTAGAGCTGCTATTTTTTAATAGCCAAAGACATGCGTTCCCGGACTGAATGGGTTAAGCATGTCATAAAAAAAAGACAGGATCTAGTTTAATTAATTATTTTGTATATATATCTACAACTATAAGGTTGTTAACCACTGCCTTGTATACTTAAGGGATATTTCACTTTCAAAAAAACTTTTGGTCATTTTATCATCTACTAAGGTCTTTGTGAGCCCCCCAGACAGTTTTTAAGTTGCTCGCTTCAGTATTTATATATTTGATATTCATGTTATCAGACACGCCCCCTTCCTATACAAACCCATTGTAACTTCAAACTCCATTTTAACCATGTTAGATTCGACGAAAACACCCGTCCTTGGTTCTGGTGACTCACCCTGCCCTCCTAATGCGTGAGGGGGCCGCGTTTTTCCGAATTTGTTTTTCATTTATTTTATTTTATTTTTTTATTGTATTTTATTTTTTTAATTTTCCAAAAAAAATATTTAAAATAAATGAAAAGAGTAATTGAAAAAACACAGCCCCCTCGCGTATTAGGGGGGCAGGGTGAGTCACCAGAACCAAGGACGGGTGTTTTTGATGAATCTAACATGGTTAAAATGGAGTTTGAAGTTACAATGGGTTTGTATAGGAAGGGGGCGTGTCTGATAAAAATAATTATCAAATGTCTAAATACTGAATCGAGCAACTTAAAAACTGTCTGGGGGGCTCACAAAGGCCTGAGTAGACGATAAAATGACCAAAAGTTTTTTTGAAAGTGAAACATCCCTTTAAGTTGACTGCGGTCCCACAGGGCTCTGTACTTGGTCCGCTCCTTTTCCCGCCCCACTATACCAAATCTCTGCACCTATAGGTAGCAGACTTTCAAGCTCGCATTAATATATGTACTGTATAGTGAGCAAATAATATGAATGTATCCTATCATATTGTTAAATGATTACTTTTTCCTTTCACGTTGCCTAAAACTAAAACACGGCCCGGGGTTCTCGCAATGAGTTCTACTGATAGTTATTTTACCTCTTCTATTCCTGCAATGTTGTTCACCGACAGTTTCTTCAACGACCCCTGGAGTTTCTTGTCGTCAGCTGTTGCCGTCTTGTGAACCACCTTTTTCTTCCTACGAGCTGTTCCCTAAGGATGGATGGATGGATTGGATGGAACAGACAGTCACATTAGTGCTGGGAGAGCACAAATACTAAAAAGACGGATGGATGACTGAAGTAAAAAAATAAAAGGCAATACAAATGTATAATCCCAGACCAGACGTTTTAGCATAACCAGTATACACAAAACATCCCATCATAATGAAATCACAGATGGTCGTGTCGGGTCATGTATCAGCTAGTCTCATCTGCTATGGAAAGTTACACTGGACTTTTATCTCCGTGGGGACATACAGACAAAGCCTATTTTTGCTTTTTATTCACACATGCAGCGGTATTCTGCTTTCGCGTTCTGAGAAAGTGCTGAGGTTCCATGCATTGGCTATGGTGAGGAGCGGTTACGTTTTGGTGCAGGTGCAGCACCAAAACTTTTTTTTGCAGAGAAAAGTTCTAATTTTTCACTGCCTCTCTGCAGCAAAGACAGCCAACCAGATGCTAGCTGTGGTCTGAACTAGGTGTGTGCTGTGGACTAGGCATGCACAAGAAGGTGACATATTTCATAAACACAACGCTATCGTTGTTGGTGTGAATTCGGTGTTACAGACTGATTGGCTTTTGGTAACGCCATTATTTTTAATTCATTTTTCATTTAAATGATCCCTTTACTCATTTTCAGAGGTCTGTATATATTTTTGTCTCGCATTTGAAAAATGTCAAGTTCATTCATATTTTATATAAATTATATATATTTATATATGGACACAAAGCTTGGGGCAAGCGCAGCCCTCTCCTAAGGAGCATATCATGAAACAGTGTATATAGTGCCATCTAGTGGATGGATGAGTTAAATGCCTGCCCGTCAAAAAGGGCAAAATTTCACAAGCCTCTGTTGAAAGGGTCAGGCTCTCAGGCTATAAAAGGACTGCTGAGGTCAGGAGGAAAACCTGCTGTGTTACGTCAAACTCCTTTAACCGAGAAAGAATTGAACCAACAATAAGGCTAATTTTATAACATGAAGGTCGTCAACGAGAATTCAACAAAATGTAGAACTACCGTCCTAACTTGATCAGCGAGCCCCCCTATAAACCTGTTGATCAAGCCCCTCAGGGTCGTGATCGACCTGTTGTTACTTGTTGGCAGACAGTGGTAGAAAGCACTGTACTTAAGTAAAAATTTTAGCTGCTTTGACTTTACAAAAGTATATTTTTTATATTAGTTTCAATATTGTACTTTTTTTTTGCATCCACTAGGATCATTCAAAATCTTTAGTCACTAGTTACATTGCAGAATTAGATTATTATTGATTCAAATCATACATTAACCAAAAAATATACTTCAGCTGTTAAAAAATAGAAAACCTACAAGCTCACATGTCGCAATCGGCTATTTAAAAAACATTAAAAGTAAATTAAGTACTTTTAATGTACGTGTATTTTGATGCCAATACTTCTGTACTTTTACCCAAGTCAAATTTTGAATACAGGCCTATTATTTGTAACAGCTTTTTTTAATTGTGGTATTTAGTTGAGTATTTCTTCCACTACTTCTGGTTGGTTAAGATGAGGAGGTCGTGTTCCTGTACCTTTCCACCTATCCGAACTTGGGCCTGGAGTTTGGCGAGCTTCTCCTGGTTCATGGTAGCTGTTGTCTGGAAAAGAGAAGTGATGGGATTATTAGTATCAGTTACTCAGCTAAAGGGCCGTCTGTCTGTCTATCTGTCTGTCTGTCTGTCTCACACACACACACACAGCTCTTTAAACAGCTGACTGGCTGAATTAAGTCTTCAGGGAGACAAGTCAGTCACATGTGTAGCTTAACTGGCCAAATTATCACCAACACAACGTTAAGGGTTATAGCTAATCAAAACTACAAAATAGGAACTTAGGTTATTTTAACAACTACAACATAGAACATGAAAGGCTAAACCAGACTGCTAATGAGAAGCATTGAGCTAGGTAGCTGTTACATGCTATTTACTGATAGTACTATCAATCCACCATAAGTGTCAACAGTGTCCCTTTAAGTTACACACATGTAATGATGACAACAGTGGTTTAAATTAAAACACCAAAGATAAACACACAACTCAACTTGACAAAACCTGTGCTCACTCAGGGCAGCTGAAAGTGTGCTAAGTACGTGGTTAGCTTTGCGGTAGCATTTAGGCTAAAAGTGAGGTAGCAATAACCCAACCAAACCAACCAGCAGCAGCTCCTTGCCGTTAGGCTAGGCTAGCAGTTAGCCACACCGCACCACCACACACCCAATGTAATGCTAGCTAGCCACCCACACGCCCTAACGTTATTAACGTCTAAACACGTCTAAAACCCATAAACGATCATTAGAAATCAACAAGTAAGCGTAATGACACGAATGCTTTTTGTTTTACCTGAGCTGATCAGCGGTCTATCAGCAGTAGAACGGTTCTTATCTTCTCACACTGTGGGGGTTGTGCAGTGTGTTATAGTGCGTGTTAGCAGGCAGCTGAAGCAACACGCGGTGTGGGTGCTTAGTCTGTGACGTCACGTGGACTGGACGCATAGTAGTGCCTATGACGGCCACAAGGTGGCGACAAGAACCCGCACGCGCGCACACGCACACGCACATACACACACACACACACACACGAATGTTTAAAATGTAAAAATAATAATAATAATAATATTTTGAAAATAGCAGATCTACAAGCTCCCAATGTGTCACATGCATTGTGAGCTTGTAGATCTGCTATTTTCAAATGTCCAAAATGCATACAGATAATATGAGTGATGTGGTTATTGTATGTTTTGTAATAATAATCTAAGTCTACAAAGTAACTAGTAACTAAACTAAACTAACTAAACCTTTCAAATAATAGTGTAAAAAGTAAAAAGTACAATATCTGCCTCTGAGATGTAGTGGAGTAGAAGTAAAAGTGTTTTTGTGGCACACACACACACACACACACACACACACACACACACACACACACACACACACACACACACACACACACACACACACACACACACACACACACACACACACACACACACACACACACACAAAGGTTTATATTTATCCCGGGGTGGGCTTTACATAACATTAACCCACCATGTTAAAGTCAGAGGTTAAAGGGTACAACGATTAGACTTTTATTGTGAAAATTCAAATCTCGAGCGCCCCGCCCCCATCCTACGTTATAATAAACGTCATCGTTCATTGGTTGACGAAAAGGTAAGCTTCTAGGTCCCATGGTCTGGCGGCACGGCCGCACTGTGATTGGCTAGTTGGTTGTCAGGCAACTGTTGACGCGAGGAATGCACAAGTTAACAATGACAGCTGTTTCGCTGTTAAATATTTGAATAAGTGCCCATCAGCTTTAATTATAATGGCCAATTGTGCTTTTAATTTATCTTATTTTTGTTTGTGAACCAATTATTTGACAAAGTTTGCAATAATTCCAAATAAATATATACATAATCATGCAAATAATAATCTAAAACTAGAAAACTCTAGTTTTAAAACGGGAAAACTCTAGTTTTAAAACTAGAAATTTCAAGTTTTAAAACTAGAAAACTCTAGTTTTAAAACGGGGAAACTCAACTTTTAGTTAGAATTAACGGTTGTTTAGCAACCCACTAGCCAATCACGTCCTTCCGAGCCATGGGATATGAGGTCTTCTTCCTCGTCGCTCAGAGAGCAGCAGCAGCAGCAGCTAGCCTAGCATCAAGCTACCATTGTAAAAAAAAGATGCAGTCCTCTAAGCTCAACATTGTCATCTTGTCCTCTGTCCATGTCTTCTTTTCTCTGTCCTGTTTTAATAAGGTTGTAGCTGCTAACCAAAGTAGAGGTAAGTGACATTTAAAGTGCACATTCTTAATATTGAGTTATAATTGGGTCACCTGTGCGAATCTCAGAATAATGGCAATGATGACCATTTTGGTAAGAAAAGAAAGATTCTCCAACATGCTGGATCGCATCATTTAACTCTGAGAGGGTACAAATGTGACTGTTAGGTCACATTTGTACCCTTCTAGAGTTAAATGAATACTGAGGATTGTATTGTGTAATTCATTAACATCCTGGGTCGCACTCGCATCATTCAACTCTTGAGAGGGTACAGATGTTTGGTTACATTTGTACTCTTCCAGACTCATTCCAGACTAGAGTTACAAATGGATACATGAATACTGATTTTATTGTGTAATTCATTAACATCCTGGATCACAGAGCCTGCATCCTGAACAGCCCACCTCAACCCTTTTCAGTTCAAGGAACCCAATTTGATTAGATTTGGGACCCAAATCTAATGAACATTTGGTATTGTTAGGTTAGACATGGTTTTGGGATGATCTAGTTCTAGTCTTGTCATTTGGGTCCAGAATTCCTTTACTGTCTAATATGTACTGTAGGTAATAGATAGGTAGGCTAACAGTGAAACTCTGGTCAAAGTACAGTAGCTGTTCTTGTAGGTTCTATTTACTTAAACTTTTACATGTAATAATGTTGAATAATCATTTGGCCGGGGACCCCTTGGACCAGTCCTAAGGACCCCTGGGGGTCCCAGTGGCACCCCATGTTGATTGAGGGCCACTGGCCTGTAGGTGATATAACTTGCAGCCTTTGTCAAATAAATCACGATTTATTTTCATGATATCAACTTCTCATAGAGGTACAACCAATGTATTGTTGTTCTATCTGTAGTATTACCAATGAATCAATTATGACTGACCACCAACCTAGACAAATTAGGGCTGTGAATAAAATGATAGTCCCTTTTAGTGTAGCTCAAATTGTAATAATCACAATTGTCAATCAATCATGATTATTACTGATGTTTACATTTGGTGGATAAAGTAAAACAAATATTAAATAATATTTGCTATGCCGTTTTTGCTCAATGTGCTTCTCTGTGTCATATCTTTGGTCAGATACTGTACTAGTGTGTAATGGTCTCTGTGGTTTTTATTGATCCTCTGTGAGCCTAATGTATGGACAGATGGGTTGTATAATGTTCTGCTTATGTGCGCGGCTGAGCCGCTCTATGAGGGAAAGTTGCAAGTGCAACAGCTGAAAAATGTCGGGTGTAAACCTCATATGTCCAAAAGTAGCAGATCTACAAGCTCTAAAGGCATCACTTCGCGTTGCGTTTCGAGCTTGTAGATCTGCTACTAGTATGATCAAGTAGGGTATTAATTTACGAAAAAACACAAAAAGTTAGAATATGGACGATTTGTAAACTAAAGTCACAATTATATAATTTTGAAACGTAAAATCTAAATATTCGACGATTAATTGGGCAGCCCTAAACTGAATTAGGAAATGATTGCTGGTGAGTTGAGTACCAAGTCATAATTTCTGTTGTTTGCCTCCGATCGAGTTACTTCCCATTCAGGGTTCTTTGCCCCAGGAAGGGCCCTCATTTGCAAAGCAACATTGTACATAAAAAGACACACCCTTAACCTAGAAATCTAAAACCAATACAAGCATGAAACCTACTCACCCAGCCCAGTTCATTTGTGTTCCGCGCTGTATTTCCATTTCACCTGACACAAGTGCACAGTGTGAACTGAAAGGCATGTTCCTTAGGGCCATGGTGCCGTGGAGAAAGTACAACAAAGAGTGAAATTATATAACATTGTGCTGTAAGGGCATACAATGGATTAGAAGATCTACATTAACCACTTAAACCCTCTATAAACCCGCAAACTAATGATTAGTTGACCAGGTTTGGCTCTATTCTTGGTCTGCTGTTTTTTCTCGCTCTGCACCAAATCCTTGTGCGGAAAATAGCTGTGAGCTAGTAGGCAAAATGGGATGTGATGCACTACTATAAAATCAATTAGGTTCACATTATATCAAAGTATTGATTCATTCCCTCTGCAGGTTTTGGAGACAACATCAACTGGAGGACCTTGGACGATGGGAAAAAAGAAGCAGAGGCCAGGTAGGACTGACTGTATTTTCTGATCGGGTTGTAATCTTTTAGCACCACTGACAGCGGGGCTCCAAGGATGGTCAGTCTGTCCAGTACTTCAAGTAATCAATCAATGAATTCATCAGTCAAATGTTATTGTCACTACACGAATACACGGTAAAAGTGAGGTGACATTCTTATTTATGCAGGCTTTCACTGTTTCAGTTTAAAGGTTCTATGACATTCATTTTAACTTTTTTAATCTTTTATGTTTTTTGGGGGGTTTTATGACCTCAATTACACACACAAAATCTGAACTTTGAACATTCAGTGGATTTTCTGTGGTCTGGGGTTTTCTGAATAATTGGGCTGAAAAGTAATCTGAGCTTGGCCCTTCGGTAGTGAGGTCACAGCCGATTAATCCCGCCCACTCTCCTCCTCGCCCCTCCCCTATCCTTTCCTTTGGGGGGGGGGGGGGCGGAGCAGAGGCAATGATTGACAGGCAAAATCCCTCACCAGCGACACCCGCAGGCAAAGATTTATTTTTTCCTTGCAGTTGAAAAGGCTTTAGAAATGTGAGAGAAAAACACCTGCCATGGATCAATGGAGTGGATTTTTTTGTTAAAACTTTCTATACACGTTTGAACGACCATGACAAAGACTTTTAATGTGTGGTAAAACTGAACGTCATGAAACCTTTAAGGGAGTAAATTAAAAGAGAATTAAAACAAAAGAAAGGAACATAAAATGTATGAAAATAGCACACTTTGGTCCTAAACAAGATTTTTTGAAAACTGCTGTCTGCTACAGATTTTCGCTCCCCAAGGGATTAACACTACTAATCTTGGGGTTTCCTCAACTCAAATTCCAATTTTCACAGAAGATATATCAAAATGAAATGCTGAGTGCATTTTTCTTTTGCCTCATTAGTGTCAGCGCAGGGTTCTAAGCATGTAAATATGAGTTGGTTCAAATGACTTTAGTCTGTTTGAGTGTAAGGAGCATCACAGACTCTAGGTGGTGCTAGTAGGGCTTTTAATTAACTCTTAGTCATGATAATATGTTATTTAAGGAGACAATGATAATGGTACATAGTGTAATATCTGTAAATTATGGAGGTTCCAGTATGTAAAAGTCTTTGATTTAGGCCTGCTCAATTATAACTTAACAGCAGGGGTCGCTTTTTCCCCAATGTTGATTTTTCAATGATGTCCTCTTGTGTATTGAGATTACAAACTATCAGGAACTCCTTGAGTTGTACTCCCTTATTTTTTTATCACAATCCCTTATCATAACATGAACTCAAATTCAACTGCAGTACATCTCAAAGGAAGAGCAGGATGTAATAGCTCAAATGAATATAAATAAGGCTGATTAATGCAGGTTGTGTCATGGAAAGAGCAGGTGTTTCTGTGTATACAGCATTATTATATATGTACCATATGTCCAAACGGCCAGGGCTATATGGTGTGCCAACACAGTGCGGATATTAGATTGTACTGTATGTTGGCTCTGTGGTTCATTTATTGACTTTGTTTGTGTGACAACCTGATCATGTGTTTACCTTTGACAGTGGCCTGCCAATGATGGTTATCGTCCACAAGACCTGGTGTGGAGCCTGCAAAGGTGAAATGGCCGTTTCCATTATTAATATTGACATAACCAGAAAGAGATTAAGATGGGCCATAAACGGAGTCATTATTTGTCAACCCTCTTAATGCCATAAGAGGAATATTAGCCATGCAGAAATTCTACAAGATGGCCATAAATTCCAAAAGTCACATTCACTAGCAATAGGGCCGTGATAATGAAACGTCTTCTTTTTATCATGGATTTGTTAGACGCCGTGGATATTACCATGTTTTATACTTTGTCGACTGTCACGTCTCAAAAATTGCGAAAAATAGCTAATCTACAAGCTATTTTTGAAATATAATATGCTTAACAAAGTGCCATGTAATATAACATAATAACATGCTTAATGATGTGCTCTTCTTGCAGCACTGAAGCCCAAATTTGCTGAGTCCAAAGACATCTCTGAACTTGCCCACAACTTTGTTATGGTCAACCTGGAAGTAAGAACATTTAGCTGCAGCAAAGCTCTCATTCAGATATAACTTCACTATTCATTTTTTTTTAATCTATCATGTATTTGCATATTACACAAATTGATTGCATCCCTTTTCCTTTTGGGTGTCATTTAGTTTGTTCAGTCTTTACTTGTCTCCCCCCCCCTTTTCATTTGGTTTGGAATAATTTTTTGCATTTTTTGTTCTTTTCATCTCCACTGCACAAATGAGTATTGTTTCTCTCTTCCTTCTTTGTTTTGAACGTTTTATATCGCTCTGCGAGTAAACAAACTGTGTGGTTGGATGTGGAATTCAGAGCGTCATTGGTGTCTAATTTCTACAGGACGAGGAGGAACCCAAGGATGAGACGTTCAGCCCAGATGGTGGATACATTCCTAGGATTCTTTTCCTTGGTAAGGAGGCGCTCCTATCACTCTTCCTTGTAAACATTGTTTGGGAACAAGTGAGAGACTGTGCAGCTGGCCCGTCTGAAATTTGGCGTGTAAAGTCTGCTGGCTTTTTTTGCAGTGTTTCTTTTTATTTTGAAGTTGTCTAGCCACTTAAACCAGACCGGAGCCAGGGTCTATTGTAGGCCCCCTCCCTTTTTGTTTCTTCCCCGAAAATTGCCGCTCTACAAGCTCACCTCGTGTCGCAGTGCAACGTGCTGTGATCTTGTAGATCAGCTTTTGTTTGCCAAGTGTTGGCCCAAAATAGGGACGCTATGGTTAATAGCCTTTTTATTTCTCCATCCGTGATCCTGTCAGAATGTCACGTTGTTCTACAAGTTTAACGAAGTAATAAAACATGACGCTAGATATGTGACGGCATTTAATGACGTTTGATACTTGGCATGCATAGCAAATTATCTCTCTGAACTCCTTCCTTGTAGATCCTAGTGGCAAAGTCCATCCTGAGATAACCAACAAGAATGGGAATCCCAACTACAAGTACTTTTACAGCACTGCCGATCAAGGTAACAAGTACAACTATTGGCTTGCCATGTTAGAAATGTTACGCAAAAATAACACTATTCAATATCATTGGATAGCAGATCTACAAGATGTACAAGTTCACAATTCAATCTACGAGTTGTATAGATCTATTTTTGATATCTTTGACAAATTTCCCAAAATGGGGACAGCGGGTTGAAAGTGGTTTTAAATGAACTAGAATGTGAACTTTCTTGGTTTCCTCCACCTCACACAGTTGTATCCGGTATGAAAGAAGCTCAGGAGAAGCTCACAGGCGATGCGTTCAGGCAGCCTCACGTCGGGGATGAACTTTAAGGAGCCAGAGACGGGGCAGGAGTCTACAAGGTCTATGTTTCACACTATCCTAGCCTGGTCCATTTAACACCCCTTCCTTCAAAACCTCCTGTCACTTTGTTTTTGTGTTCATTTCACTTAAATAATGGTCCCGACTCCCGTATGAGTTGGAAGGTCATATGCTTTCAAGTTAGGAGTCCATTTTGCTGTCTTAAGGCAAACCCAACACTTTGAGCCGTTGCAGCTTAAAGCGATGTGAAACTCTGGTTGAACCTTGGGTTTGTAGACCTACCTGGCCATGATGTCGGTCCAATTCTGTTGACTTTGTGCTCCGTGAGCGAGAAACTGGAAGTTGTGATTCTTTCACATTTTTCAAATTTTCAGCACATGAACAAATGCAAACAAAGCTGATTCTACCAATATTATAAAGAGAACTTAGTCCTGGTATGTCATTTTGGGAAAGTGATATGGCTGTGTTCATGTCATATTACCGTTGATGCAACAAAAATCAATGGGTCACTAATATCAGTATGAGGCGAGCACCGAGGTATGTTTAACCATACAGTAGCTGTAGCTACTTCCTATAGCTCAATCACAACACAGGAGCAACAGATACAAATGATCTACAATATTTGGTCTTGTATCATTGCCAGGTAGTGAAGCTATACAACCCGAAGTTACACTAATTCCATCTTCTCTTTTATGAATTATTCATCATTTCACAATACTAAGCTCTTAGCGATTTCAGTTTGTGTATGTCCTCTCTCTTAAATACTGTCCAATGGAGATTGGAGATGTACTTGAATATAATGCCATATTATAAACCTACTGTTTGTAGAGGTTGTAAAACTACTCAAGTTAGCCCAGTTTACTGCAGTATTTCATATTAACCCATGCCTGCTTTAGGTACTTCGTATTGTTAGAAATACTATCTTTATGCCTAACAAAATGTGCTTCCAAATCCTCTACAGTACTGAAATTATAATAATGGTGAGACTGGCCCCGATCTATCAAGGGGGCAATTGTAATTTTGTATTATTAACTTTACTATAATGGTGTCGGTGAGGAGAGAATCCTGTCATTTTTGTTTGTGAATCATGTTTTTCCCTGCTGCTTGTGAAGTGATAAACCGGTGGTTCTTTTTAATGGCCTTGTTAAACTTTCTGTAAAGACGCGATCAAGAGAACGCTTTAGTGTCTCTTGTCACATGCTGTATTTTATACACGTACACAGCCAAGTATGCAAATAAAATTTGTTGTATTGAATGGCTTGTGGTTTCCATTGTAGTCTCTGTATCCGTCTTCTCCTTTTCACCGTAAACCAGTGTCATGAATAACACACCGACAATTGTTATTTAAATTTTTATTCTCCAACATCAGTTGATCCCTCCCTGGATTGTCAAAACAATATACAATTGTGCCTTGAGTTGAGCAATGACCTGAAACATTACTTATTGTCACTATTAAAATTCCGTTCTAATGGTGGTGGATGGTGTGCACAAGGCATTGGGACAACAAGTATCCATACAGAACACCTGGACAGGAGTGAGGATGGTGGAATTGGAGCTAAAGTTAAGGTCAAGACTGTAAAAATCTTTCCAGCATATCAAATCTAGTGGAAAAAATAAATTAAGACAAAATAAGCATCTATAAATTCTGTTCAAAAGTGCCACAAAGGCTCTGTTCAGACTGCAGACATATCCGATATCCAACCGTCCACACTGCAATTTGTGATTTATTTACTCAGAAATCTGTGAAAACAGCCGATCTACAAGCAAACAAGTCTTATCGCGACGCGCGAGCTTGTAAGATCAGCTATTTGAGGCGAGTGACACCGTTGTACAATTAAGTATAAATCAGACTTCAGTGTCGACTTGGAATGTGGCTCAAATGTGATTTTGCTGTTCAGACAAAATCGGATCGGATGTGGGCTGCCTGTCTGAACGGAGCCTAAAAGGATGGAATGTTGGTTGAATTTCTGTCAGCACCTCTGCCAAAAACATTAAAAACAAAATGCCAGGTTATCACAACAGACTACTGCAGCAGTGGTTCTCAAAGTGGGGTCCAAAATGTTTTACCCTTACAGGTCTAACTCCGAGAGTGCAAATGGAACCACATGGACCCATGGAGGTCCTTGACATTAAAAGGTTTGAGAACCACTGGACTACTCGACAGCCTCGTCTATACAGTACGCTTCCAGCTGCTACTGCCAGCTGGATTCAAGGCAAGACTGGAGAAACAGACACGAAGAGGGAATTCATAAAAAAAAATCACATTCAATTCAAAACAGGATAAACTGGCATCAATAAAACATCAAGTTTTCCCCCTCAGAATGAGAGCAGCCATTTACAGATATATTCATTAATTCTACAAAACTAGTCCATAACCAATAACAAGACAAAACTGTACTGCATGATTTATACTTGGCTGCGCATTGCGTTGGACACCAAAAATAGCCAATCTAGAAGCTTGTACATTGGCTATTTTCAACGTGTGACAACGTGCAACTAAGTATGAATTAGGCTTTAAGGCTGACTCGAGAGAAATATTGCTATGTTCACTATAATTATACACTAATTACATAATGCTCCTGCTCAAAAATCTCAGTAGCATTTGCACATAATATAAAAACGTGTGATACATATGACGTACGTGTATATTCAAATTTACCAGACAAAGATAAAGAAGCATGATTAAAACTGCGTGAATGATTTTTGCATACGTACCATTTGTAACCAGTGTAAAGTAATGTGCTTTGGGCAAGATGACAGCATACGTGTTCTGTGAATATACCATTGTAGCAATGCTGTCTTCCATAGGGTAAACACAAGGTCATCATGGGGGAATTCTAGAATTCTGAGCCTAGATTCTTAACCAGAGAATGCAGTTCCAGAGATGGAACTGCAATCCAAATTTCACAAATATCACAGGCTTGCCTCACACAGCCTAGATCCCCCTTCACCACAGTCAATGCATTAAGCCGTCAGATCCAAGTGCAGCACTACCCCCATGAACACGCTTCACAGTCCTTTTTGTGCTGGTTGAAATTTGTCCAGTTGGCTAAAAAGCATGTGCTGGGAATTATGCGGTATAAGGGTGCTTCAAACTTAAAATCGTCCCTGCTTGGCATCTCCTATGGCCCCCCAAACGTCGAACACAAACTCATCTGGAAAGGCAAAATCCCCAAGTGCTTCGTCCAGGGCCATTGCAAATTCATCTGGGTTGTTCTTGTCTTTGCCGACTTCCACCATAGTTGCAGCTGGAACATGGAAGTGGTAGATAGTAAGAATAACAAAATTAATTAATTTCAAAAAGAGATATTTGGAAGAAAATGTAAACCCAACTTTGTCTTTGATTCTATGTTGACAAAATGACATCAGTACTTACTACTGAATGATCGGAAATGCTATCTTATGAACTTTGTTCACAAAATATTAACACTGCCTGAATGCCTCATGAGCCCAATATCTCCCTTAGCCATGGGCGGATTAGCTCTTGTTTGAGCGGTAGATGTTTGGTCTCCAAGGAGACGCCGGTTCGAATCCCGGGTCTTAAGAGTTGCAA
This sequence comes from Gymnoscopelus braueri, assembly GCF_963280865.1. NCBI lineage: Eukaryota > Metazoa > Chordata > Actinopteri > Myctophiformes > Myctophidae > Gymnoscopelus > Gymnoscopelus braueri. Next base: position 12,732,800 of record NC_137611.1, read on the forward strand.
TTACCTCTCCCCATCAGGTAAGGACATAAATCTTACTGATTGCAGCTTTAAATCACAATATTGCATAGGGTAATATCCCCTGATGTAAATGTCTCTGATGTAATTACTCCCCAAGGCCCCTGTGGTGTGTTGTTCTTCATCAACCAACTGTAGAAGAAAAAAAAAGGGCTACAAAAATCTACCCACCAAGTTCAGTGTCTCTGATTCCCATGTAGCTCTCCAAGAGATCATCCACTTTCCTCACCGCTTTCTCCTCAAATTCTGTAGGCTAGAAAACAAAACACAGACCAATATGTTATGTCAATCATGTCTTCAGGGCAGCCTACTGATCATCATTCCTACCAGATTTCATGAGTATCCCCATCCATGCTCAACTAAGTACACAATGTGGACAGGAATCAACAGTAGAATCTAGAGACTAGATCATGTACCCCATAGTACATTTTGGTCCTTTATTTGTGTGTGTGCAAATCTCTATCGCTGGATGTATATTTTTAACATGGATCTATCAAAGTCATAATGCAGCTATGAAAAGCATTTCGAAATGGCTGCCAGGGCTTTGCTGGACCAAATGAAGCCACTTACCACGTCCTCCACAGTAGCAGGACCCTTGGATCGCAGTCTCAGGGTCCCTCTCCCGGTGCCAATCTTGTTCTCACTGGCAGGTTTAGATCCCTTTGACCTGGGCTCCAGCATTTCTGATCATTCAAAAAGGACTAAATATGAATAACTGCTGTCACAGGGTACGTACAGTATGTGCAACAAATGTACATGTTGGTCATTTTCACTGTCCACAAGATACTTTCCTTTCCCCAAAAAGCTAAAAAGAAAAAAAACAGTGCACCATACACTTTGGCTAACAATAACAACCTCTCATGCTTATTCTTATTCTCTCAAGATTGTGGATCAAGCAATCACTGGCCAAGACCGGTATGTTATTTGCCATAACATCTACTCTGTATACATGCAAAGCACAGTGTATAATAAAATCTTCCTCAAAACTTGATATTTCAATTTGAATTAACAATATGAAATCAGATATTGTATTAAACAAAAAAAAACGCAGCAGAGAACTCCAGATCACGTGATCAAAACTAACATGATGAGTCATAATGAGTCATGTTATTCATGATAATCTTCTGTTGCTTAATTCTTAGATTTTGTTTATTGCATAATTGTACACCCCATGATGACTCACCGAACGCCTTCATGGGCTCCACCAGTTTGAGAGTGAAGGACTTGTCCCTGGGCAGCTCCTTCAGCATGCGGGCCACCTCGTAGTGGCGTGTCCCTACGATGTTCCTGCCGTTGATGCACTCGATGTGGTCGCCCACGCAGATGACCTTCACCGAGTCCACCACACTGCCCTCTTTGATGCGCTGGAGAGAGAGGGGGAAATGGAAGTGGTGGGCGCTGGGGTTAATTAATTAATCAGGGGGAGTGAATAGTAACGGTGGAACATTGTCTTATATAATTCAGTGGTTCCTTTTCATGTCAAGGACCCCCAAATTGATATGTACTAGTAAAAAAGCACCCATTCGGGCGTTTAGGCCCTTCCTACGTGAAAACCCCAGTCCCCCGACACGGTGTCCCCCAACACCTTGGAGTGTAATCTATAGTGATCATAGTATGTTGTATAGCCTACATGAAGGCAGCAGTGTAGTATTGTTTCTGAAAAGTAGAAGTGCTTAGAGAATTTGTTATGAATGCAGAATGTTATGTAATTATCAAAACAAAGTTATTCAACACATGTGAATTACACATTGCTTCATAACAACAGTGCCAGACCTTTTGTGCCATCACTTCCAACCCTCAACCTCTCAGTCTCAGGGCGGACACTCTAACCACAAGGCCACTGAGCTGCTGTCTATTCTAGGCCCCATCCTTTTCCCCCCCCTCTACATTGTCGTGAGCTTGTAGATTTGATATTCTCGTTGAATGTTCGCTCCCAGAATAGGGACGCTAGGGCATTGGTTCTCAAAGTGGGGTCCGGGGACCCCCAGGGGTCCTTGGGGATGTTCCAGGGGGTCCCCAGCAAAATGTGTTAATATAGCATCACAATCATTTTGACCACTTTAACCTTTTATACTTTGGCTATTCAAAAATAGCAGATATACAAGCTCACAGCGCGGCACTCGGTGCCGCACTGTGAGCTTGTAGATCTGCTATTTTTGTAAAATCTTGAACATTAGTGAACATTTTAGATTTAAAAAAAAAAAATTAAGCATGCATTTTAACACAAATCTTTGCTTCTGGGGGTCCCTGGCACAACATATTTTCAGATGGGGGTCCGCGGCCAAATATATATATCAATTTGGGGGTCCCTGGCATGAAAAAGTTTGAGAAGCACTGCGCTAGGGTTCAAGTGGTTCATCGTGAACTCATCAAAAGCACAGTTTACCTTGATGAAGGCGTAGCCTGCTCCGTTGTCAGTGATGGTCAGGCCCAGCGCGTCCTCCGCCTTGAACACCTCCACCTCCTTCTTGATCCCTTTGACGTGGGCGAAGATGAAGTCCTCCAGACCGATCTGGCCCCCCAGCAGCTTCTCCATGTCGATCTTGTGGGTGTTGAGAGTGGCGAACAGGATCTGCACACAAACACACACACAGGAAGGAACATGCATTTATGCATACTGTACGTACACAAACACACACACACGCACAAACTAAATATTTGGGGATTGCTGAGAAAGATTACACCAATCTAGTGTAGTGTATAAGAGGTGCTGCCTTTGTCTAGCCATTAGATGAGGAAAAAAATCAATACCTTTATCTGTCTAGAACCGTCAATCAAAGCTTGAAAAGTAAGCTAGATTAAAGAAATAAAGGTGATTTATTTACAAGAGATGAGATCTCTCCATCAGCATCCAAATAGAAATAATCACGATAATCAGGGAAAGGAGGGCCTCTTCTTTCCCAACTGTTAACTGTCACTATAGTTACTGTACATGTGCATGTTGTGTAGAACAGTCCATGCATGTGTGTTAAAGTGCATGTGGTTTTTGTCCATGTTCTATAGTAGACGTTGGCTTGGCTCTGCACCTTATTGTTTAATCAGCTATGTCTCCTTAATAGACGCTGGGTCAGAGATGTGATGGCGGCACATTTAAAACTTGAAAAGCTCAAATATTCCACCAGCAGGGGCTCTGTCCAGAGATTTTATAAGGTTTGGCAGCCATTTTTTGATTATTTTAATCTAAACTTTCCAGCTGGGAACACTTTGGCAAGTGATACTCTGTATACCAGGATCTATTTTATTTTGTCTTGTTTTATTTCATTTTTGTATGTACTGTGTGGTGTGGTGTCAAGTATGGATTGCTGTTGTTAAAATTAAGGAAAATCAATAAAGACGATTGAACAATAACAATAATATAGCAGACGCTGGCTGACACAGACTCCAATAGGAACTCAGATAATATTGAAACGGGGCGGCACAATTTTGCGGTTGCTACATGTTGGCATGGCTGACATGGTGATAGACGGTGGTAAACGTTATCACCGGGAACATGATATCATCTCTGTCTGTCGGGTGGAAACCTCATATGTCCAAAACTGCTACTTATAGAAAAATAGCAAAAGCAGCAGATCTACAAAACAATGCGTTGCTTCGCGCCGCATTTTCAGCTTGTGGATCTGTTACTTTTGATACTTTTGTGTGACGCTGTAGCATGATCAAGTAGGGCGTTAATTAATTTACAAAAAAAAAACACAAAAAAGGTTAGAATATGGAGATAAGAGGTTTCTGCCCGACAGCAACGATATACTTGTTGCCTGATTTCAAAGCCTTTATTGCCAGTGAAAGCCAGCAGGAGGAGCCTGGTGACGGGCGGCGGTCAACACTGGGTTATCTCCTTTAATCACTTAAGCTCTAATTCAAATATAGCAGATCTACAAGCTTGGGGATCTGCTTTTCTTTGAAATTCTTTGCCTATAATGTCATGCCCAAATTAGGGATTAGGATTGAAAGTGGTTAATCAACACAAGTCTTTGTCTACTAATCATGATACAATCAAATAAAACATTGTGCAACTGACCACTGTTTACAATTAATCAAATAAATGGTTTATTAATCTATGCGATTCATTTAAGACCATACAATTATTACATTAGATTACGCTAATCTAGTGTATAGTGTATAGCAGCTGTCTTTGTCCAGCCACTAGATGAGATCTAGCATCTCTTGAGGAAGAAAATCAATACATTTATCTATTGTTTATCAGATTTTGAAAAAAATAAAGATGTTTTATTTACAAGAGGAGATGAGATCTCCCAATGTGCATACAAATAGAAATCGTCAAGACTTTTTTTTTATTTCCTTGCTGACATTTTTATTTGATTTATTTTCTGATTTGATTTTCTGTTTGATTCATAATTGTAGTTCTTGTAATTTTTATTCTTGTAGAAGAAAGAGTCCCACACACTATCTTCTTCACATGCAAATAAAAATATGCATTCATCCCGACAAATCCCGACCTATTTGTATTTGCAAGTGTTTGGGAGCCTTCTATGCATTAGTCAGTCCATTGTCTTTCCCGACCCACCAGTCAATCTGTGCAAGTGTGCAGAAATTGTACTCTTTTGAGCCTACTCTTGTGTGTGTTGCATATATTGTATGTGTTTTCGCTTCCAACCCCCTCCCTCCTAGGGCTTTGTGAATAAACACCTATCCGTGATTGATCAACCAATGTCCGATATATGTGTAGAAATAAATAAAAAAGAGAATTCATTCACACTGGTTCATCAAGAGGATGATCTTTTGCGTCGCCAACCGAGCACAGAGTGTCGCAGAGAGAGCAGCATACTGTATAGTAAGGCAGCCAAAACCCAGCCGTATTTGGCCCCCTTTTGTGTACTAACAGGCAAGCGAGCACACACACACACACTCGCACACACACACACACACACACACACACACAGACACACACACACACACACACACATCAGCTGACACAGACACAAGCGGCGTTGCCTTTGGTTACCAGACTATAAAAGAACGGGATTACAGAAACGGGGGGGGAGGTGGGAAGCAGAGAAAGGGAAAAGGGAGCAGTGCAGTGGGGAGTGGGAGGATAAGAGGGGACTGTAATTGAATGGTCACTCTCCGCTGCTAGGCCCACTGTTCTCGCCACGCCAGAGTCCCCTTGAACGCCCCCCCCCAGCCCCCCCTCCGAGGGGCATTACCCATGAGCATTGAGCACGTGGGGCGAGTGGCAGTGTGGACAGGCCTAGCGTAGCCCCTCACCCCATTACCGCCAGAAGCTTTTGCATACATTTACACCCCACCACCACGACCACACAGCCTAGGATGCACTGATGCAGTTAAGCCTGATTTATACTTCTTTGCTCGCCAGCGTCACGTGTTGAAAAATAGAAGATCTACAAGCTCACAACCCGTTTGCGATGCGACGCTTTGTGAGATTGTAGATCGGCTATTTTCGCCACGGCATCTCTCACACCTCTCCATTGATGTGGCTGAAACAGAGACAGCCTTGATAAGGTCACTTTACTGTAAGGTGGATGGGTGCTTAAAAGGGCAGGGATGACGAGAGGGGCATTTGACAGTACACACAATTTACTGGCCTTTACAGTCATTTCAATGTATAACTCCTCTTGTATTTTTTGTCAAAAGTATGTGTAACTATAAATAGAAAATACACTCGGAATTGAGCAAGTTCTTAGTGCATACCCCCCCCCCCCCCCCCCCCGCACCAACATGTAATCTGATTACCTACACTACACTAAGAAAAGCTTGTCCTCCTTGAACTTGTGGGGAAGTTTATGCTAGAGAGATGAAGACATTAATTGACTGCCTTGAAACCCGCCCCGTAATGAGATAGTGTTTATCACACAAAGCTTGGGAAACCAGTTTCCTTTAGGTAACCCACTCACTGTTCATTTGACAGCCTTTTCAACAGGTCTTCTGACGATGACGGGAACAAAAGAGAAGTCAAAGGATCGACCACTTTCAACCTGGCTTTCAACCTACTTTGGGCATGTCATTATAGGTGAACATTTTCTAAATGTTCAACAAACTCACAACACGTTTGCGATGGGTTGTGACTTGTAGATCGGCTGTTTTTGAAAATGTTTGAAAGCATAAAATAGGGCTTAAGTGGTTGACTGTAGCGTACTGCTACGGCGTCATGGATTTATGTATAACAATGTAAATGCTATATTTGCATGTCCAAAACCTGCAGTATTCTGCTTTGTGCATGTTGTTATTATCACCAAAAAGGAATTGCTGACCTCAACCATGCCAGACATGTCTCCAATTTGCCAGACACCACGTCAAGAAGGGGGAAGTAGCCGTGAATTTAATTATTTATTAAAAGGCACGTATTGGATAACTTTCTAAACGACTCTCTCAACCACCACGGCTCATTTCTTGACGAGGAATGACACTGATCAGCACTTTCGTTGTAATCATTTACCAGACTGCGGATGTAAGATGTGCAGGCGTACAAATAAAATTCTTAACAACAGCACGAGAATCTGGGTTACAACTTATATTTCAGTCGGGGGAGGTTTGGCATTTCACTGACACCTGGCCTCGCTAGGCTAGATAAACTGAAGTGTAGTAGGACAGAGAGAGGGGTTGTGCGTAATGAATGTGGTCAAATTCGCCTCTCATTCATCACAACTCCAGAGGCACAAACACACCCATTCCACGCAGGTGATGACAACTATCAAGAGTAGAACCCTACTCTTCTTTCTCTTTCAACAGTAGCCGTTTTGTCAAGCTCCCATTCCTGCTTGCGACATCACAGTCAGTCCCTCTCTGGAGCGCGCGGCCAATGAGAACTCTTCCCTGCCGGTGACCTCACAGTGTGAACCGAAAAGGCTGCCAGTGGCGTAGCAACCCTTCCGTCTGATCTGCTGGTAAACAACCACTTAGCCGGCTATCAGTCCCATTTTATTCCAATCATGGCTTCAGCCACACCTGAGGTCTGTCTCAGCTGCGGAGCAGAGCCATTAATACGACGCTGTAAAAAGCTGTAACTGGGAATAGTACTGTACACAGAGATAGCACTCGGTTTCAGAACACTGGCATAGTATAAAAGCCAATGTGCACTCATCTAATATTTATTTATCTATTCTGCTTGTTTGCCATGTGTAATAAGGCGATTATTGGCAGCAGCGACTTTTTTTCTTTCACATAATTATTGCATAACAACTTCTAAATGACTTTATAGCTACATAATAATACAGCAACTCACACCAAAAAAAATGAATTTGGTTGTTGAGTTGAACATTGTTTTGCATTGGATAACATATGTCCCCTTTTCTTTACTATAATAAAAAAAATATATATATTACAGATAAAGGCTAATTATTATTATTTCTCGGGAGAGAGCTTAAATCAGAAGAACCTTTCAGCTCTCTCCACGTAGTAGCCTCAGTTTGTTTTTCAATAACAATCAAGTAATCTCAACTATTCCTTTGAAGGTTGTAATCTATACTTAATATCTGCAATAGCCTATATTTTCCAGTAATCCCTGGTTCTGTGCAGACATACCGTAGGCTAGGGGGCCTGGAAGAAACACAAATAGTAACACTTTAAACGTGGCTGGCTTTACTTCTTTTCACTTATGCCTTGAACTATTGCCGGTGAAACACCATAGTAGCACTCTTGCCACTTTTGTATCTTAGCAAAAAAAAACGGTAATGTGTTACTTTTCTCCCACTATTGTATCAACTGAGAGCTACATACTATATCTACACTGCATTTGTACAATGTTAACTTACAAGTATGATAACTTCCATATCCCTGTACAGTTTGTAGTAACCACTAAGGGTGGGTGGATATAAGATTTCATACTTTTATAGTGATAAAAATACATTGAAGATAATCGTTTAGTGGCCAATATAAATGTAAACATTGTGACTCAATAACGTAGCAGTGTTCCTTCTGAGAGATTTTGTGCCAGTGAGTGAGCACATTCTCACACCTCTATGAGCACAACTAAAGCCAGAAAAAGTGAACATGCTGAATTTCTTTTTTTTTGCACTTCTATCTTGAAAAGGGCCAAGGTTTGGCATGTCTCATGCTCTCTGGGGTCTCGAGTATAGCAGTAGTGTTTGATGACAGAAATCTGCCACTGTGTTTTTAAGAGTAGTACAATTTGATTAATCCACAATGGCAGTTGGACTTTATTTTATCTAAAAAACAGACACACCCAATGTTGCTATTTTCTATACAGGGGGGGGATCTTATAATCATATATATTTTTGGCATTTTGTTATGAATAACATTTATTTTCTCTCTTTGTGAATACCTGCTGCTGAGTGTTGGCAGGTAGTATTGCCATTTGAGGTTTTAGGCATATTTTGATGAAATAATATTGTGAATCTCAGTTATTTATTGTTGGCGGTATAATCACAACATGGATGGATATGTTCATATGGTCCCATGCCTGGTAACCACAATGTGCACAGCACAGCATAGCATGTTGTTCCCTTTAAGACCTGGTAGAAGCCAGGGCTAATGCTAACAGTAGACAAGTCTCCATCAAATGAGACGGTAATACCTTGGCTAATCCTCCTGCTTAATTAAGAAATGTTTGGGTGTGCGCTTAAAGCTGAACGAGAGCTAACTAACCCATTCTTTGCACCACTGAAGTAAACCAGCCTGTGGAATTTGTTGAAGCAAAAACTCCCACATGCAGTTCTGTCACAGGCAGGGGTGTACAGTAACTAAGTACATGTACTCAAGTACTGTACTTAAGTACAATTTTGAGGTATCTTTACTTTACTGGGGTATTTCCAATTTTCAATACTTTTACTTCTACTCCACTACATCTCAGAGGCAAATATTGTACTTTTTTACTCCATTACAAGTATTTGAAAATGTTGGTTACTTTGTAGATTTAGATTATTATTACAAAACATAACCACTTCAGCCTCATATAATAGGCTATTTGAAAATAGCCGATCTACAATGTATAAGTCTTTCAAAATTTAGACATTTAGAAAACCTGAAATGGGACATGCTGCACATTGTGCACAATGAGTACTTTTAGTACTTAAAGTACACTTTTGTACTACTTTTGTACATTTTTAATACCAAACTTTTACTTTTAACAGAGTATTTTTACATTGTGGTATTGATACTTTTACTTACGTAAAACATTTTTGTACTTCTTCTATGCCTGGTCACAGGGAGGGGATGACAGCTTGGCTATTCAAAATCTAAACAAATTACTTGTGGCCAGTGATTAGGGAGCAGGGAGAACAGGTGGACACGTTGCAAAGTCATACTGGCTGCCACACCTCAAAACTACAACTGCAGGGACAATAAGCAGACTTTGACCTGTGTAGCGTGACTGAGGACATACCCTATGGCTTCGTACTGTTCACACAATGACGTACGACTTCAATATGAAAAAAAAGTTCTAAATTAAGGCCCAGCAACAGATAATTACAGTGAAGTCACATGCACTGTCTGTAATGTAATCTAATTTTAACGGGAGATAACGGGAGGTAAAGCGGCAGCGTGGGAATCATAGTTCCCAGTTCGATCGCTGGCTCCACCTGGAGTGTTTCTAATTTTCAGTACTTTTACTTCTACTCCACAACATCTCAGAGGCAAATATTGCACTTTTACTCCACTACAATTATTTGAAAACTTTAGTTACTAGTTACTTTTTTTTAAAAATTATTATTATTACAAAACATACAATAACCACTTCAGCCCTATATACATTTCGGCCATTTGAAAATAGCCGATCTACAAGCTCACAATGCGTCGCGATGCGACTTATTGTGAGCTTGAAGATCTGCTATTTTCAAAAGTTTTTTATACATTTGAAAACTTGAAATGGGACATTCTGCTTAATGAGTACTTTGTACTTTAAGTACATTTTGATGCCAATACGTTTGTACTTTCACTCAAGTAAATTCTGCATTCCAGACTTTTACTTTACTGTAACAGAGTACTTCTACACTGCAGTATTGATACTTTTACTTAAGTAAGAAATGTGAGTACTTTTTCCTCCACTGAAGACAACAGCATCACTACCAGTCATTACATAATGGGTAATAAGAAAGTAGTACGCAGGTAAACTCAGAGTCACAAAGCTATTCCTTCCCTTTACAACCCTAGTTATGGCTTTTCGTAGCTCCAGCGCTTCTGGGGTGACTTTGGAGATCATGTTACAGATTATCTTCCAGTTTCATTTGAAGTGGAAGGCCAGTTCCAGCCAGGTGGGTGCAGTAAGTGCAATGTTGATGCATCAGCCAAAAGGCCAACATCTACCACCAAATGCTACTGACAAATCCAACAGTCAATACAGGAAGTATGGCTGTCAGGAATTTGAGAAGATTATTCCGATAAAATGGCAAGTATTTGCCCCATCACAATGGAACACTGAACTATTGATATCTCAGTGCTGCTGCTGTGTGCTGATTCTATCTGCATGTGACCCAGGTCGATTTGTGCAGTAGAGTAATGCGACACAATTAGTTGTGTGCTGGGAAAGAGGATGCTTTGGGCTTATGAAAACAACTCTTAAGCACATTCTGTCATTTCATAAACACAATGGTGTGAACTGGAAAAGTCAGAAGTCCTCCTTAACTTTCAATCATCCAGCAGCTCAGAAATATTCTACTAATACTCTGTCTCTCCTGGCTTTGTGCTGCTTTCTGGATGAGTGACCCAGGTTGACGTCAGTGTTGCCAGATGTTGCGAGAGAAATAAGAAACCAGGTCGATGAAAACAAGCTCTAAAGAAGCGACTACGCACACAACTATTTGAAAACAGCCGATCTACAAGCTCGAGACACGGTGGGAGCTTGTAGATCTGCTATTTTCTGAAAGATATCTAGAAAACAATTGACAAATCTGTAATATTTTCGAAATGTTTTAAATACACATCAGTGTTAATTTTGACAGCTAATTCTGATTTATTAGTCTTAGTCTTTTGAATAACACACCATTTAGTTTTAGTCATATTTTGGTCATCTGAAATTGTTTAGTCTTAGTCGACTAAGTATCAAAATCTTAGTCTTTTAGTCTTAGTCAACAAAATGAACACTGAAACACATCATGATAATTTGCGGGTCCTCCTTGGCATGAAAATGTTTGAGACCCACTGTATTAAACAACGTTAGGAAACAAGCCCAAAAAAAACGCAACCCGCGCAACTACCAATATTTTACAAGCAACTTTTACAGAAAAACAAGCCCACTAACTAAAGTCGCTTATAATAAGCGGACATGGCAACGCTGGTTGACGTGGGTTCCAGAGCATGCTGTGTGTGTGGGGGTGTTTTGTGGAGGGAGGAGGCTCCCTGGGGGGAGGAGGTCTGAGCTGGCCCCTGGCTGGAGGAGGAGGTGTTATCAGGGCAGATTTGAGGCCGTGCTCACTGCTCCGGACGTGAGGGACTTCCTCTGGAGGATGATGTTGAATTTAGCAACACCCTCCCTCGCATCACACTGTGTCTCTGTCTGTCTGTCTCTGTCTGTCCCATTCTGTCTTTCTGTTTCGTCTCCCGCTCAAGCCTGATTTATACTTAGTTGCGTGCCGGGTGTCGTGCTCAGTAAATAGCAGATCTACAAAGCTCACAACATGTCACGAATGTGACGCGTTGTGAGCTTGTAGATCTGCTATTTTTGAAAAATGTTTATGGAAAACACAAAAGGCCCTTGATTGATTGACACTTTGAAAACAGTGCTATGTATGTGTAACAAGCTATGGATAACACAAAAGGCCCTGGGGTAGGGTGACCATATATTCAGTCCCTCAAACTAGGACCCTTAAATCAATGTCCACGGTCGGCGCGCACGCGCGCACCCATTCATGCACGTACTGTACATGCACGCACACATGTATACGCACCATAGGTGTTGTTTACAGGAAACGGCTGATTGACAAACGTCAGCTTCTGCATTGAATTCAGACACGCAATGCATTTGCTCATGTTTTCTGATTGGTTAGGTGAGCATGTTTACGTGAAAAGAACACAATAAACGCCTATGGTACCACCCACCCATAAAACAAACATGGGCAAATTCTCCTTCTACAGCACGGCCACCAAGGTATGGAATAGTCTAACCCCATCCCTCAAAAAATGCAGTTCGCTGGGCTCATTTAAAACAGCCCTAAAAACTCATCTTTCTGGAGGCCATAAGAGGAGGTAGTACCAGTTTCCCGGTAGACAGACGACCCCCCTCCCCTTTTTTTGTATATATTTTTTATTTTCCATGCTTTTTTTTTTGTACATAGTGGTATTTTTTCTCTGTATTTTTATGTTGATTTTTGAACTGTTTGGTTGCTACTATTTAATGTCTATGAAATTAATTCAACGACCCCAACGGAAACAAGTCCGCAAGGACTTTTTTGGTCGGACCTTTTAGACAAAAGTATTATAAATGTAACTGTGTTGTTTTACATTCTTTTGCCTAATAAAAATGTCAATCAATTTCAATCAATCAATGCAACCATTGAAAACAACTATTATTATTGCAATTCTGGCTAAAACTGAGTAGTGAATGTTTAAAACCGGGACGTATTCGTGTTTTAGAGATATTTGTCGGGACTCGGGACACGCAGCTAGAAAACGGGACAATCCCGGCCAAACCGGAACGTCTGGTCACCCTACCCTGGGGGGCTTGTTTCCATTGTGGTCCTATGTACTCAATTCATCATCATGTCATCAAAAAGGTCAAATAATGGCAGCTATATCTGCCTATCTATCGGCCTAGCTCTAACACAAACATGTCTACATAGATGGAGGTACTGTAGGCAAATCAGCTTGCCGCCAGAAGCCCAGCGGTATGTCACTGTGGAAGGAGCTATCACTTAACATACCAGCTCAGAACAAAGGTAGAACGTTTCTCAATAGTCTGGTGAAGAAGAATAACAACAAAGATTTCCTGTATCGCTTCAATTACAAAACGTGCTAATCCACAACGCACTGTTGAAAGCACAACGACAAGCCTAGACAGAGAGAGTGATAATGATCATTTGCTAGACGTGATGGAACAGCTAGTTCCACAGATAAATACGGCTGGTGATGTTTTGTTCAGAAACCCTCTGTGCAGCAACAGTTTGAGTCTGATCAGGATTGTTGACATCATTTTATCCAGTTCAAAAGACTGCTTCACAGAACCAGCCCTTCAGCAGCTATAGTGGGTAGAGTTGTTCCGATACCGATACCAGTCTCGGAAAAGCTGTGGATACTGCCTAAAATGCTGGTATCAGTATCGGTGAGTAGGCTATGACAGTCTATGATGCCATTCCCACACTGAATCTCTGTGTGGAACCTGCATTTCCAAGGGGCGAATTCAAATGACATGGCGAAATCTGGTGAGGAACCCGCAACCATATTTGCATACTGGGCCCTGATTGGTCCCTCACTGCTTCGGAGGGAGGGAAATCCAATGACAACTGAGCCGTGCCAGACCAAATCTGCAGAGGGCTTTTTTTTGTTGTTGCAATGATTCGTCTGGTTTCCAGGCTATTCCCATACCACATCATTTATCACAATGATGATATTTCATTTACAGTAATGTTTTGAATGCATCAGTTGATCTTGCACCACTAATACTTTTACTGTACTATTTGCATTATAATTTTTACTAACTTGTAGCTGCACATTAACAATTATTAATTAAAACTAATTAAAACTTTAATTTGAATATGTATTCTTAGATCAGTGGTTCTAAAACCTTTTAATTTCAAGGACCCCCATAACTCTGAGAGTGTATAAATGGAACCAAATGGACCCGTAATGGGTCCATTTGGCTCCATTTGTACACTCTCAGAGTTACAGACCTATAAGGGTCCATTTGGAAACCCCTCAAAGGTCCCTGGACCCCACTTTGAGAAACGCTGTCCTAGATTATTATAATTTTTTATTACACACCGTTATCTGTCATTACGCAAGTTATGGGAATCGGTAAAGGGAAGGAAAAATAATTATCGATATTGCTCTTGTGACCCATGTCTGTCAATAGCTAACGGACAATCCCAGTAGCCAATATACACACATGCACCAATGCCAAATTCCTACACGTTTACTGCACTTGGGCAAATAAAAAATGGCCCTGATTCTCATCACCAGAGAGGAACTGGAATCCATTGTTTGGTTGTGTGTGTGGGGGAAGGTGGAGGAGTGAGTTAACCCATGGCTCCGGTGCTTCTGGGTGATAGCAGGCTGTCTGGCCGGGCTGGCCTATCTGGTAAACCATGCTCAGGGGCTTGACAAAAGGCTAAAAAGCAGCATACCATTCAACAATGGTGGAAATTAACTAAGTACATGTACTTAAGTACAGTTTTTAAGTACAATTTCCCAATTTTCAATCCTTTTACTCCACTACATCTCAGAGGCAAAAATGTTGTACTTTTACTCCACTACAATTATTTGAAAACTTAAGTTACTAGTTACTTTGCATATATAAATTAGTATGCATGTATAAAGTATTATATTATATAAAACATTCATTAACCACTTTAGCTCTACTATATTTATTTGAAAATAGCCGATCTACAACGTGTCGCATCGCGACACGTTGTGAGCTTGTAGATCTGCTATTTTCAACATTTCAGTACTTTTACTTTTGATACTTTAAGTATATTTTGATGCCAATATTATTATACTTTTACTCAAGTAACATTTTGAACAAAGGCCTTTTACTTGTGTAACAGAGTATTTTTTATATTGTGGTATTGCTACTTTTACTTAAGTAAAATATTCTTGAGTACTTCTTCCACCACTGCCATTCACTGATTGTTTTGAAAAGTAATAACACGCAAGTCAGGACAAGAGAGGAGGAGGGCTCCGGGCCAGTGAACTTAATTGCACTTCTTGAAGTTCGTTATGCCCATGAACACACATGCATGATGCATGCAGCATTTGATGCGTCTAGTAACTAGGCATTAGCCAAGACAGATCTATTAAATAATCTAGTATCTTCAGATTATAGAACAGGTGGCAGTGGTAGAATAAGTGCTCAAATGTTTTTTACTTAAGTAAAAGTATCAGTACTGCAATGTAGAAACACTCTGTTACAAGTAAAAGTCCGGTAATCAAAATTTACTTGAGTAAAAGTACAAAAGTATTGGCATCAAAATATACCAAAGGTAAAAGTCTCATTATGCAGAATGTCCTGTTTCACAAGTTATCATAATGTTTAAAATGTATTTTTTTTAAAGCTTGTAGAAGTTTAAATAGGACTGAAGTGGTTAATGTATACTGCTCAAAGAAAAGTAGGGGACACTTTGATCCCTTAATTATTTTGAGTTTTCATGAACTGTGTACATACTGCTAACAAAAACTGCTCAAAAGAATGAAGGGATCAAAGTGTTCCCTTAATTATTTTGAGCAGTGTATATTATGTAATAATAATGAAATCAAAATCTACAAAGTAACTAAAGTTTTCAAATAATTGTAGTGGAGTAAAAGTATAATATTTGTCCCTGAGATGTAGTGGAGTAGAAGTAGAAGTATTGAAACTTGGAAACATTCCAGTAAAGTAAAAGTACCTCAAAATTGTACTTCATTACAGTACTTGAGTAAATGTACTTAGTTACTTTCCACCACAGCTAGTAGGAACTAGGCATTAGCCAGGACAGATGTATTCTATAATCTAGATCTAGTATCTTCAGATTACAGATACTGATGAATAGGTGGTCCACACGTCAGACCACTCTGCAACTTAGAATAGAATTCTGGATCTATCTGATGATCATGAAATTTCACAAACAATTCCTCCAAATATATGATTTGCTAATGAGAGCTTTTTGATTAAATTATGATTCAAACCAATTTCAACCTGGCCTCCCTATTTTGAGAATGTCATAGCCTTTAGGTGAAAATGTTGTTGTTGTTCATGTTTTTCCATTTAGAAAAATAGCAGATCAACAAGCTTTCTCTATTTGTCATACTCGTGGACTAAGTGTGTAGGGCTTAAAGGTTCTAAGACATGAACAGAATTTATTTTCTTTAAGTGGTTAAGTATTCAAAAACTAAGGAATGTGTCATTGTGTGTACAGTGTGTTGGGTTGTAGTAGGCCTACTATTTATTATGATCTTTCATGTGCTCTCTGTGCACACAGGGCACGCCTTTATGCAAACACCTGCTGGTATCCTCCAGTTAGTTCATAATTCATATTGATAATAAACACTAGCCTTGGATCAAGACTATCATAGATGTATTGTATCAATTTTTGAAAAATGTAAAAATCGATCAAATACTTTTACTCCAATACAATTATTTGACAGCTTTAGTTACAGGTTACTTCGTAGATTTAGATTATTATCACAAAACATACATTAACCACTTCAGCCCTACATACATTTTTCGGCCATTTGAACATAGCCGTAGATCTGCTATTTTCAAAAGATGTTTACACATTTTGAACTTGTGAAATGGGACAAGTCTGCGCAATGAGTACTTTTACTTTTGGTACTTCAAGTACATGTTGATGCCAATACTTTTTTACTTTTACTCAAGTAAAGTAAACCAAAACCCCAGCTGTCAAAACCACACTTCTTTCCCCCCTCCCCTCCTCCCCTCCTCCTATCTATCATCATAACTAACTCACCTCTGGCGGACTGATACTGAACGCGTCTGCTATCTTAGAGTAGAGTTCCTTGACGTTGGTGAAGCCCTCTATCCGCCCCGTGGGGCTGCCGTGGGCCAGCTGGGTGTGGAACACCAGCTTGGGCCGCAGGGCCGCAGGTGGAGGTGGGAGACCTCCGCCGGAGGAGGCGGCAGCGCCATTGACGCCGCCGGCCGACTTCGCGGAGCCCGAGCCCGACGCACCTGAGTGTCCGCCGCTGAGCACCTCGTTGTCCACCAGATGGGAGCTGCTCTCCTTGTTGCTCGCCTTTTTCTTCTTCCACGGTCCCAGAGGCATGGTGGTGGTGGTTTGGTGCTGGTGCTGGTGGTGGTACAGTCCGTGGTGGTGTGGTGGGGGCTGGTGGTGGGGGGGTTAGTCCAGTCCCGGATTAAAACAACATTGAAGTGGCTGCTGTGTTGTTACCTGTCTTCCTTCCGCTTTACCTCTGTGGTTGACTGGTGTTTATTACCTAGATTTGACTTTGTTCTTCGACAGAGTGAGTGACTCAACCCTCCTCTCTCTCTCTCTCTCTCTCTCTCTCTCTCTCTCTCTCTCTCTCTCTCTCTCTCTCTCTCTCTCTCTCTCTCTCTCTCTCTCTTACAAATTAATGTTGTAAATATTCAACAGGTAGGTGGCGTGGTCTCCTCTACCGGGTAGCTTGAACTCTGACACCCCCTGCTGGTCGTAGGGAAACAGTACACACGCACAACATTGTATGACCCAGTGAGAGTGCGTCTTTATTACCTAGATTTGTCAGACAGTGAGTGACTCAACCGTTCTTTCTTTCTTTCTTCTCTCTCTCCCGAGGGGGTTCTCCAACAAAATGAGGAACAGTTTAAACACTATTTTAGGGGGTTCCAGCCAGGCGACCCTCAAGGACTCTTCTTGTGGGTCCCCGGAACCCAAGTGCGGACTCTTGTGGGTCCCCGGAACCCAGGTGCAACAGAGGTGTTGTGATGTGATGTGGAGTGGAGTGCCATATCAAGTGTAGTGGTTCTTCTCAAAGTGAGGTTGAGGGAACCTCAGAGTTCCTGAAGGAGGTTCCTAATGGACCCTTACAGATCTGTAACTCTGAGAGCGTACAAACTGAACCAAATGGGCCAATAAGGGTCCATTGGTTCAGTTTGTACGCTCTCAGAGTTCCTCGAAATTCCCCCGTCCTTGAAATGTAAATGTCCCAGAATCACTGATCTATGCAAGGGTTTCCAAACTTTTCAGGCCGCTTGTAGATCGGCTATTTTCACAAGGTTTGCCTCTTTATTACGTAATATTAGAACATTTGGCCAATTTGGTATAAAAAAGGTCTTAAAAGTCCTTAAATTGTAACTTTAGAAATGTGCATATATCCTGTATACTTATACTGTATGTTGGTTTGTTTACTGTTGAGTGAGAAAACAATGTCAAAAATAGTTTGGGTTTGTCCCCCATTTTGGGAACCACTGATCTAGTCGTATGAATGTTGTCTGGCGCCTTTAAACATCGATGGCTACTTTATGTCCTCAGAATGGACCAGGACCTCATTCCTAAAGTGGTATTGAGATGGACCCCACCTGGAAAGAGGAAACAAGGGAAGCCAAAAACAACCTGGCAGAGAACCGTGACCTCAGAACAAACCAGTAACTTTGGGCGAGGCACAACATGCAGCACAGCACAGGACCAGATTGAAGCAGATATCACGGTTTACGTTCCAAAGGGAACAAAGACGATTAAGTAGGATTCTGATAAATCTTGTAAATCAAGTGTTTTATTATAATGCTTTAGTTTAGGTGATGATACAGCCCAGGACTTTGGCACCACAAACCACTTTTTCATTTCAACTCCTTCATGTGTTAGTGTCAGACACATCTAGCATAGTTATTTGGGTTTGATTGCATATTATTTTGGAGAAAAGTGTGAATGTATGTTTATGTTTCAGACAACAGTTGCCTACATGAGTTATGACTGGAAATCCCCCTGAAAGTTGTCATATACAACACTAGGCTACATTATGTAGGCATATTATTAATAAACTTATACTACACACCTGAACATAACTTTACATGTGTATGTATGGACAGTAATTGCCATGTTTATGTAAGTGTTGTTTTTATTTAAGTACAATCCAGGCCTATGTATGTCCCTGGCATAGAGTTATAAGGTTATAATACATAGGTGCCAGGCTGCAAGCTTGTTCTTCTGCTGGACTGTGGCTGGCTCTCCTCTCAAGGATCTTAGTCAGACAGCACCATCTAGTGGACTACTGACACCACGCCACCAAATATCCACTGGTTTCTGCTTTCTGCAGAGCACTGCACTCCTAGAACCATCTTTGTAGAACCATGGTGTTTTTCTTAGCGCCACCCAACGAATTGGATGACATAGTCCCAGTTTAAAGTTTAGCTTTTGTTTATTTTTGGGTTTAAAGCTTTATCCCAGTCCTAGATTGACTGGGCGGCCAGTCTGTTTACATGTAGCTAGCTATCAGGCTAACTTGCCAACATTAGCTGCTGAGGGAAATGGGAAATGCCAGTATGTAGGCCTATGATATTTCATTCCATTTAATCATAATTATGCCCACAGAAACAACTGTAATCTGGCACGCATTCATACACTAACCCCAGTGCTGTGCTATGTTATGTCCAGCCCCCCCACTTGTTCTCAAAATGGAGTCCAGGGACCCCTATGGGGTCCTCGACAGGGTCCCAGGGGATCGCAGGCAAAATTATTGATAGTTAGGAACCAAATGGAGCCTAACAGGTCTACAATACCGGGATCCTACAAATGGTTCCATGTGTAGGCTACGTTCTCTCAAGAGTTATGGGGGTCTGTGAAACTAAAAGTATTGAGATCCACTGATCTAGCCCTTAGGCTATAAAGTGTTCGGGTGTCCTCTTAACATTTTGATTGTTGTAAACCTCAGTATAAACATGTTTGCTTGCTCAACTGTTGCCACATCAGCCCAGGGGTCTGTCCCTAAAGGGCCCTTCTTTGTGTGTTGTCTGTTGTCTCATCTCTCATGGCCTACAGCTGCATCTAATGTGTCATCTATAGCAGCACAAACCTGTACACCCCTACCTGGTCATATACACCTCAACCCACCAGTTCTCAAACCATCAGTTCTCAAATTATGTATACAGATGCCAGGTCAGTTGTAGACCTGGCATCCTAGTGTGTATAGCTTCAAAGTACAGATTAAAAAATATATATATAATATACTGTTTAGACCGATGATAGGTTCTTGGTTTACCTATGATCCTAGATCATGTATTACCTCGTGTTTTCCTTGCTTTCTACTGTAAATCGCTCTGGATTAAGAGCGTCTGCTAAATGTCTAAAATTGTAGTAAATTGTCTAACAAACAGACAGAATAAGGTGAAAACATAACTCCCATTCAACCCTCTTGGCAGAGGTTGTGGTTAACTCCAGCCAGCGGTGCCTCCGGCTCAGCCTGGCTCCAACGAACAGTTGCCCTGTTCAAAGGGCATCTGGGGGAAGAACCTCTGCACATGTGACGCTCTCCTGGTCAAAGCCCAAGCCAACTGGGGGGGTGGGCGGCTGGTGGTGGGGATTCAGCAAACAGGGACCACAGTAGACACAGGAATCATCAACAGATCATTTGGTAGAATTGTTTAAAACACCGCTTTGAGCTTGTTTGAGTGGTCTGTGAATGAACTACACAGTACACACATCATCCTATACTTGCACTGCACTCACATCACATCACATCACATCCCATCCTATCCTATCCTATCCTACTACTCCCAGGGGTCTTCAACGGGGGGCCCTCAGAGTTACTACAGGGGTCCTGTAAATCTTTATTTGAAGGGGAACATTAGCCGAAAATTGCTTTTTCTGAGAGTTGCTGTTGAGGGAAAAAGAGCAGACCAAGTACAGAGTCAACGGTCAAGTTGACTAAATATTGAGGGTTTAAAAGGTTAACTATCTGAAAATACACATTAGCATGAATCCAACTATCTGTGAAAAGTTTAATCTGCAACACAAGTGTATACAATATGTAGGGGGTGGGGGGGGTCCCAGCTTCATTTCTCTTCCAGCTAAGTTTCCTTGGCCTGAAAAACGTTGAAGACCCCTGCCCTATCCTATCCTACCCTACTGCACCCAACACAGCTCACCGCCGACAAAAACAGGTGGACAACCAGGGTATGAAATAAAGCAATTCCTCTAATGTGCCTCTTTATTTAAAGAAAAATAAAAATGTCATTTAATTATCCTCCCAGGCCAAACAAAGGTTTCACACCTCCAATCAGTTTCACTCTTTTGGGGATTTAGACGTGTACACAGTAGAATCCTCACTTTTTCTTATTAGTATCCACGGGCGACTCAAAGAGAGTTACAGCTCTACAATATGACACGGAGGACTTTACTGTGTACTGTAGCAGACGAAAAGACTAAAGGCCAATTCATTACTTCGTCGCGCGGCGGTGTCTCGTGTCGAGAATAGCCGCGCGACACCACAGTGCGACGTAGCATGAATTAGGCATGATGCTGTTTGTACAAGGAAAATAGCTTTGTCTTGTTGGATGCTGCTCACACATTCATAGCGCCTGTGCCATCGGGTGTCGCTTAATTTATACGCCGTCGTACGACAAAGTATAAATTAGGCTTTATATGGCTCCAAAAGGACCAAAGAATTACTAATATTGCACGCTCTCATTTATTCACCTCCATTCTAAAACATGCTTTCCTATGTGTGTATGTATACATATTTACCGTATACATACATAGGTATGTACACCTAGGCCACACACATAATTAAACATGTATAATTGTACATATATATTTATATAGACCTATAAATTTACATGTACATACATTTATAAAAGATTACGCACAAACAGACACTCGTGCTCGCTCACACACGCACACACACACACACACACGCACGCGTGCGCGCGCACACACCCCACACACAAACACACAAAAAATGCGTCTGTGAATCTTACGTTTTGTTTTTATGTACACATGCGCACACATACGCACCGGGCACACACACGTACACATCTCAGACATACAGCATATCGAAAACAAAAAAAACAAAACAAAAACAAAAATAAAATAAAAATAAAACGTTGGTTCCTATTAAAACAACACCAGGTTGCAATTTTGGACACTTTTAAATGGATTTCCAATGTTCTTTTTTTTTTTTTTTTTCTTTTTTTTCTTTTTAAAGCTGTGAAATTCAAAAGTAAAAAGGAAGAGAAAAATAACAATAAAATCGAAAGAAAGAGAAAAAAAAAGGCATGGCGCTGCAACATGTGGTCCTTACTGCAGGTAAGTGGTTAATTTGCATAATGTATACAGGTTTTGTAGGATTTTTTTTCCCCTATTTTTTTATTTTTTACTAAACAGCATTTCCTCTTTTTTTTTTTATAAACCAGAAAAAACTAAACTCTACAGAGAAAGTCCCCTACCCCGCAGTGCCTCCACTGCCGATAGAGATGTGACATCAAGCTGTACAGCGCAGTCAAAAACATACTTACATCTGAGCTCATTTTTACAGGTACAGCCATAATCAAGGCACAAAGATCTACAAGTAGATTCGTTTTTCTTTCAATAAAGTTGTACAAAATAATATTACATTTTACAGTCTGTACAGGATAAATCAGCCTTGCACAGTGTACAAGTTCAACCGAAAAAGAAAAAAAAAAGAGAACAAAACATTAAAAAAAGAAAAGAAAAAAGAAGAAAACCCAATACATTTTTACTCTCCCTCCCCTCCCCTCCCCCGCCCAATCAAGAAAAAAAAACTTCTTCCAAAGCCAGTGGTTCTCAAAGTGGGGTCCAGGGACCCTCAGAGTTCCTTGAGGGGGTTCCAAATCGACCCCTACAGGTCTGTAACTCTGAGAGTGTACGAATGGAATGGAACGGACCCGTACGGGTCCGCTCCGTTCCATTCGTACACCCTCAGAGTTATGGGGGGGTCCTTGAAATAAAATAAAAAACTAGTTTGAGAACCACTGTTTCCAAGCAAAAAAAAAAAGGATGGTTTGTGTGAACAAGACAGGGCCGAGTCCCGTGAAAAAAAAAAGGTGGCTTTCTTCATTGGCAGACACGCTTATAGGCGGAAAGCAGCGGCGGGCAGCGATTGTG
Organism: Gymnoscopelus braueri; assembly: GCF_963280865.1. NCBI lineage: Eukaryota > Metazoa > Chordata > Actinopteri > Myctophiformes > Myctophidae > Gymnoscopelus > Gymnoscopelus braueri. The sequence goes on from NC_137611.1 coordinate 12,755,452, forward strand.
GTGGTTTGCACAGGAGGCTTCTTGTCCGTCAAAACCTTCATTCAAATAAATTCCACCACCGTTTGTTCCTTCCTTCCTTCTTCTTGTGTGCGTCTCTTTCTTTGTTTCGTTCTTTCTTTTAACGTCGCTAGCTCTCTCTCTCACTCGCTCGCCACACACACACACACACACACACACACACACACACATATGCTTAATTTATGCTCCGTCTTACGACGGCGTTGCACGCGGTGCTGCCGTACGACAAAGAATAAATCGGCCTTTAGGCTCCACATGTGTGCCTTTCCGTAGAGCCACGCTTGTTGAGGATGCCCCCCCCCCCCCATCTACACACACACACACACACACACACACAGATACACACACACATGCCTCACGGTCCACCTGCGACTCGGCACGCTTACATTGTGACAGAGTAATAAATATGTGTGATGCTACATTGTGTGTATGCTTCCTCCGAAAAAATAAAAAGTTATTAAGGAACCTGATGCAAAGTGCATTACAGTATATATATATATATATATCTCTTCATTATCTCCGCTGCTTGTTTCGCCCCTCCGTGTCCACTGTTAACAAGCCGCCATCACGTGTGTGTGTCTGCGTGAGCGCGCGGGGGAATCGTTATGGTAGGGTGGGGGGCAAAAGGTCATGGTGGTGATGCCAGCTTCGATTGGCAAAGTGACACACGGACAATATACGCAGCTGCTCGCACCATCGCATGCTCCCTCCCTCTCACTGTTAACTGTCATACACACTCACACGTACACACACGCACGCACACGCACACACACACACACGGGCACACTGCCTCCACGCTGAGGTCCTGGGGGTGTGTTTTACATGTCCACACCCACCAATCCAGGTCCAATCACAAAGCCAACATCAAGATCGAAAACGAAAGGACTATGAGGTGGGGGGATAAGGAGGTAGCCCAAGGCTTAGTGGAATGACAAAACTAAACTAAACTAAAAGAAAATCAAGGCATTCGAGAGCTAAACTTTGTTCCCCTGCCTTCCGTTTAAGCGTAATATTATATACTCTGTAAACGACGGTGTTGTCTGTCGGCAAGCCACACTGTCGTGCTACGGCGTATAAATTAGGCTTCACGTGGGTGAAGTGGGGGGGAGGGGGTGAATCAAGCTCCAAAAAAGAAAAAAAAAAAAAGACAGAAAAGCTAAATTAAGAGGAGAGGAGAAGAGGATTTGACACACTTCAGTAGTACTTCATAGTCCTCGACAGGAAGGGGGGCGGGAGGGGGGTGTTGGTCGGGAATTTGTTTGTTTGTTTGTTTGGGAAGGGCAGCGGGGATGGTGTTGGTGGTGGTGGTGGTGGTAGGGAGTGGGGTTGTCGAGGATGCAGAATGGTGGAGAAAAAACAAAACACAGAGGGACTTTGCCTCCAGGGGGCGCTCTCTCTCCCATCACAAGAGTTCGTACTGCCGCAGGTGCATTCTCTGGATGATGTCCCGGCAGTCGTTGAACACCCGCCTGATGTTCTCTGTGTCGACGGCGCAGGTGAAGTGAGGGTAGCAGTAGTGTCTGCCGTCACCGCTCGCAGTGCTGATCCTCTGAGAGGCAGAGAGAGAGAGAGAGAGACAGGGTTATTGAAGTTTTTGTTGTTTTTATGTGGTCCATGCTAGTGAAAGACGCACTGCAGCCGCCCCTCTTCCCTCAGAAGCACCCTGGGCACTTCAAGACAAAAACGGTTCAACTTTTAGAGAGGAGTGCCGCTAATCAATGTCACCTTTCGTCCTCCTGGCTGTGTCTGGCAACCCGGCCATTTACGACCCGACTGAGCCGTTCCCACAACAACCATGAGAAGTCCATGTTTACCGTTATTCTATTTGTGCTAATAATAACGCAGATGGCGCAACGTTCGAACACAAACAATGGTTAATAGGTTCATAACGTTCAAACAGCAATAAACGCTCCGTTCGTTTATTAAAAAGCACTCTGGACATGATATTGTCTCTTGTCAAGTGGAAACCTAATTATAATACATCCATACATCAAAAGATCTACAAGCTCAAAACGCACCGCAAGCTACTTTTGATACTTTTGTGTGATGCAATAGTGTGATCAAGTAGGGTAATAACCCATTCAATCTGGGAACACATCTGTGTCACTTTAGATTTGAGCCATAACCATTATTTTATACTTTGGCTATTCAAAAATAGCAGATCTACAAGCTATGAGCTTGTAGATCTGTTATGTAAAAAAAAAACTTTAACATTTGTGCAAATCTTTGAATACATATATCTTTTTCAACAACATTTGTAACTCAAATCCTTGCTTCTGGAGGTCCCTGGAACAAAAATATTTTACAAATGTTCGCTTTAAAAAATATATATTCAAAGATATGCACAAATTTTCATAAATTAAAGCATAAATTCCGGTCCTCTTTGACACCAGCAATACGCTGCTGATTTAGCAGATGACTGATTTTGCATGAATGAAGCGCACAGCGAGTCACTATAAATACTTGGTGAAGAATAAACAAATAATAAATAGACAGTGTGATAAAAACCGGTTCCGGAAACGGTTTCAAATGTGATGGAACCGATTCCGGTTGTCCGCCGGTTGGTGTCCGCCGGTTCCAGATGCAAACCCTACACATGTATTAGATTTCTATATTAACTTACAACCTAGCCAATCCATGAATCATGACTAATACTCACAAGGAACTCGTCGCGAATGAAAAACTTCGCTCTCGTCACTTTTGGGTCTTCACCAGGTTCAGGAGATGCTGAAAGAACCCAAAGACAAAGAACTCAGATACGGATCATGTGCAGAAGTACAGATTAGCAGGGCTTCTCAATTATAGCAAAAATCATAATGACAATTATTGATTAAATGATCATTATCCCGATTATCTAACACTTACACAACACAACAGCTCACTGAATTACTGTATTATTATTATTTTTTTTAAATTTTGCTCCTTTATTGTCTCATCATAGACCACGTGACCATTTGAATTCCAGATGATTAAACAAATTGATCGTATTGCCGTGTGGTGCGCTGCACACCCCCCAGCTGATTTGGTTTTACCTTCCTCGCTGGCCAAAGAATCTGTTTCTGTCTTCCTGGCTCGAGTTGATCTAAACATGCCACAGCCTAACTGACAACGACTTTCTGCTTTTGGGGAGGCGGGCTCCACTGTGAATGAAAGGGGTGCGCTGGGTCCATAACACGAGACAAAACAAGAGCATCATTGCGAACCGGAATGCGGCACAATGATTGTTTCTTCTCAACTATCTTGTTTTCAATCGTAAAATCGTTATTGAAAAAAAAAATTGCTTGTAGACCATATTCACACGGCGCCCATGTTGCTATTAAGTCAATGAAGTGCCACACCGGTTGCCACGGCAACAGGGTGGCACTTTCGATGTTAAATTCCAAAATGGCCGCCGTGTGAATATGGTCTATAGAGCAGTAAGATCTAGTATCACATCCAAATTACTAAGCCATTTTAACCACTTAAAACTCTATATACTTTGTTGAACAAGGCTCTATACTTAGTCCGACCCCCCACACCCTATACCAAATCTCTTTAAAAAAAATAGCTGATCTACAAGCTCACAACACACCACAAAGTGATGTGAGCTTGTAGATCGTCTATTTTCGCAGAATGTTCACCCTAGAATGGGGAGAATAGTGTTCATGTGGTTAAAAGTCCCACTGAGAGCACACACCTTCATTTGGTATGGTGTAGCGAGCATATTCAGGGAAGTAGTCCTCAATTTTGGATTTTCCAGCTAATACTTTCTCAGCCAGCATGTCCTGCTTGTTCAGGAATAAGATGACCGATATAGTACGTAGCCATCTGGAATGAAAAAGAGGGAAGAAATGCATACATTAGAAGCAGACACAGGATGGGGAGCTGTGGAATAGGCTCTGTGCATGACTGTAGTTCCCTTTTCCAGAAGGTGGCTTGTAGATCGCCTATTTTTGGCAAAGAGATTTGGTGTAAACGGGAAAAAAGCGGCCCAATGATTCTCATTTCCTGTTCGACAAAAAAATACATCACTACATTTTCAGTGGCATAGCAACATAAAAGAGCACGACTTAGATATTTTGAGAGAAGTTCATCCATCACATCAATGGGAGAATCTCATCATTTGTAGGTTTGAGTTTCGAGTGGACTTTGTCCATCATACCAAAGAAATAATTCTCCATCTCCAAACACTTGTAGCTTTTACACAGTTGTATGTTTTAATTTTGAGTGGATTTTGTCCATCACACCAAAGAAAGAATTCTCCCTCTACATCCACTTGTAGTTTTACACAGTGTGTTTAATTCAGTCACTCAGTACTAGTGTCCCTGGCTGAATGATACCTCTCAACTAATGGTCCTTGAAAGAATAAACACACCATAAGGAGCCCGTGCCCTTATCAGCTAGGTACCCAAACATAAACAACAAAAGAATATTTCATTCAAACAAACATGGAAACACTTTCAACATGCCAGCCTGCCTCCACTACTCTTCTCACAAAGACACCCTTGGGACACATGCACAGAACACACACTGGAATACTTCTCAAAGTCAAAATCAAAGCCTGTGCAATATAAAGGATTGGCATACGATTTATCATATTAAACATCAAAATGCATGAATGCAGTATGAAGCAGGCACTACTAAGTCACCTTATTACACAGCTTGGTTGAATGCTTGATTCTGATTGGTCAGAAACGAGCAGCCAAAACCTTACCTTTCAATAAATAAATAGAACCAACTCCAACTGTATTCTGTTCCATTCTATTACCGTCTTGTCTAATCTACAGTGGATCTGTTGACATAAATCATGGACATCATCGCCGTACTGACCTGTTGTTCCAAATACTGCGGAAGAGATCCAGGGCTTCCCGTAGCCTGTTGGTATTATTGTCTTCCCTTATTACCATGTTGTAGCTGCTGCTGGCCACCACAAAGATGATAGCGGTGACATCTGCACACACAGAGATTAAAGCAAAAAAAATCATATATTATCTCTCGACTGAAAAGTCCCAATCCGCTATTTGTGAAACGGCGTGAAAGGAGCCCGCCACACAAGCGCTCCGTTTCCTAATCGATTGGCGCATTATATAAAAAGGATGATGTTTCAGTATTATCGTTCCAAAACGTACGGTATGTTCCTGCCGTTCTACGTACGGCCAACCGGTTGAAGAAATCGCAGATTGAGGTTTTAACCACTACACCCCAGCATCGGTATCGTGGGGAAAGCTTTAGCTGAAAATAGCAGATCGACAAGCTCACAGCGTCGCATTGTGAGCTTGTCGATCAGTTATGTTCAGCGAAAGCTTTCCCCACAATAACGGAAAACCGAAAAGACACAAGACAATATTGAGCCCTGAGGGACTCCGCTTACCCATATGGGGTTAAAGTGGTTAACCTTTGCTTTTATGAAATATCGGAGATCATTAGGGTTTATGGAAGATGCTTCTGAACATGTTCTATTGTTCAATTCTATTGTCAGTTTGACCAACTCAAATACAATTTAACCTTAAAATAACTTAAATATCTACTAATACTGTAGGGCTTGACTTTACCAGCCACATCGAGTTAGGGTGATACCTGAATTAATACTTGGTTGCGCGCCGTGTAGCGCTGTGAGACAAAAATAGCAACGCGGCGCGCTAAGTTTGTACACCTGCTATTTTCGGCGCACAACACCGGCGCACAACTAAGCATAAATCATCGTCGTTAAGTCATAGATTTTCCCAGAAGTAACCCACTGGTTTCCATGGTGACGTGTTACTGTGTACAGTAAGACAATACAACACAAGGCATGCTCAGAAGTACAAGGAGAACATAATCATTGAACTAAGCTATATTCAAACTAAGCTATATTTAACCAACTGAAACCCAGCATCCACATTCTGGGGGGGGGGGGGGCATTAGCCAGAAATAGCCAATCTCCAAGCGTCGTAACATGACACATTGTGACTTTGTGAGCTTGTAGATCGCCTATTTTTGGCAAAGAGATTTGGTGTAAACGGGAAAAAAGCGGCCCAATGATTTTATCATTAAAATCGTAAGAGTTTTGCCAATTAGTTGGGGGCCCACTTCCAATATCCTCATGGCCCACCACTGGGCCCTGGCGTCCCCCCCCCCCCACAGGTGTCCGGGACCGGGGGTCCTCAGAAGTTTACCACTTCAACCCTAAAATCCCTATCCAATTTCTGAGGGGAACATTAGCCGAAAATAGCAGATCTACAAGCTCACTTGTAGATCTACAACCTTGTAGATCGGCTATTTTCGGCAAAGAGGTTTGGTGTAGACGGAAAAAAGAGCAGATCAAGTACAGAGCCAACGGTCAAGTTTACTAAGTATTGAGGGTTTCAGTGGTTAAATGTCTGAAATAAATAAAAAACATGAATTCACACAACACTGATGGCCTATGAAGCCATATATGAAATCTATGAAAATGTTTAATCTGTAACACAATTTTATACAACATTTAGTGGGGGTCCCTGCTTCATCTCTCTCTCAGCTATAAGGGGTCATTGGCCTGAAAGTCCACATACTGTAGCAACAGAAAGTGGGGAGAACGCACCGTTAAAGCACTGAATCCATTTTCTCCTCTCGTCCCGCTGGCCTCCTACATCAAACATGCTGCAGAGAAAGACAAAAAAAATATTAGGTCATGCTCATACTAAATAACCAGACACTAACTGCTGCTACAGTACGCCCTCTAGTGTTCATATAGAGCACCACACCAAGCATGTGAGCTTGAGAGTGGCGAACAAACACGTGAGTTAAATGAGTTCTTTTGATGGAAATTCACAAAGCAGCACTTTGTTGAGGTTATTGACGTTTAATATTGTTAAGCTATATATTACTTTTGTTTTGGTATGAATGGATAATGCACTGAGAGAGGCCTACGGTATACTGAATTGAAATGCATGCATGTTGACACTTTACACAATAAAGATGGCAAGAAGAATATGATCTGGTGACGAATTCTTTAAAGTTAAGGCGTAAAGGCAAAGTAAAGGTGTGGTGAGTCAGTTCAAATCTTCAATAGATCACCAGTTATGGACATATTCTGAGAATATTGATGAAATGTTCTTATTGTTGGTCCATCTACAAATTATGCGCATGGGGGGATACTCGAATCCACCGCGGTGCATCCGCCTTTGTCGAGCGTCTATCTATAGGAACACAATTTTTCTTTTAATACTTTTAGTATAAAGTAGGGCTTAAAGGACGACTTCACCGCTTTTCAACCTATCTTCATATAATTGGTCCTCACTAATACTCATGATAAAATGATTTAAAAAAAATCTACTTGGTCTGTGTCTCGTAGGAGGGCTGTGGACAGTCCAGAAACCTGTCTACCAGTGACGTCATCGTTAAGCATGATTTTTTTCCCCCAACAAGATTTCACATTTTTTATTTAGATTTTTATTAACACGAGAACAATGGCTTCTTTTATTGCATTGCAACTTTCCAGGAATAGAAAGCCTGCAGTTTCTATTAGCTTGGATTCCCCATTGATGATGTCACTGGTAGACGGGACTCTGAACTGTCCACAGCCCTCCTCTGAGACACAGACCAAGTAGATTTTTTTTTTACCATTTTATCATGAGCATTAGTGAGGACCAATTATATGAAGATAGGTTGAAAAGCGGTGAAGTCGTCCTTTAAGTGGTTAACCCATTAAGACCCGAGGCCGATTAAAAAAACTCCTTCTAAATCCTACCTACGTTTTCTGGGGAACTTCACAAAAGAATATTGCAACATACCGTCTCTGTCGGGTGACAAAACCCCATATGTCCAAAACTGTTACTTTTCAGCAAAAGCTCAAAGGCTTGTAGATCTGCTACTTTTGATGCTTTTGTGTGACGCTGTAGTATGATCAAGTAAGGGCATTAATTTACGGAAAAAAACACTAAAAGTTAGAATATGGAGAAAAAGAGGTTTCCGCCCGACAACAGCAATTATATAGCAACAACTAAAACGACACAGAGGCGTTCCCAGCTTGAAAAAAAAAGGTACAACAACGTATAGGTGTTCCAGGTCTTAACCCATTAAGACCTGGAACGCATATGTGTCACTTTTTGATTTGAGCTAAAAAGCATTATTTTACACTTTGGCTATTCAAAAATAGCAGATATACAAGCTCATAGCGCGGCACCGAGTGCCGCGCTATGAGCTTGTAGATCTGCTATTTTTGAAAAATCGAGAAAATGTGTGCAAATTAATATATTTACATTCTTTTAAAGCGAACATTTTTAACTGAAATCTTTGCTTATGGGGGTCCCTGGAACAACATATTTTGAGATGGGGGTCCGCGTTCAAATACATACCATTTTGGGGGTCCTTGACATGAAAAAGTTTGAGCACCACTGATATAGAAACATACGTTTTTCAGAAAACCGTTGGGATTTAGAAGACATTTTGTAGAAATCGGCTTCAGGTCTTAATGGGTTAAGTAACAAAATGTTCCCCAGGCGGGGCAGCCGTGTTGTAGGAAGGGTTACATGTGAATCATTTGGGATGATGTAAAAAAAAAAGAAAGAAAACGCCACAAAGGCTATTCAGGTGGCAGAATAAAGTCTGTTGTGTCTGTGGGCAGGGAAGTGGGTCACATCTCATCTCTGACATCAATCAAAGCAGTTACACAACGTTTCCTCAGACGGCCATTGGCTGCTTTGGTACGGACTGCAGGCAGCGGTCCGTAACCACCGCTGGTCCTGAAGTCAAACTGACCAGCCTCTGGACGGCTGCATGTTACGTCTGCAGAACATGTGACCATGAGGTTTGGGTACATACTGTAATATGGGACTGCTTCTCAGAGGACAAGTTGGGAGATCAAACTTGTTGTAAGCCTTTTCAATCACAGGACAGTTTTTTTTTATCTGACCCACAAGAGCTGGTTAAAACGGTGGATAAAAATATAAGAATATGTAACTGTTATGTGACTTTGTCTTCTGTCATTTGATCATAGATATCGTTTGCTGTCGGGCAAAAACCTCTTATCTCCATGTTTTAACTTTTTGTGTTTTTTCGTAAAATTACCGCCCTAAAGGCGGTTACACAACACGAATATGCGAATATACGCAAAATTCGGACTTGTTCCGAATAATTAAAAGACGCTTTTTCGCTTCGCTTTTTCGCTCCATGTAAGCTTGCATTGACTTTATAAGGTTTAAAAAAAAAAAATGCGAATATACGCAAAATTCGGACTTGTTCCGAATAATTAAAAGACGCTTTTTCGCTTCGCTTTTTCGCTCCATGTAAGCTTGCATTGACTTTATAAGGTTTAAAAAAAAAACGTATTATTCGCATGAAAAAATTCGCCCCGGTGTGTAAGGACCCTAACTTGATCACACTACGGCGTCACACAAAGGTGTCAAAAGTGGCAGATCCGCAAGCTCGAAACGCGGCGTGAAGCGGCGCGCTTCGAGCTTGCGGATCTGCTGCTTTTGCCGTTTTTGACATTTAATCCTGAAAAGCAACAGTTTTGGACAAACCAGACAGAGACGATATGTAACGTCTGATTGGCCCTCAACACTCTGTTTTGGGGCATGGGTCTTCTCCTGTTATGTGATTTTGTCACACGTAGATACACCGCATCGGCTGCTGCTGTTCATTGGAGCGATGTGTCATCGAGGTCGCTTATATTTTGAGTGGCAAGCCGTGCCTCCTGATTAATAGTTTGTCCCATGTAGGAGGAGGCCGCTCGACAATGAAAACCACCGTAAACGTGCCATATTTTCAACCGATTCTCAAGCGGAATTGGTTTGTTAAAAAGCAGTCATGTTATGATACAGGATACTTGGTTAAACTAAAAAAAATCTGGTTTTCATCCCAAAACACCTTATCCTACGTAGATAGTAACATTAATGGATATAAAACAGAAAAGAGAAGGAAAAAAAGAATATGTTTTTGTCTCAGGTACTTATATGCAACTCATATTTCTTGCAGTTGAGTTATGGAAAGTTGCCCTGCTTAATATGGGGGGGGCCCAAGTGGCCAATGTGGCCTCTATGTATTCTTTGTCTGTGCTTTTGATTTTGTCTTCTGTCGTGTGATTTTGTCTTCTGTCATGTGTGGCTTGTGGCCAAGGGTACGGCCTGAGCGAGCACTTACTGAAAGTTCACTTTGTCTACTTGGAATTTCGTCTCAAAAATCCCTGAAGTTAACACTCGACAGCGCAGCAGGTCCTGAAAATGCAAGGACAGAGGGACAGAGGATGTTGTGGTTAAACACAAACACAAACACAAACACAAGCAAAGCCTTTGGAGGCAACTCACTCACAGCATCGAGCAAATTAACCTGGAAAAAACCCTACCTGGTCTGTGGGGGTGTAGTTGCTCTGTCTTACAGAGTCGATTCTGTCCAGGAAACTGCAGAGAAGAGACAAAGAGAACATAACGGTCATTTAACACATTGAATGCCAAAAACGGTCCGGACCGTTTTTGAGGGTCCAAACGAGAAGTGCCGAAAACGGTCCGGACCGTTTTTGACCCAATTCTATTTTTATACATGTGGGCCACGTGGGGCGCTAAAACGAAACTTTGACATCACCCAAGCAGTTTCTGAGAAGAAGAGGCTGGATGAGGCTCCATGTCAAAAATCCTTCCGGTCGGCGTTTTCAATGTTATCTCCTTGATTAAAAGCTTAATATCTCCATTTCTTTTTAATGTGGTGGAAACGAGCCGTTTTCGATCGGCGATCACGCTGCAATGGAGGGTCGCGTTGGAAATATTATTGTTCCAGGCGTTAGTCGGGACCCTCCACCGTCTCGCACGCACGCTTTGTTTACATGCATTTCCGCGTCGGGGCTTCTCACAGCACGAAATGTATAACGCAAGTGGATGGAAGAAATGCTGGCACTCAACGTATAATATTTTAATAAACCTCTGGCACCCAATGTGTTAAAAAAGGCTATACCATAAACCATGACACAAAAAATATTCATAAGCACTAAGCGGTATTAAAAGAAAGTGTGCTTTCGTCACAAATAAAAACCTGGCAGAAAAAGGAAAAACAAACCCTGCAAAGTAGAATGCCTGGGCACAATTTAGGCAACCAAGGTGTAATAATGACTAATCTCACAGAAAAACCTATAGTATTTGTCCACTTGGAAAGCCACAGAGAATAAACAAAACATTGTCTTCAGCACTTTCATTTCTGTGAACATGCAACAAGTAAGGTAAGTCTTTTAAAATAAAATGCAGCAAATATTAAATAACTTCATTAGCCATCTTCTCTAACACAGTGCCCACTCAGTCTCATAAACTACACATGCAGGGGTGGGGGGGGGGGGCTAAAGTAATCAAGGTCAAAATCAAGGTTTGGCCTTCTTAGTTTCAGTTTGTTTAAAGTTACACAAAATGTCCTGGTAGCTAGCTGACTGAAAGGACTGTTATAACACTACCCCTGGTTCGTTTAGCATTTGGTCAAATTCAACATTGCCTGAAGTCTAAATGCTGGACGGGATGCAGGGTAAATACGTTATTGGGGGGGTGTGGGTGGTGGGGGGTCTCCTGCAACAGCTATAATGGGAGCAGGTTGTTATATATGCAGAGAAAGAACTCGGACGAGTTCTTTTTTTAGCAGTGCCAATGCTGCTGCTGCCGCTCGTGCAGCATGTGGCCACAAGAGGGCAGGTCTGCTCATCCTGAGCTATTTTTGGTCTGTCTCTAGCTGGAGTGATTACATAAGGCGGTTATTGTGGAGGTTAGACAGCTTGCTGTTACTGCCTCTCCTCCACTACTGAGAGCATATGCAGCAGTGAGCAGCGGCTGCTGCCGGGGCCCTCTCTCTCTCTCTCAGTCTCTGCAGCACGGCACCTACAATACCTTACATTTCAGGTGTTTTAGTGGCACCGCTTTTCAAAAATAGCAGATCTACAAGCTCATAGCGCGGCACCGAGTGCCGCGCTATGAGCTTGTATATCTGCTATTTTTTGAATAGCCAAAGAAATCTAAAAGTGACACAGATGCGTTCCAGGTCTTAATGGGTTAACCGGAGTGACTTCTTATACTTTAGTTGCGTGCCCGGGTGTCGTGCTCAGTAAAATAGCAGATCTACAAGTTCGCAACGTGAGCTTGTATATTTGCTATTTACGTGCATGCATGAACACAAGGGGGGGGGGGGGTGGGAGACCAACACCGATCTACAAGCTCACGACGCGTCACGACGACGCGACTCGTTGTGAGCTTTGTACCGTCGTAGACCTGCTATTTTCGCCCTGTAATGACATGCCCAAAATAACGACTATCAATCAAGACGAAGGCATACTAATAGTGGCGGGGGGGGGGGGGGGGGGAGGGACAAGGAAGGGGGGAAAAGGAATCTTTCAGGGGGCGAGAGAGAGGGGGATGGATGCAAGGTACTCATCGGAGAGAGAGAGGGAGAGAGAGAGAGAATGCAGGCAGACAAGCCCAGCCTGTGAGAGAGAGAGAGAGAGACATGGTGGTGGAGTCAGTGGACTCCACACTGCAGATATAGTAGGAGAGAGAGATTCCACAACACTGTCTGCAGTTGACTAACATTTTGTCGGAACATATAGGCTATAAAAATGGTACTATAATATGTACCATACTATGTATACACACATAATATACAGTACAAGGTTGACGCATTCCTTAAATCGGAGCCTTATCATATATTATACCACCGTCGGGTGGAGACCTTGTATGTCCAAAACCGTAACTTATCAGGAAATGGAGGGCGGGTGGGGGTGGGGGGGGAACCTGTGTTCCAATGAATCCAATGTAGCTATTATTTAGTCACAAGCTCTTGTTAATGCTTTTCATTGGTACAGTTAATTATAAAACCCACAGACAGACGTACCCACTTTCACTTAAAAAAAACGAATTTAATAGCAAATCTGCTCTTTTTGCTACTTTTGCGTGACACTGTGGTATGACGAAGTAGGGAATTAATTAACGGGGGGAAAAAACAGACACAGTAGATATATGGAGATATGAGGTTTCTGCCTGACAGCAAGATATATATATATATATATATATATATATATATATATATATACTGTATGTATATGTATGGCCTCAGAGTGCTGAGAGGCAGACTGCAGTACAGTCAGCCCTTCATCCGGTTAGAGGTTAAAGTTAGGTTGGTGTTGGAGGTTAGCATACATATATATAGTTACACAACTCCATGACTTCAGCAGGGGTTGGGCTGCAGTTCACTGTGTCAATTCAGCCAATACAGGAAGTAGTGAAGTTCACTTTTGTTTAGTTTTTTTCCCTTTCCAAAACAAAGCCCAAAACAAACTCTTAAACCTATTTAATCTTAAAAATAGTATCCATCATGATTCATCTATCATAAACCAACAGAATAATAGTTTTTCGTAGCATTTTTAACGGACTAGGAGTAATTTGTACAAGTAGTGAATGACCTGAAATTAAAAGATTTAACCTACCCCTGTATCATATAGACATTTGTATCATAGATAATATAAAGTATATACTGTACATTATATAAACAGTATATGCATACGTACATACTTAAAACAGTAAATGTTCGTTGTCCTGACTGAACTCTTGTCACTTGTATCTGAATAAGGAATCTGTGCTGCAAACACTTGGAACCGGACACAAGGACTAACCATGTCACAGGACTTTAAACTAAGACACGTCACCTTCCATCAGCTTTATCTCCACATACCGGTCCTCTGCATAACATTTTTCCTGTCGATGCCATCATCATCAAACCTTCTCTTACTATTTCAGCATGCAAACATTCTCCATCGGCTTGAAAGTTCACCTGATGTCCTCGGCACAGGCCATATATCCTCCACAGCCCACCTCTGAGACAGGCAAGCAACTAGACATACAGTATGTCTAGTATGTATAGCTTATCTAGATCTGCTACTCCCACAACTACTGAAGCTCCAGCTAAGTTTCCTTTCTGGTGTAGAGCACATATACATACAGAAGCATAGACGTTCTCACCAGCCGGACACGTATAGTTTGACTGGACAACCAGGGTCTGAGATCCTTTAGGATTTTTTTTGACCCATTCAAAACCGGGAACGCATCTGCGTAACCAATTCATCCATATGTTATACTTTGGCTATTCAAAAATAGCAGATATACAAGCTCATAGCGTGGCACCTACGAGCTTGAATCTTGAACATTTTGTGCAAATCTTTGAATACATGTATTTTTTTTTATTTGCGTCTGGGGGGTCCCTGGAACAAAATATTTAGAGATGGGGGGGGGGTCCGTGGCCAAATACATATCATTTTGGGAGGTCCGTGGCAAAGTTGAAAAAGTTTTAGAACCACTGATATGAAATATTTTATTCCAGGGACCCCCAGAAGCAAATATTTGAGTTACAAATGTTCGCTTTAAAACATATATATATATTCAAAGATTTGCACAATCTTTTACGATTTTCCCAAAAATAGCAGATCTACAAGCGCATAGCACGGCACTCGGTGCCGCACTATTACTTGTAGATCTGCTATTTTTCAATAGCCAAAGAAATCTAAAATGACACAGATGTCTTTGTTCTCTCATTTCTTTGTTTTTGTTTCTTTTTATTTTGATGAATCATGGTGATGTACTGGTTGGTAGCCATTGGACAGTGCATCTATTATTTGATGACTTTTAAATCGTATAATTAAGATTTATCTGCTCCTTATCATTTATGGAACATGTAAAAAGTTAAAAAAAGAACAGTAAAGTAATGTAATCATGTAAACCATTAATGAAATAAATAAATAATGATGCGTTCCCGGTTTTAAAGGGTTAACGATTCCCTCTTAGCGGTTCCCTTTAACAATTCCTACAGGAGGTTCCAAACGGACCCTTACAGGTCTGTAAGGGAGGGTACAAATGGAACCAAATGGACCCCCAGAGTCACGTTTGAGAACCCGCGGTATTGTAATTGTATAGCAGACGTGAAGTCCACATATACCAGCTCTGACAGTGTGAAAGAAACCCGGGTTCCGGAAACGGTTCAAAATGTGATGGAACCCAATTCCGGTTGGATCCGGTGCCTCCGGTTCCGGATCGCAACCCTACTAATGACAACAGAGATGGCACTCGTGTGTTCTATAACAGAGTGGTTCTTGTCCAGAACAGCACACTGGTGTGTAGCAGGATGCTACACCCAATGAACCAGCAGAATGCTGGTGTAACTGGGGACTGTGTAACTACAGCATGTCATATCTAACTAGTATAGGGACACTGGTAGACCAAGAACGTAACTTATTACCGGTTATTGTGCTCAAATCACTGTAAAAAAAAAGGGGGGGGGGAAGTTAAGATATGAGGAAAATGTACACACACACACACACACACACACACACACACACACACACACACACACACACACACACACACACACACACACACACACACACACAGAGTATATAGTGTATACTGGTATATATTTATCTATCTATAGTGTATATACTGGTATATATTTATCTATCTATTTGAAAAGAGCATTTATAAATGAGCCCTGGGGAGTGGAAACAGCAGTACAGTACAGTACAGTATGCTGTCATTAATGGGACAGTTAGTGTAGAGTGTTATGTCATGTATGTACCGAGGCGGATCAATCCACCCCAGCCCCGCCATGACGCCAGCATGGAAGTAAGTTCCGACAACACAAGCCTTTTTATGGCAGTGTTGTTGCCACATTTTGCGAGAGAAAAAAAGCAACCAGGCCTATGAAAACAAGCCCGAAAGAAGTATACGGAGCTTGTAGATCGGCTGTTTGAAAATAGCCCATCTACAAGCTCACAACGCGTCACAACACAACTTTGTTACCGGGGTCCTGCATTCTCTGGCACAAGATATTTTCAGATGGGAGGGTGGACAATTACATATTCATTTGGGGGATCCTTGACATGAACCATCGATTTAAACAACATTAGGAAGGAAGCCCAAATAAGCAACTACACTTTAAAAACAAGCCCCCACCCCCAAAAAAGCAACCCTGCAAACTTTACAGAAATACAAGCCCAAAGTCCCTTATAACAAGCAGACATGGCAACACTGTTCTCTGGCTGCTCAGGAACATATTCAAAGCTGGTCTTTAATCCAGATTCTTGGAGGGGGGGGGGGGGTGTGAGGCTTTTTTGGCTGAGTACCACAACTGGAACACGTGTAAACCCTTTCATCTAAGAAGTGGATTACATACCTTAACTACTTAAACCCTATAGTTGACCGGGCTCCCCCAGGGCGCTCTATATACTGTACGTCCGCCCGCTAGCTTTTTTCCCTCTACGCCAAATCCCTTCGCCGAGAATAGCCAAATTGCAAGTTTCGTAGATCGGCTATTTTCACCCAAATGTTTGCCCCCGAATAGGATGTGGTAAACCCTTGCTGGGGAACCTTAACGCGAACTAACTCATAAGCAGAGATTGGGAGGGGGGAGGGGGAGGGGGGCACAAATGACTTCTGACTGCGACTTTGAGGCCGTAGTGGTAGGTGATTCACATGTGGAGTGATCAAGCCTTTTGATTAATATATCACTTCATTAATAGTGGGCAAGAGGGTTTGAAGTGGTTTGAAAACACACAATAAAAGGGTATTAGTGTTGTAAAAAATAAGACCACATTCTCGCTCCCTCTCACACAGACACACACACGTTATACAATGGATGACACACGGGCATAGACAAGATAGCTTCAACCATTTGCCTCATCACTGCAACAATGTGAGTATTTTTAGTTACCCTTCCTTGCGCAAAAAAAAAAATGAAGGTTATAATTACTCTGACTGGCATGTGACAGACGGCACTATTGGTAGAACAGTGGAGAGCCAAATATAGTCCCCACACACACACACACACACACACACACACACACACACACACACACACACACACACACACACACACACACACACACACACACACACACACACACACACACACACACACACACACACACACACACACACACACACACACACACACACACACACACACACACACACACACACACACACACACACACACACACACACAAGGCTTGGGGGGGAGTCGGAGTCAGAGAATATTGAACATTTGAAATACTCCAGTAAAGTAAAATAAAACCTCAAAAGTGCACTTAAGTACAGTACTTGAGTACATGTACGTAGTTACTTTACACCACTGTCTAGTAGCCTTCCAGACTCCTCATCAAAAAAGGTCTGGGGGGGTCAGTAAACCGTATTCAGCACCGTAAATAGACGCAATGAGCCTTATTTATACTTTGTGGTATATACGCTGGTGTCATGCGTGGCAAAAAATAGCCAATCTACAAGCTTTATGGATCTGCTATTTTCAGCGCACGGCACGCCATACGACGGGAGCATAAATTAGGCAATAGGCCGTAATGTATAACCGTAAATGAATAGCCGTGAATCCAATGAGCTCCAAGGTTTGGTTTCATTTGATTTCCTCCCCAGACCCCTGTTCTCTAGTCTAGAGCCATCAAAGATCATGCTGTCATGTGCTTCCATCCAGGCCAGTGAATGTATGCACAATGCTTCAGTTAACCACTTAGCAGCCACGAGCGAAAACGGACCCGAGTTGGCTCTGGACCGCTTTTTCTTCCCTCTACACCAGGTGGTTCTCAAACTTTGGCGTCACCCAAATTGATTTATTATTGATGTATTTTGCAGAGGCGAGGACCCCCGTCTGAAAAGGCTTCGTGCCAGCCAGGTAACCCCAGCAGAAAAGATTAGCATTAAAGAATTCGGCCCGGACGGTTGGCGTAACAGTCTGGGCACCTATACGCTGGTAATCCTGCCTGACAGCGTGTCGCGGGTTCGACTCCCGGTCCCGACTACCTTTGCTGCGTGTCACCCCCCCATCTCTCTCCCTTTCCTGTCAGTCTACTGTTCCTATCAATAAAAGGCAGAGAAAGCCAAAATATATATATATATATATATATATATATATATATATATATATATATATATATATATATATATATATATATTCAAAATTGTCCAAACATATTTGAGTTTTTTTAATATATATATATATATAGCAGATGTACAAGCTCGAGCTACAAGCTTGTAGATCTGCATTTTTTTTAAATAGCCAACGACGTACACATGGATAAGGTGGTTCAAATTACTGTGATGCTGTATTTTGCTGGGGACCCCCTGGAACCCCCTCAAGGACCCCTGGGGGTCCCCGGACCCCACTTTGAGAACCACTGCTCTACACCGTATCCCTTTGCCCCAAAAATAGCTTGTATAGATATGCTATTTTTAGCCTAATGTTCCGCACCCAGAATGTGGATGCTGGGGTTCAAGTGGTTAAAGTAATATTCTTCATTCGTCTGTGGTTTTGGGGCCTGTTGCTGTGTTTTTTTTCTCTGCCTTTGTAACTCTTGATTTGAGTCCTAGTCTGAGCAAAGTAATGGGCACACATTAGTTTGGCATTTAATGCCTCTGTTGCTAGGTTTAGTGTTCCATTCTGTTTGTCCTGTTGTCAAGTCGGCGGTGCTAGCGGTGTGTGAGCCAGAAGAGATCTCGAGTGGATCGAAGTGTGAGCGAGCGCGTGTGTGTGTGTGTGTGTGAGTGTGAGTGTGAGTGTGAGTGTGAGTGTGAGTGTGAGTGTGTGTGTGTGTGTGTGTGTGTGTGTGTGTGTGTGTGTGTGTGTGTGTGTGAGTGAGTGAGTGTGTGTGTGGGTGGTTAGTGAGTCTAAGGCCTCTCTTTGTGCTGCTGTCCTTTTTTTGTTTGTTTAATTCACTCACCCTATCTGGAGGCCTTTTGTTAAAACCCATTCTAAAAAAAATATTGATATCGTTGTTGTCGGGCGGCAACCTTGTATCTAAATTTTTCATGCTTTTTTGGTTGTTTTTTTTCCCTAAATGAATGCCTATCTTTTGCCACTTCTAGAAATCTACAATCTCACAACGCATAGCGATGATATATACTTTATTAACTGGAGGTCTGGTGGAGAGGGGCAGTGATTTGGCCACCACAGCTGACCCGTCGACTGGAGGGTGTTGTGGTGAAGGGTTCAAAATAGGGATGTTCGATATTGACCTTTTTACCGATATCCAATATCGTCCAACTCCTAATTTCCGATACCGATATCAACCGATACCGATATATGCGGTACATATCTAAACATTTCGAAATCCTAACAGTATGTTGCTATATCAGTGGTGATCCAACTTTTCCATCTCAACGACCCCCAAAATGATATGTATTTGTCTCCCCATCTCAAAATATCTAGTTCCAGGGACCCCCCAGAAGCAAAGAATTGAGTTAAAAATGTTTGCTTTTAAAAATATATATATTCAAAGATTTGCACACATTTTCACAATTTTTCAAAAAGAAATAGCAGCTCTACAAGCTCATAGCGCGGCACTCGGTGCCGTGCTATGAGCTTGTATATGGGTTAAAGTGTAAAAAAAAAAACGGACCCGTAATGGACCGACCCCCATGCCAACTTGATCCCTGGTTGTGTTATGTATTTAGCATCTCCGCTCCAGGCGCTCTGCATTGGGCTGCCTGGCTCACACTGCGGTCATCTCCTGGGTCAGTCAGTATGAGCGGCTATGTATAGCCTCTGTTATGGACACTATTTTTGGACCGGCCCTGCTCTTTTTTTTTTTTTCCTTTCACACTCATCTGGCCCTGGGTTATAACGTTGCAGTCGGGGGGCAGAAAAACCTCTTATCTCCATATTCTAAACTTTTTGTGTAAATTAACATTGTACTTGATCATACTACAGCGTCTCACACACACAGAAGCATCAAAAGTACAAATAAAAAATTGTTTTCTTCTACATCTGCTACTTTTGCCATTTTTTTAAATTTGAATCCTGAAAAGTAACAGTTTTTTGGACATATGAGGTTTCCACCCGACAGAGACGATAAGTACAGTAACTTCTATCGTACTGGTAGCTGAATGCAGTGGTGAAAAGTACATTTACTCAAGTACTGTACTTGAGTACAATGAGGGGTCAATGATTGTGATAGGAGATTAAAAGGGGAGGGGCCAACTGTTTGAATTCAGTAACTGAACTATATTTCAAAGTAATATGACCCACCAACCCTGTGACATGGGGAGAACACACACACACACACACACACACACACACACACACACAGAGTGGAAGCTGGACAGTGGAAGCTGCAGGGGGCCTCCGGGGCAGCCCAGCTCTCCGGCGCTGCAACCCCCCGCCGTGTGGTTGGGTTTGGGTCACGTGTGGCACAGCCCATCCAGCAGAATGAGACACAGAGGGGAGGAGGGGAGGGGAGGGGGGGGGCGGGGTAGGTGAACAGGACAGTACAGTAAAGCGTTCAGTACTGGGCTGGAGGGCATGGGTCACCCAACTCCAACGGGGCTTGTTCCTCCTTCCACCAGAACTCTTTAAAGCACTGGTTTCCCCAAGGGTCGACTCGGGACCCATTTGTGGGCCGCGGACACATTTTCATGGGTCACACGAGTAAATATCCCTTTATTTTTTTGGTTTCCTACATTTAAAAAAATTATATTATTTTTTAAAACAAATGAAAATAAATATGAATTTGTTTTTTAACACATTCCATGCCAGAGTTTAATCTCATAATGTACTCACCAGTGCCAGCGTTTTATTGTTGTTTTTTTGTTTTTATCATGTCGCCACAGACCTCGCTAAATAAGTTAAAAGTGCGCGTTCATTTGGTTCTAAACACACAGCGGATCCGTGAGAAACGTCCAGCGAAAACAGTTTCCAAATGCGAGCCGCCATCTTGAAGCTACAGCCGATACACGCTAAACAGTGATCAGCGAGGAGAAAAACAACAAACCGAGAAAATCGAGTTTTAAACAGGATCCCAGACAGGAAGCGGATACGATCGAAAAAAACGGAACCCGAATAATTCCGTTTCCGACCGAAAACCGGAAACGGAAATGGATCAAAAAAATTCGGAAAGTGCACCTTGGGCGATTAACATGGGAATCGGCGGTTCGCGTAGATCTACGCGACTGGCACGCTGCGGCTTTAAATAGGTTCGCGTAGATCTACGCGATTGGCATTCAATGTGTTAAGGATTTCATGAATTAAAATGAAATTCAAAAGAATTTTATAAATAAAATAAATTCCATTCCATTCCAAAGCTTGTAGATCTGCAATTTTCACTAGTTTGGGTCCAGGGAAGACATCACATTTCTCTTTTGGGTCTCGAGCTAAAAAAGTGTTACCAGCAGCTAGCTCTACAGAGCCAGGCTGCCGAGTGAGCGGTTCAGGCCAGTCCCACTCCATTTCATTAGCTCATTTCCTTTTTAACTGCAGAGAGCAACAAGCAAACAAACAAACACGCCAACAACAACAACCCTGCAACAAATAACCACAACGAGCCGAGTGACACGGGGGCCAATCTGTGGTCATCACAGGAGGTTGGTGTTTCATGTTATTATCAATGGAGTAAAGTAACTAAGTACATTTACTCAAGTACTGTACTTAAGTACAATTTTGAGGTACTTTTACTGTACTGGAGTATTTCCAATTGTCTACACTTTTACTTCTACTCCACTACATCTCAGAGGCAAATATTGTAATTTTACTCCACTACAATTATTTGAAAACTTTAGTTACTAGTTGCAGATATACATTATTACATTATAACACATACATTAACCACTTTAGCTCTATTTTATACCTAAGCTATTAGAAAATAGCCGATCTACAAGCTCACAACACGTCCCATCGCGGCGCGTTGTGAGCTTGTAGATCTGCCATTTTACTTTTACTTTTGGTACTTTAAGTATATTTTGATACCAATACTTTTGTACTTTTACTCAAGTAACATTTTGAACAAAGGCTTTTTACTTAACGTAACAGAGTATTTTTATATTGTGGTATTGCTACTTTACTTAAGTAAAATATCTGAGTACTTTCTCCACCACTGGTTATTATGAACCACTTATCGCACCATGGTGTCACTTTTTAGACCACGTGTTGAAAAGTGGTCAATAATACTGGTCCTAAAGGTCTAGCCATGCCCCCCCGTGGTTAGTGACATGTATTTGTGCAGCGCTTTTCAAAACAAAGTGCTGTTACATAGCAACAATCTGAAAACAATAGTACAGTAATAACAACTTTAAAACGAGAACATTCACATGCAAAACGGTTAATAAACGTTTTTCTTTTTTTCAAAAGCGACTTAAACAAGGGCACAGGTGTTGCTATAGCCTCAGCTCCTCAGGCAGTGCGTTCCACAGCCTATAGGTGCCGGGACAGCAAAAGCCTGATCGCTAATCGGTAATCGATTAGCGATCAGTAATGAGGGCGAGTTTTAGGGACAACCAGGAGGGCCCTGTCTGAGGATCTAAGGCTGCTCGCAAGCTTATAAGGCAGTGGTTCTCAAACTCTTTTGTGCCAAGGACCCCCAAATTGATACGTATTTGGCCGTGGACCCCCACCTGAACATATGTTGCGCCAGGGACCCCCAGAAGCAAAGATTTGAGTTTAAAATGTTCGCCTTTTAAAAAATGATTTAAAGATTTGCACACATTTTCGAGTTTTTTCAAAAATAGCAGATCTACAAGCTCATCGCACCAAGCTTGTAAATCTGCTATTTTTGAATAGAAAGAATAATAATAATACAAATAATAAAATATGGATAAAGTGGTTAAAATGATTGTGACGCTATATTAAACAAATTTTGATGGGGACCCCCTAGTAGCCCTCCAAGGACCCCTGGGGGTTCCCGGACCCCACTTTGAGAACCACTGTTATAAGGGACCAGCATATCCCATATATAACTGGATGTCCATCCTAAATGGCTCCACTGGCACAGTGGTTCCAATGACAAATGAATTGCGCCAATGTTAGGATGAAGGGAAGAGGAAAAAGCATTTGGCCGCACATTCAGGCAACCTCCACCATCAGTGACAACATGCCTGCGCATGCCCAGCCTCATGTGCTCATTTGATTTGATTGGGTTGACTTTTTACAAATACTAGACCCTCTCTAATTAACAGTGGAGAGAGAGTCCGATCAATAGTTTCCATATTTTGAGCGGCTTGGGCCAACATAATGGCCCGGCCCTGGCCCTGGCCTGGCCTGGTCTGGCCCACTATCCTCGCTCTCACTTTAGCCTCCGATGCGCTGCACAGCAGCAGCAGCAGCCATTTCAAACCTGTCGCCATCCTCCCAGTGAGCACTTCCAGAATCCAGAGGATTTATTTGTCACTGCTCATACAGGTACAAGCAGCCACATGCAAGTGATATTTTGTAAAAAAATAATAATAATAATAATAACAATAAAAAAAGGAAGAAGAAAAGTGTAATACATATAATTTTTTGGGGTCCTTGACTTGATATGAAAACGTTTGAGAACCACTGCGTTAGACCTTCAACAATTCACCTGGTGGAAAGATCTGGGCCTTGGGAGGTTCATCATCTAACTCCATCCAGACAGAAAACACTGTGCAGTTTTTGCTCTTTTTTTTTTCTTTCTTTGCGGGACGGATCTTCAACTAGACAAATCTATCACCGGCTCAGTGGGCACTTCCTAAATATAGGAGCCAGGAACGGAGACACTCCTGAAAGTCAAACCGAACCCTGTGTAAACACAAAGCGGCCTGCTTTATCTCAACCGCCAGGCTGCGTCCACTCCTGCTTTTTGAAAGGTGTTGTATAAAAATGGTAAAAATACATCATAATGCCCTTTTCGTCTCTGCACAGCGTCTAACAACCGACCGTTACATTAACGGGTCTGCTTAAAATAGACTCCTCCAAGTCCCCCGAATTCTGTGTGTGTGAGCCAACAGGGAGGACATGGTGTGTGTGTGTGTGTGTGTGTGTGTGTGTGTGTGTGTGTGTGTGTGTGTGTGTGTGTGTGTGTGTGTGTGTGTGTGTGTGTGTGTGTGCGTGTGTGTCCTTGCATGAAACCGCACATAAAGCCTGACTCAAGTCCCTTATGGTAGCTCTCCACCCCCAAACTCTAATTCTTAATTTAAATTCTGTGCGGCGGTGTTCGTTCGGCACACCAAAAATAGCCGATCTACAAGCTCACAGCAGCGTGCGTGAGAGCGGTGCAACAACGCGTTGTGAGCTCATAGATCAGCTACTTTCGGGGCGCGCAAACACCATCATCGTATCGTGACCTCATAAATCAGGCTTAATTCTCATACTATGAAAAGTCCACGGCAAAAAAAAATCCAGAGTACTTTAACTCTGAGTGTAAAAAAATCCAACCCAACGTCAATAGATTAGCTGTCAGCCACTGTGTGCAAGCCTGCTGGTATTTAAAGAAAATGCAGGTAAAAATAGACCAATCAGCAATTATTGAGTGGGTTTTCCAAAGCTCTTGTCCCATAAACAGCCACAGCCACTGATGGGCTGATAGATTGTTCCGGTTTGGAAGTGAACCGCTGACCCAGTGAAAATGAGCTTTTCCACGTTTCCCCCTAATCAAACGCCAATAACCAATAAGCAATATCAGAGACAGTGTGGGAGTTTTACAGTATCCTCCAACGTGGCATTGCATAACCCTGAACAAATATTGTACTTTTACTCCACTACAATTATTTGAAGATTTTAGTTACTTTACAGATATAAATGATTATATTATAACACATACATGAACTCTGCCCCATTTTATACACTAGGCTATTTGAAAATAGATGCGACGCGTTGTGAGCTTGTAGATCTGCTATTTTCAAACATTTTTGTACTTTTACTTTTGGTACTTTAAGTACATTTTGATACCAATACTTTTGTACTTTTACTCAAGTAAATTTTGAATTCCGGACTTTTACTTGTAACAGAGTACTTTCTACATTGCAGTATTGATACTTTTACTTAAGTAAAACATGCGAGTACTTTTTCCCACCACTGCCCCTGAACTCTGCTCGACCACTTTCGTTGAAAAAAAATAAAAAATAAAAAAACGACAGCTGACGGGTAAGATAGAGTCATGGACAACATTCTTCCGTCAGGATCGGCTGCCTGGTACACAGTACATAGGCCCATAACATCCTCTGTATTTCGTCAGCGTCTACTTGGACTTGGCTTGTTTTCCCGTTACTGTGCTGGGTCACGGTCACATGCCGTCAATTCTCTGAATGAAATGTCGTCAAAGCGAGAGAGAGACAGAGAGAGAGAGAGAGAGAGAGAGAGAGAGAGAGGGGGGAGGGGGGGGGGGGGCGGGGCAGAGACACTCCAGCACGGTGGTTCCCAAACTGGGGGTCGGGGTCCCCAAATTATTTTGAGGGGGGGCCCCAGAGAGAGAGAGAGCGAGAGAAGGGGGGGGGGGGGGGGGGGGGGACAGAGACACTTTAGCATCTGTGGAACCGAGTCAAAGTAAATGTAATGCCTAGAATTTCCATGTGCTTGTCAGAGTGGGGGGGGGGTTCAAATATGATTATTTTGGGGGGTCGCGGCCTGAAAATATTGGGAACCCTTGCTCTAGCAGGCCAGGCTGACTGGCCGACCATGCCTGCTCAACACCACTGGCCGTGTGTGTGCGTGTGCGTGTGCGTGTGTGTGTGTGTGTGTGTGTGTGTGTGTGTGTGTGTTGCCTGTTTGTGTAGTACCGAGGCCGGCCTCCAGGTGGCATCCATTCGCTCCCCGTTGCAAAGAACCTCTCTTCCACACTGACCCTGCCTGCTTTTAGCAGCTGGGTTCCCATGGCAACCCCAGTCGGTCGATATGCTCTCTCTCTATCTCTCTCTGTTCTCCCCTCTCTCTCTTTTACTCTCTCTCTCTCATCTCTTCCTAGGCCAGGCAGTACTTGTAACCTTCCATCCTCAGACTCTCCCATACACTAGCCTGGTCATCCTTCTGCACACACACACACACACAGGCACACACACACACACACACACACACACACATCTGTGGTACTACTATCTGTACTATGCATGCATGTAATTGTGCGCGTGCGCGTGCGTGTGTGTGCGTGTGTGTGAGTGTGTGTAGTGAAGGTTGACAGTTTTAGGCTTATCGAGATAGAGAATAACAAAATGGCCACAACTTCACACATACATAATACAGCAAAAGAAGGGGGGCTTTTTGTGAACATTTGCGCCTATAGGGCGTAAGTGACATACCCAAAACAGGGATGCCAGGTTGAACGTGGTTAATAAGGATGTTAGCAATGACAGTCCGGTCAATATAGGACCCCTGTGAGATGGGACTGGCTGCCGCCTTGCACGGGGTTCACAGTAAAATGAGAGGATTACGGCCCATATCGTCTCTGTCGGGGGGTAACCTCAGATGTCCAAAAACTGTAAATTTTCAGGACTCAAATCCAAAAATAGCAAAAGTAGCAGATCCGCAAGCTCGAAACGCGGCTCGAAACGCGGCGCGAAGCGACGCGTTTCAAGCTTCTTTTGCTACTTTTGTGTGACGCTGTAGTATGATCAAGTAGGGCGTTAATTAACGAAAAAAAACACAAAAAGTTAGGGAAATGGAGGTTTCTGCCCGACAGCGACGATATGACGTAGAAATGCGACAGCCTGGCAAAACGTCATGCTCTGCCCCGTCTGATGAAGGCTCTGAGAGGGGAAAGTTCACGTGTACAACAAGGTGCTGAGTGTGAGAGAGGAACCAGGTTCAAACCCGTCTTCAGGCACGCTGTGTGGACTGCAGCTAGCTAGTTTCAAAGTTGTACAAAGTTGAAGGTGTTTCCATTTTAACTATACAAATAATTATAGAACATTTATTCTTAACCCACCCCTGTATATGCACATTTTGACAAGGCTCAAACATTGAATTAACTCCACTTCTTAAATTGATATAATTGATATAATTCACTAGACAGGAGGGTGTGGGAGGGCAGCGATTCAGGAGTCCCGAGTTGGTGTTGGCTAGTCCGCACTCTCGCATCGCATAATTCACTTATGACAATTTGGCCCAGCCCCTGGGTTTTTACATTGGAGTTCCTGGACCTATTTGGGGGTGGTCCATGCTTTTAAAACTCCTAGGTTACATAACTGCAACCGGACTCAAGTCAAAAATGTTTAGCTAGCTAGCCTGCTCAAGCTAACCACCGGGGCCTGATGATACAACCAACAGTTCACACTGTCTCAGTAAACAAAGTGCTTGTGAGGGCAAAATAAAAAGGTTTTCTAAAAATAGCCCCCCGTGCCCCCGCCCCCCCCCCCAACCACATTCCATGTGAGGTGAAAGTTGAGGCTTGTTTGACCAGTGGAGGTGGACCAGCATGGCCTTTGGCCCAGGGTGTGGCTGGCTGGCTGCTGGGCCCACAGGAAGAGGCTAAAAACCTGAGCTAACTAACTGAGACAAACTCTTAAAGAATCTCATGTGATGTAGAACAGAGGCTCTGCAAAGTAGGGTGCAAGGGCCACCCCCCCCCCCCTCCCCCCTCCCCCCTTGGTTCCCCAGGGACGCGGAGAAAGCATTTAATTTTGCTAATAAATTTGACTCCCATCAGAATGATCCCGATGACCGAATGACTAGCATAACCAGAGGTTTCACTCTTGTACTCCCCAGCTAACAGCAGAGGCCGTGTGGACAGTTATGTAGTTCCGTACTGAATCATATCTTGACAGTGCACCATTTCATCAAATGTGGGATCCGTGCCGTACTGTTTATGTATCTGGGGGTTGGGGTGGGGCGGGGGGGGGGGCTAACAGAAACAGGTCATGTGCTGTTTGATGGATTTAGCATGCCTTGGTGTGTTCTTGGCTGCGTGCTGATAGGCCCGGCTAGGCAGCAACAGGGAGGAAGTGGAGGGCTGGCTGGCTGTGGCTGGGAGTCCTCCTTCTCATGATTAGACAGCAAAATGTCTCCTCGTGTCTCAAAAAAGGAAGGAAAAAAAAGGAGAGAAAAGAAAAGAAGAAAACCCTTTTTGATCAAGTCTCATGCCCCCCCCCCCCGTCTACAGCAGAGCTGGTGGTGGGAAAACGAAACGGCTGCTCTCTGTGTGTGTGTGTGTGTGTGTGTGTGTGTGTGTGTGTGTGTGTGTGTGTGTGTGTGTGTGTGTGTGTGTGTGTGTGTGTGTGTGTGTGTGCGCGCTACGTATCTGGCTGAGCAGAGGAAATGGGTGTATTGCATGCAGTCGGTGCATGTGCTCACGTCGATGCGTTTCTATGTCAGCGAATCGTTCGCCGGAGAGAGAGAGAGACAGAGAGAGAGATAGATAGAGAGACACGCGCGGACAGGGCTAAAACGCGTGCGCATGCAAATACGCGTGCGCGCACGCGCGCCACAGGGAGGGGGAAAAAAAGGGAAAAAAAGAAGAAGAAGGGAGAGAAAAAAAAAATCCCACAAAGAGGCGTTTTGTGTCTCACCTTCTGCCACTGACCTTCCTTTGTTTACAGCGCAGTGCCGGGATACTCCCTTTGATTCAGCTGTGCACACGTGACCCACAGCCAGTTTCTGCTCTGCAGTGCTGATGCTAAAAATAGCCTCAGCTTGCCCTGGCTCCACAGCTAGTTTACATAAGCTCTAAGGGGGGGGGGGGGGGGGGTGTAGGGGAGAGAGAGAGAGAGAGGGAGAGAGGGAGAGAGAGAGGGAGAGAGAGAGAGAGGAGGGGAGGAAAGAAAAGGGAGCGAGGGCGAGCAGAAAGGAGGGGGGCTTTACTTGGGGGAGAGAGAGAGAGAGAGAGTGAGCGAGAGAGCGAGAGAAAGAGAGAGAGTGTGCACGGGGAGGGAAGGGAAGGGAGAGAGCTGTGTGTGTGTGTGTGTGTGTGTGTGTGTGTGTGTGTGTGTGTGTGTGTGTGTGTGTGTGTGTGTGTGTGTGTGTGTGTGTGTGTGTGTGTGTGTGTTATGAACGACCATGCCACAATCTCTGAGCAGGGAACCTGCAGTGCCACTCCTGTCCTCCAGTGGTCTGTGCCTTTACGCTGCTGGCTGGAAGTGTGTGCGTGTGTATGTGCGTGTATGTGTGTGTGTGCGCGTGTGTGTGCGTGTGTGTGGGCACACAGTTACAGGCTCGCAGATATCCGCCATTCACCGGCAGCCTTATTCCCCAGTCTGTGTGTCTCTCTCTCTCTCTCTCTCTCTTGTCCTTTAAAATGGTCGCGGCACAATTTTAACCCAAAAAAGAATTAAAAAAAGAACTCTATTTATAGCTGCAATCTCAGCTTCTCCTTAAAGCGGGTAACATGAAATCTTATTTTCCGCCCCGGTTTTTGTTCATCACCGGTGTGATTACAGATCAGTCGTACGACGAGGCTCGTGACTAACGCTCAATGTGAAAATAATCCAACTAGCATTTTCATTTTCAGGCTTGTCGAACCAATTATGTTTGAAACAGAAAAAAAAGAAGAAAACAAACTGCAAACTGTTATAAAGGTTATGAAATTATCTGTCCAAAGGGATCACGGTGGTTCTGTTCATTATTTTGGCCAGACACAGCAAGCAGCCTTATTGACTTTTAACTTTGATTATTCACAAAAATGCTCATTGTCGAAAATAGCTCGAAAATGCCCCGATCTACAAGCTCAGGCCATTTTCGCGTACGTTTATACGTACGTCTGTGTACCACACACACACACACACACACACACACACACACACACACACACACACACAGTGGTGTAAAGTAACTAAGAACATTTACTCAAGTACTGTACGTAAGTACAATTTTGGGGTATTTTTACTTTACTTGAGTATTTCCAATTTTCTGCACTTTTACTTCTTCTCCACTAAATCTCGGAGGCAAATATTATACTTTTACTCCACTACAATTATTCGAAAACTTTAGTTACTAGTTACTTTGTAGATTTGTATTATTATTACAAAACATACATTAACCACTTCAGCCCTATATACATTTCGACCATTTGAAAATAGCCGATCTACAAGCTTGTAGATCGGCTATTTTCAAAAGATTTTTATGCATTTTATACATTTGAAAACTTTGTGAAATGGGACAATCTGCATAATGAGCACTTTCTACTTTTGCTACTTTAAGTACATTTTGATACCAATACTTTTACTCAAGTACATTTTCACACACACACACACACACACACACACACACACACACACACACACACACACACACACACACACACACACACACACACACACACACACACACACACACACACACACACGTTGAGTTTTCAGCCTGTGACTCAACTCATTGACTCAAACTGGGTTCAGGTTGTCACAGCCTCACAGGCCCTCTGGTCTCTGGATACAAAATACAAACACTTTGGCAATGTAGCTAATCTTGTGACAAGTAGCGTGGTATGCCGGGCAGCTTTAGGCTCCTAGCCATTCACAAATGCAACCGACCGGATCGTTAAACAGATCTGACTGGAACCAGTGCTTGCTTTCTAGAGCCTCCATCTCAGACCTCGATGCCTCTTTTTTCTTTTCTTTTTTTGCCCCACGACTTGCAGAGAGCACCCCAAACTATGTTTGTATGTAAATGGCACAATTCAATTCAATTCAAACTTTATTCCAGACACTCAGGGGGTCCATAGAACAGATCTTTCATTTCAAAACGACTTCTTAACCACTTCAGCCTTAGCGCGGTAGTTCTGAAACTTTTTTCATGTCAAAGAGCCCCAAATTGATACATATATATATTTGGATTTAGCCATCTGAAATGTTTTGTGCCAGGGACCCCCCAGAAGAGAAGATTTGTGTAAAAAATAAAAAATAAAATATTCAAACACTTTCAATATTTTTCAAAAATGTTCAGAAATAGCATATATGTACAAGCTCGCAGCACGGCACGAAGTAGTGTTGTGTCACATTTTCACACTGTCCTCACTGACATAATGACTGAGAATTTTGACGTTAAATATTGGTGGAGTTCCCCTTTAACACTCTGGATTCTACTGTGTAGCATTCTGGCAGAGAGAGATAGATAGAGAAAGATGGAGGAAAAGAGTGTGAGAGAGAGAGAGAAAAGTAGAGCGAGTGTGTGTGTGTGTGTGTGTGTGTGTGTGTGTGTGTGTGTGTGTGTGTGTGTGTGTGTGTGTGTGTGTGTATGTGTGTGTGTGTGTGTGTGTGTGTGTGTATTATAGTCCCACAGGGAGTTCAAATAACCTAAAGGACAGTGGTTTGTGCAGATGAAGTCTCATTGGTCTCCCAGTGGATCACATTCTACAGCGCAGCGACACAACACAACACACACGCATGTAGACAAATATGAACGCACACAGGCGCGCGCGCACACACACACACACACACACACAAACTCATAGTGCCTCCTTTGAAGGCAAATGCATGCACACAGGCGTGCGCGTGCACACACTCACACACACACAAGCTCATAGTGCCTCCTTTGAATATTCCTCAGTCAGCTGACGGCAGGTCATCTGATTTCCGCAAGTGACACAAAGGTTTTTGTTAATCTGGAACCAAACAAAAAAGTCTATTAAGGCTCAACAACACCACTTCAAAACGGTGCACACACACACACACACACACACACACACACACACACCGAGCTTCTGAACACGGAAAACACTAGACGGCCGGCTCGTTTGAATTTCATGTGCGTAGGCAAAGCAGGTTATTTTACATTGACCACACAGAAAATCTTTTGCTCATGAGGGGACACCAAAAAGGTAACTTAGATTATGAACTCAAAATCAATGCAAAGACGTGTAAAAATACTGTCTGTTTGCACGCAGTCCAGAGAGGTCCCGTGCTAGCCTTCTCATTTCACATGACGTTTTATAGGCATTTAGCTGATGCTCTCGTTCACAGTGACTTGACCACAATCAACATGGCATCCATATTTTGGGCATGGCATCATTACAGGCAAGAATTGTCAAAGATGTTCAAAAAGTATCAAATCTTGGGACATTAATGCCTTTCGTGGTGATCGAAACCTCCTACACTCCAGTCACTCTCTGCCACCCAAGCAGGCCACCCTGCATATGTACTGACTGGCTAACTCTTGAACAAATCAAGGAGAAACTGGGTGACAGAGGGAGAGAGCCAGCGGTGACACGCTGCCGGTGTATAAATATCGCTCTCTCAGGCTCTTCCATGAACAGAAGAGGCTCCTTACTGAGGAGGGCCAGTGTTTGCAAAGCGTAGCCCCTCTGTTTCTCTAGGCCCTTCAGGGGCCGGGGTTGGCTGACAATGCGGGCCTTTCTTTGTGCGTTACTGCCCCAGATGACTGTGTCACTGGCCCCCAGGCTGGTGACAGAGTCCCGTGACCACCACCGACTACACCCCCCCATCCCCAGCCCCCATGCCATCCCAGTAACGGCTCCAGCCCTTCGATATATGCCTCTCCACGTATAGTCCCATCTTCTACAGCTCAGTCACAGGCCTACTGTCAGCCTGTTCGAGGTAGGGCTGCATGATATGGACAACATTTTATATCTCAATACCGTATGCCAAAGCAAAGTGACTCATATTTTAAGTGTAGCAACAGTGAAAACTAAGCATTCTCCAAAACACTTCACATTACTCTTATTTCTAATCACGTCATCCGTACACCTAAAAACACTAACTTCCCTGCGACTTGACGAACTGCTCTTATTTTGAAGGCCGACCGGAAGTTAAACGCTTGCTCTCACTAGGCTTCACAAACATTAAGCTTTGTAGTGGTCGCGGGAAAATCACTGATTATTCATCAAACGAACATCATTCAGTACTGCTGTTTTGAATCTGACAGAACCAACGTAACCGGTAAAGCTTTTTGATAAGCGAGCGGAGCAGCTAGGGAGACGCCGAGCAATCTCAGACAGGTGCGTGCAATAAAGGCAAACTCTCACAGTCTCGCTCGTCTCACGCACGCACACACCTGTGGCAGAGTTTGTTTTTTAACATGACACGCAACACGCAGAGAAAAAGGTGTGATTTTTCTTTGGGGCTGCATGGCTAAAACTGTCATAATCCGTCTCCTTGTTGTGTTCTTTTATTTTGTGGTGACATTTAATTGTGCTACCTGATTTTCTGTATTACACTTTCACTTTATTAAGTAATGTTCTAGTGTTTCCTATTTTACTTTGTTAACGTTACCGTCATGTGTTAATTGTAAATGTTGTTCACCTGTATCCCATGAGGCTCGCTCATCATGTGTTAATTTTCGGGCTCAGAGTTTAAATAAAAATGTTCAAAATGAAATGAGAAAATTGCCTTTATGTTCACCTAAGTCCTGTCAGTCGTGTGTCTATTTATAATCCCCCGTGTTTTCTGTTCTTGGCCAGTTCGTTTTGAGTATGTCACCAGTTGTTACTTATTCTTGGATACTTGTACTCTTATAAATATCCTCTTGTATATTCATATATCTGGGTGGGGGGTCTCCAGCAAAAGTAGTTAATATATCACAATCATTTTAACCACTTTATCCATTTACTGTATGTTGGATATTCAAAAATAGCAGATCTCTAAGCTTGAACATCAGTTATTTTTGAACATTTTTGAAAATTCTTGAAAGCGATTTTTTTTTCTTCTGGGGGTCCCTGGCACAAAACATTTTCAGATGGGGGGGGGGGGGTCCACGGCATGTAGAACTGGTCTAGCTAGCCCATTCTACATGCATCCAAGCCCCTATTTCTGTGTGCCGTCGTTCCCCGATCTCCTCCTCTGCGGCCCGAAAACCAGCTTATAATGCTGCCTCCTGCTCAGCCCAGGCCAAAAAACTCATTCTGCGCACCAGCTACTGTCTATTGGTCAGCTCACATCTACTGTCTATTGGTCAGCTCACATCCCGATCAAAATCATATGACTGACTGTCCCAGATCCAGCTTCCTTCTGACATCCTGACAACCAGTGGTGTAAAGTAACTAAGTACATCTACTCAAGTACTGTACTTAAATACAATTCTGAGGTATTTTTTACTTTACTGGAGTATTTCCAATTTTCCGTACTTTTACTTCTACTCCACTACAACTCAGAGGCAAATATTGTACTTTTACTCCACTACAATTATTTGAAAACTTTAGTTACTATTGTAGATTTTGATTATTATTGCAAAACATACATTACCCACTTCAGCCCTATCTACATTTCGGCCATTTGAAAATAGCCGATCACATTTTATATATTTGAAAACTTGTGAAATTGGACATTCTGCATAATGAGTACTTTCTACTTTTGGTACTTGAAGTACATTTTGATGCCAAAGCTTTTGCACTTTTACTCAAGTACATTTTCAATTCCGGACTTTTACTTGTAACAGAGTCTACATTGCAGTATTATTGATACTTTTACTTAAGTAAAGAATGCGAGTAGTTTTTCCACCACTCTTGCCACCAAACCCCATCTCAGCCATTTCTTCTGATTGCTCTGAAGTGAAAGTAGAGTGGGCCATCACCTACTGTTTGCATGTTTGTTATTTATTTATTTATTTGTTAATATCTATTTATAGACAGATTAAAAAGCTGAGAGAAAGTCAGTGTAGGGGAGGGCCGGACGCTGCTGGGATCTAATTCCAGGCCAGCTAAAAGGTACAGCTTGAAGACAGCGTCCAGCGGCTTGCAGGGAGGATTTGAGGAAGAAGGACATGCTTTTCCTGAGGCTCTCCTTGCTTGTGTGCTCTGCACTGATATCTCCTCCTCCTCTACCATGGGCCGGGTCCTTTGTCGCTGCTGGGAGGGGAGGGGAGGGAGAGCCAGGTCTGAAGGACGACCTGTGGGCCCCAGCCTCGCAGTAAAAGCCCCAGAGCCGAACTGGACTGGTGAAAATATCAGATCTACAAGCTCACAACGTGGCATTAGCTCTTAAAATCTCGATTTTTTTCATTTTATTTATGAAATACTTTTGAAAATGTTGGAATAGTTTTTAATTTATGAAAAGTTGTGATCTTTTTGTTTAAACTTATTTAAAAAAAAAAAACTTCCCTACACTGCGGTTACCTGTCTGCCTTTTAGGATACGACAGCAGGTGTTCGAGTATGGTAAAAAGGACAAAATCCACCCCAGTAATGGATTGTTTGTGACAGTGAGGGTTCAAGGCTCAGGAGTGTTTCCCCCCTGCGTCTTTCAGAGGACAAAAAAACAAAAAGAACAATAAATAATGTAATAAAACCACATTAATCTGTAAATCACCATGCTAGTTTTGCTCACACTGTTACTTGCACCCCCACCCGTAAAACTAAATCTGCTAAGAGGTTTTTTAAAGACGGTTAAAGTGTGTGTCTTCCCTGTTTCTCTATCTTATTTCTTATCTACAGTATCTTATTTTTTTCTTATTGTTTTAGTTGCATTACAATCCAGTACTATCTCCATTATTATCTTGTGTATATTCTATTGCTGTTGTTAGCACAGTCTTGCGGAACATGCCGGGCCGTGCCAACGTTTTCGCGGCTTGCACCTGTATGAGTGAGTGACAAATAAACTCCTCTTGATTGTTGACTCTTCTTGAGATTTCCTGATTACTTTTAAGGCACGGTCATGGCCTGGCCCCAAAATGACATTTTTTAAGTTATTAACCCCTCACGAGCCTCTGAGTAAGGCACAAGGACCTGCTCGTTGTAACAGAGTCAAGGCAGAAGACAAAGGGTGACCGTGCCTTTGCTGTCAGGGCTCCTCGACTCTGGAGCGAACTGCTTGAGGAGCTCTGGCTTGATCGTTTAAAAAAAAAATCACTTCTACACCATCGTAAAGCCCTATTTTGTGCTTTGTGGCAAGATGGCGTCACTTTAATCGAAAGGCCTTTCCGTAATTGAACATTTTGTAATGTTTTTTTTTTTTCACTCTAATGTTTTATTTCTCACTGCACTTTAAGCTATATTTTCTATAATGTTATCTTGTTGAGAAGGCATAGAGGACCCGGCCTCAGCATTGCTCACAGCTCCCTCCCAGTACACCGTTAGTCCCAGCCTGTAGGCTAATCTATAAGTGTAGTTTTTCGAGCCACTAGCAGATGTACAAGCTCATAAAGAGCTTTTTTTTTGGCTTGTAGATCGGCTATTTCCACTATTATGTTTATCTTTAAGTATAAAGTAATTAAATATGTGTTATTTGTCATATCTGCCCTGTGCAACTTTTGAATACGAAGGCTAAAATCCAAACAGAAATGTAATTTTTATTCATAATGTTCCAATAAGGACAGAAACACAATTAAATCGTTAATCGCAGTTATTTGAGTGACAATTAATCGTCAAGTAAAATGTCATAATCGTGACAGCCCTACGAGCCACATGGTCGTACAACAAAGTATAGATTAGCCTTTAGCCCTTCAGATATGCCCAGAGCCACATGGAGTACACTTAATCTACCACTGAGCCACTGAACAGTGGTGGAAAAAGTGCTCAAATGTTTCACTTAAGTAGAATTATCAATACCACAATGTAGAAACACCCTGTTACAAGCAAAAGTCCCGAATTCAAAATGTACTTGAGTAAAAGTACAAAAGTATTTAATAGTATCAAAATGTACTTAAAAAGTACCAAAAGTAGAAAGTACTCACTATGCAGTATGTCCCCATTTCACAAGTTTTCAAATGTGTAAAATGAAAATAGCAGATCTACAAGCTCACAATGCGTCACATCGCGACGCATTGTGAGCTTGTAGAACGGCTAATTTCAAATGGCCAAAATCAATGTATAAAGGGCTGAAGTGGTTAATGTATGTTTTCGTAATAATAATCAAAATCTACAAAGTAACTAGTTAGTAAAGTTTCCAAATAATTGTAGTGGATATTTGCCTCTGAGATGTACTGGACCAAAAGTAAAAGTACTGAAAATTGGAAATACTCCAGCAAAGTATAAAAAATAATCTGTCTATAAAACCCCTCATAATTGTACGTAAGTACAGTACTAGAGTAAATGCACTTAGTTACTTTACACCACTGGCCACCGAACACAGGGACACTTTCATACCGAACCCCAGCCCACAATCCAACAGCGTGACAATCACCTTCTATGGCTAAAAATAACATTGTATGGGTTGTGTTACGTTGACTTGGGGGGACTATAACAAAGAATTGCCACAGAGAGAGGTAAAAATAAAAAGCTAACGGCGGGCCCGGGAGTTATGTAAGGATGAATAGCCTAAAGGTGTCTGATTCAGGGTGACTGCATGCATGTTTCAGCCAGTCCAATTTAAGACATTTAAGACTATTTTAATACGGGATCAAATTAGCTGCAAAGACCCAATTTCAACATGTGAAATGATCAGAAAAGGGCACAGCCTGTTTTTTTACAGCCTTTGAGTGAGAGTATGAACACTATATTTAACAAGTATTCAATACATGATTCAGGGTGACTGCATGTTTCAGCCAGTCCAATGTAAGAGTTTTTAGGACTATTTTAATAAGGGGTAAAATTCACTAGAAGACCCAATTTCAACATGTGAAATTAACAGAAAAAAGGCACAGCATTTTTACACAGCCTTTGAGCGAGAGTTTTGAACACTGTATTTAACAAGTGTTCAATACATGAAATACTATTTCCAGGACCTGCGTGTGTTGCGTGCTGATTTTTGCTGTGAACAAGTCCATGGCACGGCAATGGAACGAGTCTGCCATGGCCGAAAATAGCTCCTAATCAATCAACGCACACAGACACATATCTGTCCCCGTAAAAAACGTATAAATGTGCAATGCAGAGGGACGATCGATGGCTGGACAGGATTCCAGGGCATCGATACGGATGTACTCTTTGGCATAACAAGCGCTTGCAATCTGCCTATACTTATTTCCAGTCCCTTTGTCCAAATGGGGCTGCTCAGCGGTGGTGTAAAGTAACTAAGTACATGCACTCAAGTACTGTACTGAAGTAAAATCTTTAGGTATTTTTTTACTTTCTTCAGTATTTACAATTTCCAATACTACCCCACGACATCTCGGAGGAAAATATTGCACTTTTACTCCACTACAATTATATGAAAACTTTAGTTACTTTGTAGATTTTTATTACAAAACACACCAACCACTTCAGCCCTATATATATTTCGGCCACTTGAGAATAGACGATCTACAAGCTCACAGCTATTTTATACTTATAGATATTTTATACATTTTGAAAACTTTTGAAAAGGGACATTCTCCGTGATGACTACTTCTACTTTTGGTACTTTAAGTATATTTTGATGCCAGTACTTTTGTACTTTTACTCAAGTAAATTTAGAATACCAGACTTTTACTTGTAAAACATTGTGGAATTGATACTTTTACTTAAGTAAAACATTTTAGTACTTTTTCCACAACTGCTGCTCAGGTTCAAACATGCTGGGGAAAGATAAGTCTTGAGAGTGGATCTTGATCTGGTCTGGGTGGGAAGAACAGTGATGGAGGAAGTACTTGCATGTTTTACTTAAGTAAAAGTATCATTACTGCCTCTGTTACAAGTAGAAGTCTCGTATTCAAAATGCACTTGAATAAAAGTACAAAAGTATCGGCATCAAAATATACATGAAGTACCAAAAGTACTCATTGAGCAGAATGTCCCATTTCACAAGTTCAAAATGTATTAAAAAATCATTTGAAAATAACCGATCTACAAGCTCACAATGCGTCGCATTGTAGATCGGCTATTTTCAAATGGCCGAAATATATAGGGCTGAAGTTGTTTTGTAATAATAATCAAAATCTACAAAGTAACTAGTAACTAAAGTTTTCAAATAATTGTAGTGGAGTAAAAGTAAAATATTTTCCTCTGAGATGTAGTGGGCTAGAAGTAAAAGTATTGAAAATTGTAAATACTTAAGAAAGTAAAAAATACCTAAATATTTTACATAAGTACAGTACTTGATCAACATTTTTAACTCAAATCTTTGCTTCTGGGGGTCCCAGGAACAAAATATTTTGAGATGAGAGTCCGCGGCCAAATACGTGTAATTTTGAGGGTCCTTGACATGGAAAAGTTTGAGCACCACTCAGTGTTGATTTCGTCAACTAAAACTATGACGAAAAATGTTTGTCGACTAGCTTTTTTCACTGACGAAAACTAAATAAAAACTAAATAAAACTAACCTTTGATGACTAAAACTAAGACTAAATGTATTGACAATTTCGTCAACAAATAAAAACTAGACTAAAACGACTAATGGAGAAGAGATCCAGTAGAACTAAAGGACAAGTCATTTTATGTTTGGTTGCACTCGGGTGTTGCGCTCTGAAAATAGCAGATCTACAAGCTCACAACGCGTCGCGCTGCGTTAGATCGGCTATTTTCAGCATGCAACCAAGTGTAAAATCAGCCATTACTACGCCATCAAGGCACCGCCAAAATACATTTTAGACTAAATCAACTGTAGATTTGGTCGACTATAATCTCATGATATTTAGTCGACTAAAACTAGACAAAAACTAAAACATTTCAGATGACTAAAACTAAATGGAAATTTATACAAAAGACACTAAAACTAAATCAAAAATTTGCCGTCAAAATCAACACTGGCACCACTGACATATGGACACATGGATTTGTTTTTGTCGCATTCCTAAGCCAATAATTTGATGACCGGCAGCGGTTCCGGTAGGAGACACAAAGAGTGCCTACCGCTGCCTACCCGTCCGCTGGTCATCAAATTATTGGCTTAGGAATGCGACAAAAACAAAGTCTCCATGGGGTGGCTAATCAATAGAAAACATTTTTTTTGGGGGGGGGGGTGAACTATCCCTTTAATGGGTTAATTTAGAGTAGCTAATTGTTATACCCCCCTTTCTCTCCCAATCTAGTCATAATGCCAATTAACTCACCCCACACATTTCTGTGTTGCCACTGCTATTGTTCATTAGTGGCTCACCTGCCAGTGAGGAGGAGCCCCACTGCTTTTAAAATCAAGTTAAAATGAGTTTAGAAACACAACTGTCAGCTCTCCTCTTCCGCAGTGTAAATCAGTGGTTCGCCAAAGTTTTTTTAGCTCGAGATCCAAAAGAGAAAATGTTGTCATGTCTCCCCGGGGACCCAGGGCTAGTGAAAATAGCCGATCTACAAGCTCACAGATGCTCACGTGTTGTGAGCTTGTAGATCGGCTATTTTCGTTACTTCTTAAAAAGGTTTTTTTTTCTTCTTTTTCAATTCATGGAATGTCTTTGATTCTTTTCTCTTGAAAAATGCTTCTCTTGAAAATTGTTTGATTTTCTTTAAAAACATTTTTTTAACTTTTGGAAAATCTTTTGAAATAATAAGTACCCAAATGTGTATTTAAAAAAGGGGATATTTACTCGTGACCCATACAAATGGGTCCACGACACGACCCAGACATGGGTCCCGACCCACTGTTTGGGAAACAGTGGTGTAAATGATGATACAGGAAGTGTGTGTGTGTGTGTGGGGGGGGGGGGGAATGCATAACACACAGCCTGCTGGCAGAGCCCAGCTGAGACAAAGGGAAGAATTCTCATGTCTATGGCTATCTGTCTGAAGCTGTGATGGATGGCATGAAATCATAGCACAATGACATAGTTGAACTGCTTTTGGTATGATTTGATAGTGGCAGGACCGGAAACAAACACTATTTTAAGCAGGCATGCATGGGCGGGCACACACACACACACACACACACACACACACACACACACACACACACACACACACACACACACACACACACACACACACACACACACACACACACACACACACACACACACACACACACACACACACACACACACACACACACACACACACCTTTGTTCTTAAATTATCATATCATATTTTGTGGTTATAATAGTAGCTGTCTCTATGCAAACTACATCAGTGGGTCCCAAACGTTACGGAGCCCAAAATTGATACGTATATTTGGCCGCAGACCCCCCATCTGAAAATAGTTTGCAGCTGAGGACCTCCCACAACAAGAGAGGATCCGTCGCCACTTTGAGAACCAGTTAAGTAGATTATTATAAACTAGTAATGCCTTATTTACAGTAAACTGGCAATAATCATATAATTGTACACGTGTAAATGAGGCATGGGCAAAATCATGAAAAAAAGCTCCAGACCCAAAAGGGAAATCTTATGTCTACCCAGGAACCAAACTAGTGAAAATAGCAGATCTACAAGCACACAACATGCCGCGATGGGACGCGTTGTGAGCTTGTAGATCTGCTATTTTCACTACTTGTTTTTCTTCTAATTTATAGAATTTATTTTTCATTTATGAACATTTTTGATTCGATAAGCTCCCTTTGTGGGTTTTTTGAACGCCGTGGAAATCTACTATCTGCCAAAGTGTTCCACCTACAGTCAGCCACTCGCAAGACCAACTTCCTCTACAACCCAACCCCTGATTGGCCGGCCATCTCGCAAAGGCCTCCAGTAGTTCCTCATGATGTTACATGCTTGACCTAAAGAATTTAAACCGTCAAACATGGGACAACTTTAGGTTGAAAAGTACTGCAGATGTGACAGCACAGGCAAAAAGTCCCCGGTTTGGAAAAACGCTGAGAATGGCAAGTGTTTTGGGGCTTTGTACGTAAGTGGTTTTAACATCAAGTGTGGGTGTGTGAGGGTCTTTACACACAGATAGGCCCACTGCCATGCAGGATATCTCCCCCAAAAAAAAAGGAGAAAACAACAAGAAAAAACAGCCCTGCCCTCCCAAGAATTCACATGTATGGAGGTTGAGGCTGGGAGAGGAAGTCAAATAAATGGCAACGCTGTCTGGACAGTTTAAAGCATCCCATATTTACCAATTTCGACCTGGTGTCGCCATGTTGGGCATGTCATTCTGGGCAGAAATTGTCCAAAGATTTAGCTGTTTGTTGTATGAAAAGGTTAGTGGTTAACAGTGATCTAAGTTGTTACTGAATCAATGATCAACAGTTGTCATGTAAATTGTAATATACATGAAGACTACTTACTCTATGCTATTTATAGGCTGTTAATAATTATGAAGTGAAAGGCTAGACCATGAATTCTGCATAACAGAAATATCTGGTTTAGGAAGAGGTCTGAAACACCTTGCAACTTGACAGTTCCCAAATATATATATTTTTTTTTCCCCAAAAAAATGTATACCACGATGTTGTAACCCATTGTTTCACCCAGTGCCATTTGTCTAAGTAATCCTGGGCGCTACACTCCATCTGCCAGCCTAGGGAGAGCCTCCTTCAATGCATGAGAGCTAGCAAGCCGCTTCTTATCACCTGACAGGGGGGAGTTTCCCTGGTTAGACGTAGCGCGTGGAAGGAACACGTTATTCCAACCCGTTCCTTTCCCCTCCATCATGGGCACTGATGACGCGGAGGAGAGAACACGCCCCCAGCGCCCACAGCGAACAGCGCTGCCTACCGACTGCGCTACCGTGCCCCTACAGTTCCCAAATATTAACCACTGAAACCCTATGTACTTTCCTTGACAGGTGGTGTTCTGCAGGGGTCTGGCCCCCTACTGTTTTCCCTCTACACTAAAAACATATCTTCACCGCAAATCTATAAGCTCACAACGCGAAGCAAATGCGACATGTTGTGAGCTAATAGGTCTGCTATGTCCGCAGAATGTTCGCCCCAAGAATAGGGGTGCTAATAGGCAGCTAGGGTTCATGTGGTTAAAGGACCATACCACTTGTACTACTTGCTATTGTCCATCGTCAACATCGGCCTCGTAGTTTACATAAACCTGGACCATTAGTACGGTAATGACCACACTGTCCCACACACGCTCAGTTTACAGAAAAAAGTGTCTATCAGTGTCTGTCAAAAATGGCTTAAAACATGGATGCATGTTTGCATGAAAATAATCCAAAAATGTCAACTTACATTGGTCATACATTCCTCCATTATTATGATCACATGACGGCTTCTCCTCTCAATGTTATCCTCTCAATGTTATTTACATTGTGTGAGTTGCTCATGTCATGTCATGGGCAAACACAATTATATTTACCATGAAATCAAGTTTGTTTAGTTGTTTTATTTATTTTATTTTTATGGTAAATTATTCACCCATTTTCTCTCCCAATCTAGTCATTATGCCAATTAAATTAACCCTCCCCGCACATTTCTGTGTTGCCATCGTTATTACCTACCGCTCCCTACTGGTTCACCTGCCAGTGAAGACGAGCCCCCACCGTTTTTAAATAGAAAAAGTTAATATGACAGAGTTTAGAAACGCAACTTGTCTCTTCTTCTGTTGTGTAAATGATGATACAGGAAGTGTATATGGGGGGGTGCGTAACACAGCCTTCCTGCAGAGCCCCAGCTGAGACAACAGGGAAGAATTGTCACCTTTTGAATTCCAAGAATTCACATGCAATGCACTCTGCGATGGATGGCTGCTGGCCAGACATTATTAGTGAATGAACAGAAAGGTGAAATTACTGTATTTTCCTTTCAATGTGAAAGTTCTCTGTTAGCAGGTGCAATAAAGACGGTGGTTCTCGAACCTCTTCACTTGAAAATCTCAAAAGCGCTCGCGGCCGTTCGGCTGCCATGTTAAGTGTCAGATTAGGGCAACCGTATGTTCAACCCTCCAAAACCGGGACCCTTAACCACTTAAACCCCATATGGGTAACCGGAGTCCCTCAGGGCTCAATACTAGTGTATTTTCAGTTTTATGTTATTGTGGGGAAAGCTTTCGCTTCGAAAATAACCGATCGACAAGCTCACTAGCCAGGGTTTAAGTGGTTAAATCAACGTGCACGACCATTCATGCACATGCATACGCACCATAGGTCTTGCATACAGGCAAAGATTGATGGACACGCGCCAACGTTGGATGGACACGCAAAGCATTGTTCATGTTTTCTGACTTGTTGGGTGTGTGAGCATGGCCATGTTCATGAAGAGAACATGATAAATCTGGGTTTAAACAAGTCTATCTGGGTGCCGTGTATGTGCACGCCACGTGCATAATTATCTCAACTCATCTCACGGCAACACCTGGCCTATATATCCACCTATAGGGCCGTCCGCACCGAGCACTACAACCACAACTAATTCATGTTGTTTTCAATATCGCTGTAACACAACGTTGTGGGTGGCAGAGTCCACACCACCGCTATGACGACAACGGTGGTGAACGGGAGGGCCAAAACAGCAGATCTACAAGCTCGAAACGCAACGTGTCATTGTAGATTGTTTCGGGTATTTTTGCACGACGGATGAAGATGAAGTATAAAGAAGGGCTTTAGTGGTTATAAGCTGTTGTTGTGAGCTTGTAGATCTGCTATTTTCGGTGTGCGACATGCTTCCATAGAAGATATGCTAGCTTCTATGGAATGAATCCAAATGAGTGAAAGTTTAATCCACGTGCAACGTCGTGCATGGTGTGAATGCCCTTTAACCCAAGGTCCACAGATAGAGTAGGTTTATATTCCAAGTCACTGATAATGTGCACGTTTAATGAATCCTGGGAGATAAAGATGGCCGACCTTCGGAATGGTGTGTGTGTGTGTGTGTGTAGGGCTGTCACGATTACAATTTAAGTAGACGATTAATTGTCACTCAAATAATTGCGATTAACGATTTAATTGTGTTCGGCATTGAACATTGGAACATGTTTTTTTATTTCTGTTTGCCTTTGAGGCTTCGTAATCTAAAATTGCACAGGGCAGATATGGCAAATAACTTAAATATACAAAGAAATTATTTTAATTTTTTATAATTTTGTACTTGACGCGTTGTAAGCTTGTAGATCTGCTATTTCTGCTTTCTTTAATATTTGAAAATGTGTGAAAATGTTTCAACATGGAAACGATTATGACGATTATGCAAACATAATTGTGATTATCTCAAATAATTGTGATTAGACTATTATGTAATAATTGTGACAGGCCTATGTGTGTGTGTGTGTGTGCGTGCCTGCATGTTCCACTTGGTATACGACCTGGCCAATAATATCGAGTTTCATCCTGTGTGATGACGGGTACAATAGCAAAATTCTAGTGATCAACAGGGGGAAAATTAGGCATTAAATATTTCCATGTTCTATTTTATCTCTCAACAAATGAAAGGGGAAAAAACAACAATGGGATATCAACATTTGTCCCATAAACATTGTGGTGGTAAACAAACACTACTAAAGTCTCCAGATCATCATATGCACTCATATTTACATCACAATCCAGAGGTGAGTCAGAGAGGAAGCAGCAGAAGAGGACGCGCGGTAATCAGTGACTCACTTTGCATATCCAAACTTCCTTTTTCACGCAAGCCAGCGGGGAT
The DNA here is from genome assembly GCF_963280865.1 of Gymnoscopelus braueri. NCBI lineage: Eukaryota > Metazoa > Chordata > Actinopteri > Myctophiformes > Myctophidae > Gymnoscopelus > Gymnoscopelus braueri. Next base: position 12,800,340 of record NC_137611.1, read on the forward strand.
GTGGGGGGGGGGGGGGGGGGTCTGATGTGTATAACCAGTACAACCAGTACACTGTGCCATGTTGTAGTTTTTAGCTATTTTAGAACAGTGGTTGGCAAACTTTTTCTGGCTCAGGGCACCCCTGTAAATAACTTTTTTCATCCATGGCACCCCCTCAATGACGTTGTTACTTCCTAGCACCTTACATTTATGTCATATGACGGTGGGTAAATATGACGGTAGGTAAATATGCAAATCTTTCCAAAAAACCTTACTTCATACTTGACATTTAACCAGGTGAACCCCAGCATCCCTAGTCTGGGGCGAAGAGACTGTAAAAAGAAAAAGAACGCACCTAGTACAGTGCAACTCATGTCCGTTTTACTACGGCATAGAGAGGTTCTAAACTTAAGTAAACTGAGGTGATAGAGATGAATCACAAATCGTATCAAAGCATTCTGCGGACTTACGTCACGGCACCCCCCCCAAACAGTGGTTCCTCAAACCTTTTCATGTCAAGTTGGACCCCCAAATTAATAGGTATTTGGCCACGGACCCCCATCTGAAAACATTTTGTGCCAGGGTACCCATATACAACATTTGTGTGAAATTCTTCACATTTCTTGCGTCACACCGCAATCCGTTGTGAGCTTGTATATTGGCTAATTCCACATAGGCGGTGTATTATAGGGTTAAAGTGGTCAAACTGAATATTGACCCTATATTAACGAATTTCACTGGGGACCCCCTGGAAACCCCTCAAGGACCCCTGAGGGTCCCTGGACCCCACATGAAAACCACTGCTCTAGTACATTGGAAATTGTATTAATGTACTCGTTATTGATGAATTAAATTTCTGTATGTCTCTGGGTACACGCCCCCACCCCCAAAACACACAGCAATCAGTTGACACACACACACACACACACACACACACACACACACACACAGGAGCACAATGGCTCTCAAGCTTTTTTTGTTTTATCCTTTAAAAAATAAAATATGTTCATGTAATATGCATGTAAAAAACATCAATCAAAATTTCACTGAGAGAAAACGCGCGACGACAGCACTGTGCCTTTCCATGCCAACAACAGATATCAGCGATTCACAAGCAAAGAGTCACGCTGGTGCAGGCAATAATAGCTAAAGGAAAACACAGATGACTTCCGTAAAGCCATAACTGAGGCAGGGCCGTCTCAGCTTTCGTCAGTGACAGAGCAACAGGTTCAGCCCCCAAAAAAAAGTCTAGTCTATCAACTCCTGAGGCATGATATCAACTATTAAAGCCTGATACTGTATGTGCTTGCCTGGTTTGCGTGCCAGGTGTCCCGCGTCAGAAATAGCAGATCTACAAGCTCACGAGTCACAACGCTATTTGCTATTTTTAACCAGCAAAAGGGACACCATCATATGACGAAGTCTAAAAATCAGGGCTTCACCCTTTTACTACAGGAAAGGGATATAAGCCTCACAAAAAACCACTCCAATTCGCTGTGCAGTATTAGCTTCATAGACCTTTACGACAAAAAAAAAAAAGAACGTTTACAAAAGTCAGAATACAAGACGTTCAACAGTTAGCGGGGCATTTCAATAAGGCCACACTGGGAGCTTTGCATATTGCCATGGTGAAAATGTCAGACCGTTGGAGCGGGCCAGCTACTACCGTGTGCGTCCAATTTCCCCAGGACAAACACTACAGTCGCTTGCCACGCCACACCCAGTGTAAACATATCTCTGCCATATTCACACATTACATGACATCAGTACACACACACTGCAAAGAGCGCTCGCATGCAAGGCCTCAGACAAAAGCACAAAAAAAAGGTCAATTTGAGCCGTAGTGCTGCTGCCAATACTTTAACCCATTAAGACCTGAGGCGATTCTTTAAAAAAAATCTAAATCCTGACAGTTTTTTAAAAAAAATATAAAAAATATTTTTTCGCGATTTTTCAAAAATAGCAGATCTGCAAGCTCGTAGCGCGGCACTCGGTGCCGCGCTATGAGCTTGTAGATCTGCTATTTTTGAATAGCCAAAGAAATCTAAAGTGACACAGATGCGTTCCAGGTATTAATGGGTTAAAGGATTATACCACAAAAATAAACTCATTTGCCACTCTCGCTTCCAGGACATTGTTAAAAGAAAAAAGAAGAAGGGAAAGAAGAGAAAAGACCTGGTTGCATGATTCCCGGGTCATGATGATCATGAGACATCGTTTGCTTGACCTGTGTTGGTTCAAAATTAAACCACAGAGAGGTCCCCTTTTCCACTGGGGTTGAACCGGTTCCGTTCTTTTTTTCCCCCGCCTAATTTTGAACCAGTTCAGAGTGTTTCCACAGAAATTTTATTGGTTCAGAACCCTATAAGTTGGTTCAGAACTGGAACCAAAAAAGACTTCGTTTTTCGGGGAACCAAAGTGGCCGTGTCAATATTCTACAGGTTGTAAGATGCAGAGTCATGACGTATCCTTGATTACAATGGTTCTGCTTAAAGGGATAGTTCACCCAAAAAAAATCTTTTCTCCGTTGCATTCCTAAGACAATAATTTGATGACCGGCAGCGGTTCCGTATGGAGACACAAAGGAGACTCTTTGTGTTCGATAGAAAAACTGTCATTTTGGGGGTGAACTATCTCTTTAAAACTGCTGGAAACTCAGGCCGGTTCGCTAGAGACCACCAAGTTTCCAAGAATCTAGAATGGAAGCGGCTCTAGTGGAAAAGGGGCGTCTAGTGTGTGTGTGGAGCAGGTTGGACTCACTATTGTGCGCAGTCGATGAGCTGGTACTCGTTGGACCTCTCAAAGCACGCCTTGACTCCTTCATCGTCCCACAGCTTCTTCGCGTGGTCGAAGAACTCCTGTTTGCGGAGAGAGAAACGACACGGTTAGCGAAAAAAGCTACGCACCAAACCACACGCAGACTTAAAAGCTAGGGTAAGTGATTGTTTAAAGGTCAAAGCACTATATTCTGATAGTAATCATTGCTATTGAGTCTCTCCAACTCTTTAAAAAACAGAAAATACATTTTCAGGTAGGTGACAACATTTTAGCCAATCAGGAGAGTACCCATTCATCAGCTTAATTTTTATAGCGTTCCAGTTCCAATTTGTCTGTTCCTCTCTTTGTGTCAGTACTTCCACTGTGTGTGTGTGTGTGTGTGTGTGTGTGTGTGTGTGTGTGTGTGTGTGTACACACTGTATATACAGTATATTGTTCATAGTGTTTATCTGATTGCGAGTGATCACACAGCATTTAGACATGTCACTGCACACGCACATACATACTGTAGGCCTATGGATTTTCAGAGCGTACCCACGTACACAATATTGCAGTATAACTTTGCAGGTGCAACACACAAACCTGAAACTAAAACGGTCTACAAGTTTGAACCATTGTGAACATGAATAAATAGATTATAAAACATGTCAGCAAGACAGACACAGGGCCCGTCACTGTCTAAAACTGTTACGGGGTTTAGCATATCGATGCAATTGGTTATCAGCTTGTATCCCTATTACCAAATGACTGATCCAGTCAGTTGGCTCTGTGACAGGGGTGAAATGGCCTTCAGCCTCATACTTGTCCAGCTGGGCTTTAACAGCTGCTTTCATGGCGGTGGGAATATTGCGGGGAGCACACACTGAACTGCCGTAATGTCGGGATCAAGGTCGGAATGTACTTCCACGGGCACGGATTCCACAGGTGCGGTGAACACCTCACTGTATTTGCTGACTCGGTTTTCCTTGGTTAGAGGTCTGGGCAGTGCATGTTCGATTTTCCTCAGGAATCGTGAAGTGCATATAAATCCTAGGCGTTCACTGGTGTCGCCCGATAAAAGAGGATGCTGTCCCCTTTTCACTACCTCAAATGAGAGCTTGTGTTTGCCACCCCGTACTGTACGGCTCACGTTTATAACCAGTAGACGCGAGTTAAGTTAGTTGTCGGCAACGCTGGTCCTGCACTAGTCCATACGAAGATAGCGTGCTAACTAGCTAGCATGGCGGCTAACATCCCCCCCCCCCCGGTTGCAGTGAGCTTCACAGGCGACTGGAGCACAGATTGGGAAAGCTTGCCAAGTCTTTCTATGACCGGTTTGCACGGATCTCCTGCCGGGTGACAATACTCGGTTGTGGAGAGCTGGGACCGGTCTCTGAAAAGTTGCGCCTAGATCATGCCTGGTGGACGTTGATGGTTCTATCTATCGACGCAACAGGGTCGACCTGAGAATGGCTCAGGCCTGTGGGGAGAATGAGTGGGAGCCCGCACACAGTGGTGCTGCGGGGACTGCATAGACTATCCCAACCGTGGCAGAGCCAACCGTGGCAAAAGCAAGCCCTGTTAGGTCCTCACCAAGGGCCTCTCCTACAAGCTCTACAACACGCACCGGCTGGGCTATTAGCATAGCATGCACGTTTGGTGAAAAAATAAGAAAGAAAGAAAGAAAGACAGACATTGATTACTTGAATTGCAATGTGATGTTTGGGGTTCACTTTGGGTTGCATGTTATGCCCTAGGTATATCTGAAGTGAGGGGGGACTTACTTTGGAAGGGGAAGATGTTATGGGGTTTAGCATATCAGCTTGTATCACTGAGAGCATATAGCCCGGATGTGATGTGTGGGGCTTGTTGTATTCACCATTCAGTTCAATACAGAGCCGGAACCTGACAAGTGTGTCTGTCATTCTTCTTGATATTATGCATTCTATACTTTCAAACATAAACTCCAAGAAAGTGCCCCCTCCAGGCACGCACACACGCGCACACACACACACACACACACAGTGTGCTATAATTAACTAATTAGCTATAATTAGAGTCTAGAGAATATAATGATAATATAAAAAGGTATGTTATGCCAAACAGAATCACGGTCATCAAAATGTAAAAGCAATCTAAATAATATATATATATTTTAAAACAGATAGGTTAGATAATTAAACCCATTGAAATGGGGGAAGCATCTGCATCATTTTAGATCTTAGCGTTGGCTATTAAAAAATTGCAAATCTACAAGCTCACAGCGCGTCACTTCGTGCTGCGCTGCGAGCTTGAACATCTGCTATTTTTTAACATTTTTGAAAAACCTTGTTCTACAACCCATAGCCAATCTACAAGAACATAGCTGATCTACAACTCATAGCCGATATACAACTCATAGCCGATCTACAAGAACATAGCCGATCTACAAGAACATAGCCGATCTACAAGAACATAGCCAATCTACAAGAACATAGCCAATCTACAAGAACATAGCCGATCTACAACTCATAGCCGATCTACAACTCATAGCCGATCTACAAGAACATAGCCGATCTACAAGAACATAGCTGATCTACAAGAACATAGCTGATCTACAAGAACATAGCCGATCTACAAGAACATAGCCGATCTACAAGAACATAGCCGATCTACAAGAACATAGCTGATCTACAAGAACATAGCTGATCTACAAGAACATAGCCGATCTACAACTCATAGCCGATCTACAAGAACATAGCTGATCTACAAGAACATAGCCGATCTACAAGAACATAGCCGATCTACAAGAACATAGCCGATCTACAAGAACATAGCCGATCTACAAGAACATAGCCGATCTACAAGAACATAGCAAGAACATAGCTGATCTACAAGAACATAGCTGATCTACAAGAACATAGCTGATCTACAAGAACATAGCCGATCTACAAGAACATAGCCGATCTACAAGAACATAGCCGATCTACAAGAACATAGCCGATCTACAAGAACATAGCCGATCTACAAGAACATAGCTGATCTACAAGAACATAGCCGATCTACAAGAACATAGCTGATCTACAACTCATAGCCGATCTACAACTCATAGCCGATCTACAAGAACATAGCTGATCTACAAGAACATAGCCGATCTACATGAACATAGCCGATCTACAAGAACATAGCCGATCTACAAGAACATAGCCGATCTACAAGAACATAGCCGATCTACAAGAACATAGCCGATCTACAAGAACATAGCCGATCTACAAGAACATAGCCGATCTACAAGAACATAGCCGATCTACAAGATCATAGCCAATCTACAAGATCATAGCCGATCCACAAGGCTTGTATATCGGCTATGTTTGGCGCGGGACACTGTCGTACGACGGAGCATAAATCAGGCATAACTACCACCAGGTTGGTGCAGGTTGGTGCCCTCGCATGGTTAACTCCGCCCGTCGGTGTGTGAATGGGCGTGTCGGTGTGTGAATGGGCGTGAATGTAACGCACACTGTGAAGCGCTGTGGATAAAAGGCGCTATAGAAACGCAGAGCGTTTACCATAGATAGTCTCTCAGTTCTTCAGCTGACTTCCTGCTCCAGGAACAATGGTCTACATTATGTAGGCGAGCTCATCTTATCAATGACTTTAAGACATTTCCCAGGACTCTCTGCATGGCCCCCCCCCCCCCCCCCGAACCAAAATGATTGCTCTTATATCTCTTCCTCGCCTCCTAGCCCCATGCACGTCTTTAAATGGGGAGGAGGAGGAGGGTTTGGTGGGAGGGGGGTGGGTGGGGGGGTGGTGCTCCTCCTTTGGCCTAGAAGCACCACATGACCCATCTGCACTCCGCACTTCGCTCCTGCACTCTGACGAGGTGAGAAGGCTTATGAGAGAGATGGTGGAACGTGACCACACAGCAAAGAGCTTGGAAGACGAGAAGAGGAAGGGGTGTGTTAAATAATAATCACATGCCCAGGGAGGGAGGTCTGCGTCTCCTGCCGATCCCACGGTAGGAGGAGGGTTCACCCGAACCGAGAGTCGGCGGATCCGATCAGTTCCGTGTGGGGAAACCACAACAAGCAAAGGGTGTCTCTCTTGCTTTAACCGCTTTTTCAACCTGACGTCCATATTTGGGGCATCTGTTATAGGCAAACAACTTCAGAAATTGTCTAACAATCTACAAGATTGTAGATCGGCTATTCTATCTGCGCGACAACCACTGTATATGATGTAGAATAAAATAGGGCTTGACCACGTATGCCCGCGCAAAAAAAAGAAATTGCCAATATAGACGCTCCACAAACTCTATTATAAAATTCTGGACAATTTGGACATTTATTTAAAGATTTTCCCTTATGCCCAAAATAGGGATTCCAGGGTGGTTAAGTGGTTAGTTCAAACGCACCAAAGAGGCACCAATCTGGCAGGCAGGAAGTAACCTGCTGTACCATTACTTCACTTCCTGCTACATTAGCAGAACACCAAAAACCTTCACTTGTGATTAGCAAAAGACATTGTGGGGGGGAGGGTGTGGGGGGTGCATAGCTGTTTGCCTGTTCCTATTTGCCTCCCTCCACCTCTCTTGCGCCCCCCCCCCCCCCACCTCAACAAACATCAATAGGGCTTCTTCTCCCCAGCATTTCATCGCTTTCATTTCATTTCACTGGCGGCTAATTACTTTCTGCTAGTTCGAGTCCAACTCCAACTATAACGCCACTCCGGCAGACAAACAAACAACAAGGTGGGGTCTGAAAAATGCAAACAAATGTTAGGCTTGATGGAGAGAGAGCGAGAGCGAGAGAGAGAGCGAGAGAGAGAGAGAGAGAGAGAGAGAGAGAGAGAACAGTGGAAGGGGAGGGGGGGGGGTAAAAAAAAAAGCAGGTCCTCAGGGCTCTTTTCCACAGAGGCGTGTGACACTGGCTTTTTGAATAAATGTAGTGTGTGCTGCAGTGCCCTACAGAGGAACCGATAACACATAGACAGACCGGGGGTTCAGCTTCAATACAAGCTCTTTCACCACTCAAACCCTATACTTAGTTGACCCTATTCCCATGGGCCCTATTATACTTAGTCGACCATAATCCCATGGGCCCTATAATACTTAGTTGACTGGGCTACACTAAATGTCTTCGCCGAAAATAGCCAATCTACAAGCTCAGTAGTGGTCATAGCTCGCAATGCAACGAGTAAAAAAAATAGGGACGCTCGGGTACAGCTTTCCTGCTGCGTTCCTCCTCAAATCGCCATGTTTCACGTCTTTGCCGTGCGCGCAGTGTTGCCAGATTCTGTGAGAGAAACAAGCAACCAGGTCTAGGTAAAACCAGCCCAAAAGAAGCGACTATGGGGCCACATGAGCACTTTAACATATACATCAGCTATTTGAAAATAGCAGATCTACAAGCTCACAACGCGTCGCGATGCGACGCGTTGTGAGCTTGTAGATCGGCTATTTTCAAATAAAATCTTGCGGGGAAATTATAATAAGCAGAACTGGCAACACTGCGTGTGCGCCTCATCAGTCTCTTGCAGCCGCTACGCCAGGAAACGTCCAAAACGTGCCACGTCATCCCGTCTCCTTAAGTTTTGATGGTGTGACAGGAGTTGGGGTGCATAGTACGGGGTAATATTTGCCTCAGGTTTATACGGGTCAGTCTGACGGGGGAGAGAAATTGACCCATTTAGGCCTGAGGCCGATTAAAAAGACGCCTTCTAAAATCCTAATAGTTTTCTGAAAAACTTTTTGCTATATACTGTTATACAGAATTTTGTCATACACTGTATAGCAACATCTAAAATGTGACACGGATGCCGTCCCGGATTGAAAGGTATAAAGACGTATAGGTTACAGCGGGTCTAAATGAAACAACAAGCTATGACTCAGTACAGAGCAAAACAAAGTTTGAGTGAATGGGTTGTAAATCCCTCCACTCTAATATGGGGGGTGCCTTTGCTAGATTTCCTGTGGGTACGATTTTTAAGATGTGCCGTAGCATAGTGTCTTCTTTTTACAGTAAAATGATAACCACCTCAGCCCTATTTTCCAAAAATGTTCAGAGTTTTTCAAAATGAAAAGACCCTATAGACAAAAAGGGATGTCGGTGTTAAAAGTGGTTAAAGCTATGCTCCTTTTTTTCCATCCAGCTCCTTACAAACCCATGATGGTCATCATCATCATCGCTACTTTTATTAGACTGAAATAGATCTGTGTTCCATAACAGACACCCAGTACACAGAGAGCTGACTTTCATGTTTTACTGCAGTTAGAGACATTACGGACAAATTTAGCTAAAAAGAGTGCAAGCGAAAAAGCAAAGAGAGAGAGAGAGAGAGAGAGAGAGAGAGAGAGAGAGAGAGAGAAGAAAGACCACAACTGTTCATGAATTTCATCTTTCATAACAGAACTCCCAAAACAGAGCCGTCTTTCCTGCCTGCCACCCGTTGACCTCAAAGGGCTTCAACTCAATCAATTACGACAATCAATCAATTAAAGCCTTTACAATAATTACAAGGGGAAAAAACACACGTTAACGCGAACAAGACATGCTCTGGACGATTCAACCATCATGGCTGTAGTGTAGTGTGGGGGGGGGGGGGGGGACCTGAGAAAAACAAACTAATTGATGTAATGTATCATCATTCCGAGGGGGGAATAACTTTTATGCATTCACACAGCAGATTGCTTGCCCAGATGAGCGCTCGGTGGGGAGCCGTTAGGGGTTAAGTGAATGTTTTATACATAAACAAATCGATTAAACACTTCAGCGTTATTTTAGACTTCGTCGCACACAAAAGGATGTTGTTCCAATCTGGCCCGACTCTATGCTCCTCCTACTGAGACTTCAAGGCCCCACTCCCTGGACTCCGACTCGATATGGACAATCTGTCTGTCGGTGTCCCTTTTGTGCCCATATATGGGGTTCCGTGTCAGGCATGGCCAAATATGGAGTCCAGGTCAGTCTATGACGCCAGTACTATGATGTGATATTGATGAAATCAGGGAACTCCATATGAAGTCGGTCGGTCGAACTGTTCTCGAGATACGTGAACTACACTACAGACACACAGGCACTCACTCACGCAGAGAGATTTCACGCATTTATAGTAGGATATAAGTGGTGGCCGGGCGTACATATACATAGTTACATACATAGGACCCCAATGGAAACAAGACCGCAAGGACCTTTTTGATGTTATGCTTTTAGACCAAGTGTTTGACTGTACTCGTGCTGTTTTGCATTATCTTATAAAACATTCAATCAATCAAAGCCGCAGCTGAGTGCGTAAATAGGCCGTCTGGAAAAAGTGTACGTCTTTTGCACCAGAAAACTTCACAAATCACACCGCCCCCATCGCTGTGAGTTTTCTCATCACATGACAACAAGGCTGGCACACCGACAGCAAAGCCTTGAGGCTTGTGAGGTGTACCTGAGCTGGTTAGTAGCGTAAAGTGAGTGCCTAGCCTGACACTCAGCCCAGCTTTTGGCCTCGCACGTCAACGAGTTGCGCCGTCCGGGTTGGCAAGCCATGGTGAGCGGAATAGTTTATAGCTAGCAAGCTGCATAATGTAAAGAGACTGGCTACAAGCGGGCACGTCACTTCCACCCAGCCAAAGGTAGGACAGCCCACCCATCTGCGTACGTGTTAAAGAGTCCCTGAAAAGAAGCCAGTTGAGTCAAGTCATCTGCTGGGTGAATGCTGATGATTACAACACTCCCCTTTCCTGAATCCCTGTTGGACTTAGTTTTGAGAACTGGATATACACGTAGATATCGCAGCAACTGTAGCCTTGATAGCTACTGAGACGACTCCTAACCGCAACCTACACTACATTGGCCTTTTTAACCGCTTAAAAACCCTGTATACTTTGTTGACCACCGGAGTCCCCCTGGGGTCTATAATAGGCCCACTCTTTTTTCCACCTCTACAACAAATATCTTTGCCGGACGAAGCCGATCTATAAGCTCACAGCCGTTGTGAGCTTGTGGATCTGTTTTTTTTTGTGGTGAATGTTCGCCCCCCAGAATAGGGACGCTAGCGCATTGGTTCTCAAAGTGATGGTCTGGGGACCCCCAGGGGTCCTTGGGGAGGTTCCAGGGGGTCCCCAGCAAAGGTAGTTGATACAGCATCACAATGATTTTAACCACTTTATCCATTTACTGTGTTTGTATGCTCGCCGTGTTGTGAGCTTGTATATCTGCTATTGATTCTTTTAGAAAAATATAGAAAATGTTTGGGAACATTTTTATAGTTTTAATACAAATCTTCTCTTCTGGGGGTCCCTGGCACAAAACATTTTCAGATGGGGGGTCAGGCGCACGAATACATATCAATTTGGGGGTCCTTGGCACGAAAACCCTGTTCTAGATACATGCATGTACTACCTACCTCTTCACTTTACATGACAGAGGTACAACGTAGTGGGAGAGTGGGGTGGGGGGGGGCTGCTGGCTTGTTTTGAAACATAATAGCTTGTTATTGTAATACAAAAGGAAAAAAACACAGCTCGCACACTGTTGGACTCCAGTTGACGAATAGTTTTTATTAAGTGCCTGTGTAACGTTTTAAGCTCTGCTCCTCATCATAACAACCAGAGACACCCTCTTTAACCCATTCAACACGGGAACGCATCTACAAATGTCTTCTAAATTCAAACTTGGTTTATGAAAAACGTATATGTTGCTATAATATCAGTGGTGCTCAAACATTTTCAAAGAATAGCAAATCTACAAGCTCATAGCGCGGCACTCTGTGTCACGCTATGAGCTTGTAAATCTGCTATTTTTGAATAGCCCAAAGTATAAAATATTGATTATAGCTAAAAAATAATAAAATGACACAGATGCCTTCCCGGATTGAATGGGTTAACACAAACAGTCACATGATGTGGAGATTCACAAAGAATGCATTGCACCTGTTGGTAGGTAATACGACAAGAATAAAACATGTCACCAATCAGGCAAAAGCATCCAAAAGTCTCATCCATACACTGAAATATAATCCAACAAGTACTGTGAAAAAAATCAGGTTGATACACATCATGTACATCTGTATGTATTAAAATACACAAACAATCACCCAGTCAAGGTCTTATAGACCCTAAACAATTAGAAAATAGTGCCCATGAACAGGTGATGTGAACCCAACTTATCAATTAAATCTTATCTGCTCCTATAAACAGGGAGGCACGAAGATAGGATAAAAACAACTACAACTAGTACGTAGCTACATTCACAGATCACACCACCATCGAGGCTAATGCCATCATCAAGTGTGAATAACCGTAGAGGCGACTCTAATCTACTAAAGGTGCGGTATTTTAAAACGAGAACAGGGCCGAGACACAGAGACCAGAGAATCACAAGGGACCTAGAATGTAGTGTACACCACCACACCACCGTGTCAGAATCACAAAAACGGAGCGAATGTCCATTTCCTCATTGAGGCCCTTTGGTGACATAAGTGTTAAGAGTGTGTAGATCCAGACCAGAACAGCTCTCGTTTTGAGGAGAAGAGCATTAATACCATCCCCTCTTCGTGTGAGTTGAACATGTTCAATGCCCAGGTAACGGAGGGAGGCGATGTTGGGCCCTATTTAGACGATCTACAGTATGGAACACAAGGTGCAAACTGCGTCGTGGACATTGTCCATGCCAATTTTGCTAGTACACAGCTAATCTAAGCGCTAACGCCAGCGCACGGCGCTAATGGGTGGTATTAAGGCTCTGAATTAGTCATGGGTGTGTTTTTGGGCGTCACATTAATTAAATCAGAGTGTCGGGAACCATCACCTTTTGGAAGCAGCTGCGCCTTCATCAAAGCGCAATGGTATTGAAACAACAAATTTGGAGTAGATGCAAACTGCTGTGTAAAATTGTATTCCACCATCTTTGGAAACAACAGGACTCTTTTGATCATGATTTCTGATATTGCTTCTGCGTTCTGTTTTGAGGGGGTCTGGAACTTTTTCCAATGCCAGTCCACAGGGGCATTTCAGCATATAAATAAGACTGTTGGTTTTACAACAGATAATTTCTTTCATATCAAATGCTCTTCCTGGTGTGTGGATGATAAAAGTTCTCGGCTTTTATGAGTAGATGTGCGTGTTTTTCCTCGTCAGTTGCTATTGTAATACCCCTTGTTTATTGTAAGGCCCACCATTCGCATAATGCAGCTCCAGGGTCACAGACACACAGTTTAGCTCTGGTCGTGTGAGACTGAACTCAACGTACTGGTCGGCAATGCAACTTCGGGATCAAACGCACTTTTGTCTTATACTGTAACATCAAATAGGATCTATGAATCAAAAAGGTGGGGCTTGATGGAGGCGAAGACAGTTCTCATCTTCCAAAGCAACACTACACTACAATGACCTACTAGCCGTATAATATAAATTATTTTACACAAATAAAAAAATAAATGCGAGCGTATGAGAGCATTTAAGAGGTCTAGGAGTCCACTCCATAGTGGCTGTGACCTTCCATATTGGCTCTTAGCATATCAGATGGACACTACGCTGTAACACTGCTTTTAAATAGCAGTCAGAAGCTCATTTGAATTTGCTCCACTTCAGTTGACGGGGGATGTGTAGCGGCTAGCATAGCCATCGCGTAGCCATCGCAGCGACATTTGTTTCCATTTTGCATAGATGGCCATTTCTGTTGGCTCATTGTTTTCCATAGGGTTATTATTGTTATCCCCCCCCACCTGATGCGGTGGGGTTAGGTAGAAGAAAGAAACCGTTTTGAGAGAATGTGGCAGGACGTTAGAAAAGCTCTAATCTCAACAGCTGTTCGCTCACTTTTTTTTTGGCTAATGATTTTGAGTGACGGTGTTATCATCATTGGGCCACTTCTGAGTCGAGGGCACACACAGTCAAATCTAAGTGTGAATTTAACTCAGAGAGTGTACAAATGGAACCCGTAAGGTTCCATTTTTGGTTCCATTTTGTACAGTGTGTAAGCTACAGCCCCATAAGGGCGTCCGTTTGGTTCCTAACACCAATTTAGCAGGGCGGACCCTCCATTTGTAGTTGTCTCCCGAGTTAAAACCAACACTGATGACTCTACTGTGAGCAGACCCACACACACGAACGTCCAACGTTCCTTTTTCAAAACGGTTGCCAACAGGTGAATGCCACAGGTCACCCGTATTGGCTGCGTTCCCGCGCATGCAGGCCGTATTGGATATCACAGCCCAGTGGCACTGGAGTGACAATGTAGTGGTGACACTGATGACATAAGTGAAGCCTGAGAAGCGATGACAAGCGCAGACACGCCAAACAGAGCCATGTTGTTCCCCCCCCCCCCCCCGCTCGGCCCGGCCTGGCCTGGCCCGGGCCTGAGAACTCACTGCTGGACCGGGCGGCCCTCCCCTCCCCTCCCCTCCCCGCACAGCATACAGACCCTCAGCACAACGCGACGCCTCGACGTTACAGTAACACAGCCTGCCAGCGCCGTCCTGATACCCCCCATTAACCCTTTAAGACCGGGAACGCATCCGTGTCATTTTTTTTTATTTCTATGGCTATTCAAAAATAGCAGATATACAAGCTACAAGCGTGTAGATCTGCTATTTCTTTTTAAAGATCGTGGAAAATTTGTGCAAATCTTTGAATGTATATATCATTTCTTTTTAAAGCGAACAACTCAAATCTTGTAACTCAAATCCTTGCTTCTGGGGGATTCTACAAATGTCTTCTAAATCCTAACAGTTTTTTGAAAAAAACTTGTGTTGCTATAATATCAAAATATTTAGTTCCAGGGACCCCCAGAAGCAAAGATTTGAGTGAAAAATGTTCGCTTAAAAATATATATATATTCAAAGATTTGTGTGCCAAGGACCTCCAAAGCGATATTTATAAATGGCCGCGGATAACCCATCTGAAAAGGCTTTGTGCCAGGGACCCCCCATTAGAGACGATTTGTGTCAAAAACACACTTTCGAGATTTAAAAAATAAATGTTCAAAAATAGCAGCGCGGCACAAAGTGACGCCCTGTGAGCTTGTATAAATCTGCCATTTTTGAGAATTACTGTTCTAAACCACTGTTCTAGCTCCTAGTTTTCTGAAAAACATAATGTCGCTAATATATATTTAGCTAAAATCAAAAAATGACACAGATAAGATGCTTTCCCGGTTTTAACCCATTCAATCCCGGAACGCATCTCTGTCATTTTAGATTTCTTTGGCTATTCAAAAATAGCAGATATACAAGCTTGTAGTTCTGCTATTTTTGAAAAATCCTGACCATTTGTGCAAATCTTTGAATATACATATTTTTAAAGCGATCATTTGTAAGGGCACGGTCACACCGCACTTTTATTTGACCTATGGGGTGGAATCTGCCAATGCTTTGTCAATGCAAATGCGTGGATTCGCAAGAAAAATGCGCAAGACCATTAATCCAAGCATTTGCATTGAGAAAGCATTGGCAGATTCCGCCCCAGAGGTAAAATAAAAGTGCGGTGTGACCGTGCCCTTACTCAAAATCTTTGCTTCTGGGCGGGTCCCTGGAACAAAATAAATATATATTCCAAGATTTGCACAAATTTTCTAAAATAGCCAAATAAATCTAACATGACAGAGATGCGTTTGCGGGTTGAATGCGTTAATGGGTTATAACACTCGGCACTGAGCACCGGGGGAAAAGAAAGTAAAAACACTGTCACCAGTTTTACAGCCTGCAATTGCCAACTTAATTCCTAGCCTAAATTCAAACCCATGTCTGCCGTGTGATAGACAACTCAGCCAAGAGAGACACCACCCGCTACGACCAAGATATTTGCACTTATGAGCTCTTTAGACCAGTGGTTCTCAAACTTCTTCATGTCAAGGACCCCCAAAATTATATGTATTTGGCCACGGACCCCCCATCTCAAAATATTTTGTTCCAGGGACCCCCCCCCAGAAGCAAAGATTTGAGTTACAAATGTTCGCTTTAAAAATATATATATTCAAAGATTTGCACAAATTAAAAAAAATAGCAGATCTACAAGCTCATAGTGTGGCACTCGGTGCCACGCAACAAGCTTGTATATCTGCTATTTTTGAATAGCCAAAGTATAAAATAATAGTTAAAGTGGTTAAAATGATTGTGACTATATTAACTACTTTTGCTGGGGACCCCCTGGTACCCGACCCAAGGACCCCTGGGGGTACCCGGACCCCACTTTGGGAACCAATGCTTTAGACGTACGACTCGTCAACCAGACTCGACACCAGGGTGTAAATGCCTGGAAGAGTAGGAAGACCACCTTCTTCCACCCTCTGCAGATGTTGTTCATTGTATTGTAGCAACATACGCTACCATATAGATTGGTCAAGTTAAAGGAGTAGTTCACCCCGCTGAAAATGACTTATTTTCTATCAATTACATACCCCATGGAGCCTTGAATTCATTGAGATTTTTTTTTTTTTTTTCGCATTCCTAAGCCAATAATTTGATGGCAGGCGGAGTCGGTAGGAGACTCAAAGAGTCAAAGAGACAATGAGTCTCCTACTGAGTCTCCTATTGACCGATGATGACCCGGTCACCAAATTATTGGCTCAGGAATGCGAAAAAACCCCCAAAAAATAATGAATGAAATAAGGCTTCATGGGGTGTGTAATTAATAGAAAATAAGTCCCTTTTTTTGGGTGAACTACTCCTTTAAAATGACTTTTTATTCATTTGCAATAAGTTCCAGGATTGCAGCTTTAATGCCTAATTCCCTATTATGTTGTTAAATTTAACTTGCTGGGAGGGATGGAGGACCGGGAAAATGTCACATCAAGATGTAAGGCGGAAACTAACAATACTGCGACATAGTACGGTATATATGTAATTGTATGGATTCCCCCTGGGAGGACACCTAAAGGGTACTTCTCTAACCACTGCCACCAGAATTACCACTTTATATATCAAATCAACAAGTATGAAATGCATTCCTATTGTGCCCTTGTTGGGATGTTACATCGTTGTACCCTACGTGCAAACCATTAGGCCGATTCTACAAATGCGTTCTGCATCAGTAGTTCTCAAACTTTCTCAAACCAAGATTTTTCTAAAATAAATCAAAAATAGCAGATGTACAAGCTTGTATGATCTTCTATATTTGAATAGCCAACGCTAAAATCTAAAATGACACAGATGCTTTCCCGGTTTTAATGGGTTACGTAAAACAAACAAAACAAAACAAACGTATTTGGGGAAACATAACAATGTTACTGATATATCCAAACCTTTTATCTATATTGCTATATAGCCTGCTATAGTACCAACAGAAGTTATTTAGAAGCTTAATTATTAAATGTCAACGGCAATGGGGACATGTCACCATCTCCGCTTGCATGTAACAGCAAAGAAATGCAGATCTAATTTATATCGTCAAGCAAAATCGTTACGTTTCAATGCATACATTATTACACGCATGTGCAATTTCTACTCTTCACATCTGGAGACAAATGTGAAATCCCTTTTGTGTTGAATTTCGATAAAGTAACAAAATATGAAAGCTCCCACAGTACATTTCCATGTCTGTTTGCCCGGTCCCGCTCCACTGGGCACTGCGACAGTTCACTCCAAACAAGGAAGACTTTCAAAAATTATGTAAAGCATTATCTGCATTTCCAACATGTGACCTGGCGCTTATCAGAGAGCTCATCACAGCCGACAGGAATCCCATGTCTTTCCACTTGCATTCAAATCCAAAATAACCAGGTGCACAATCAGACACATTGTGTTAAAGTTAACGTCTCAAACCAGCTAAGTTGTTGATAGTTAGAAACCAAATGGACCCTTACGGCCGGGGCTGTATCTCTGAGAGCGTACAAATGGAACCAGATGGACCCTTAACAGGTCCATTTGGTTCCATTTGCATGCTCTTTGCTATCAAAGATTTAAATGAACACTGAGGATTTTGCGGTGTGCTAGAATGGGCTAACTGTGTTGACATCACCTGCAAGTTGCCATTTTCCAATCTACCCTCACAGATCCGCACAAAACAATGCCTCTAGCTTTGTATCGTTGAAAGGGCCCAAAAAGCCTAAGATAAAGCAGCCTGGTGGAATTTCATCCGTTATAGATAATTAGGACTGATACCCCTCCCTGAGAGCACTGTGCTAAAAATCTCCATTGTTAGTCATGGGACACAAGGTGATCCTACCCGACACGATCCCTCTTGTTGTTACTGTAAGACTCAGTCTCACGCACATTCTGACTCCACACACACACGCGCGCGCGCGCGCACACACACACACACACGCACACACACACACACACAAGTAAGCAAGCTAGCTGACACACACACCACACAGTCCTTCTACACGAGCAGTTCATAACGACAAAAAAAAACAGTCAAGTTCGTCAACGTCTTACCTGTGAATATTCAAAGTCGGAGACTGGCGCTATGCTTTTGATGTATTCGATTCTGAACTGGTCCTCTGGGTTGGCTAGCGGGACTGGGGGTATTAAAGTGCTCATCGCAGACACTATAGTCTACAAAGCAGAAGTTGGGGGAGAGGGGAAAACACAGACACACACACAAGAATTAAGCAGGATAAATACAGGATACATCAAATCATAAGCCTGTCTAATCAGTGAAATGGGATTGCCATGTTCAACAGACAAACTGCACTACAACACAGAGAGATGGGGCACGTTTTGATCAAAAGGGTAGAATGGCACAAATGACACTCACCACTATGGCATCCTTCACGTTTTTCCGAATATCTTGGATTTTCTGTTTCTTCTCTCTGCATCGGGGGACAAAGTACACAGGCCACAATCAGAGACGTGACAACTGATATAATCACTAAGACATAGCAGATACGGTACAAAGGTAGTAGCCAGTAAGCTAGAGATTACTGCAATCAAGATACTGCGAGAGTGAGACAATTTCAGGACAGCAGGGCCTGTTTCAAATGACCACTGGTATGATCAATGCCATGGCAGGGCCTTGCAGCAAAACAAATCATCAATAGGGGCCTATCGAATCCATACCTATCACCCTTTCACATGAAACAGTGCTTAATGTGACATCTATGCAGCACTCAAAATCGCATGGCTTGTACATGCACAGTTAACCACTTAAAAGCCCTATACAGTATACTTTGTCATATGACAAATAGCAAAAGAATTGCCAATCTGTAAGCTCACAATGTGTGGCATGGTGAGGCGTTGCGAGTTTGTAGATTTGCTATTTCCCCTATATATTCTTTTTTATATATATATGTATATTTTGGAACATTTTATCATGACATGCCCAAAATAGGGACGCCAAGGGTTCAAGTGGTTCAATCTAAAATTGGAAGAAATGGTGAGATATCAGCTGCTTGAGGCTTTGGACACTGGGCCCGGTGCCTGCAATGAAAATCCATTCAACCCTCACCTCCACACTAGTCTCACTGATCCGGACTGCAATAATAACACTAATAACAACGTTGTTGTCTAATAAACAACACACACATACATATATATATCTGTGTTATAATAAGAAAGGGTATTGAATAACACTCACTCTGCGTTGAATCCGTTGACGTGTAGGATTCTCATCTGCTTCACAATGGTGCTTTTTCCGGACTCTCCGGCACCTTCGAAAAAAAATGGGACCAAATAAAACACAAATATCGTTACAAAAATAATAAAAATATAAACCGCCATCCCGGTGCTGGACGTGAAAAAAACAACAAATATTTTCCAAACGAAGCTAATTGTGGGTTTTGTGGGGCTTTGGCTTCTTTTCCATCAATATCCATCCACCCCCATGACATATTATTGCAAGCGCTGTCAAACCAACGGGCTACGTGTTCAGCAAAAAAAACACAGAGAGAGGCTTATTGTAGAGATAACATTTCTGCACAAAAACCATTCCTTACCCAGTAATAACAGCCTGTGCGTGGCTTTATATGCTTGTCTCTCTTTTTGCAACTGTTTCTCGATTTTTTTATTCGCCTCCCGTTGTGCCTTTTCGTCGATGCGTTGATCTTCAGTCTTGCTGTTGCCCAAACAACCCATCTTCCAGAAAGCCTGTTTTAGCCCTTCGTCGTAAACCGAAAAAAAAATAATATATATAAAATGTAATACCTCAAAAAGGGGGGACAGAAATAAAACGGTCAAATGTGGGGCCGATCGGCTTCTCCGTCGGTCGGTCGGGTCGGTACTAAAGGGAGGAATACGTTCTTCTCTCCCCGTTACGATTCCGTTTTAGCCGCAACCAACCGGACCTTCTTCGGCATCCGAGTCATCAAAACCAAGCCAGTTCTTGATTTTTACACACACATACACAAGAAAAAAAAACGATCCTTTAAAAAAAAAAAATACGACCCCCCCAAAAAAGGCTTAACAGAGAGGGATTTCAATAATAATGTGTGAAATCCAGTGTAAAAGTGTCCCCTCAGATCGTTCCTTCCACCTCCTCTCTGTATGTTTTCTATCTGTGTTTCTATCGGTTATTCTGTGTCTCTTTAACTCAGCACTGCCTCCCTCTGTGGCTCCAGGAAGTAACAATGTAGCCGATGTGTAGCCGATGTGGCCTCGCGTTAGTTACAATGTAACGACGCCGCCGCCGCACTCAGAATAGCGTTGGTAAGAAAAAGAGGAGCCATTGATTCCATTTCCCCCGGTCGCTGTTTGTTGTTATTATTATTATAGTCCTCCCCGGTGGCTGTGTTCCTTTCCTTCCTTCCTTCACTAGTCTGTTAGCTAGCAGCAGCAGCAGCCTGAGCAAAGCCGGGCGATCAAAACTAGCATCGACGGCTGTTGGTGAAAACTGTCCGCCTCCACCACCGACCGACAGACTGACTGACTGACTGACTGACTGGCTTCAGAGGGAGGGTTGGGTCTGTGCTGCTCTGTGCTGTGTGTGTGTCTCTGACTGACTGTGTATGTGAGGTGGCCCTGAAGCTAGCTGACTGTCCACCAGTTGGCTGCTAAAAAAAAAACAAGAAAGATCCTCCTCAGTGTTCATTGAACCAAATGGGTCCATTTGGATCTATTTGAGTTACAAATGTTCGCTTTAAAAAAAAATATATATATATATATATTCAAAGATTTGAACACATTTCAAGATTAAAAAAATAATAATAGCAGATCTACGAGCTCATAGCACGGCACGAGCTTGTATATCTGCTATTTTTTTTTAAATAGTGAAAAATCATTGAACCCAATGGGTTCATTTGGATCTATTTGAGTTACAAATGTTCGCTTTAAAAACATATGTATTCAAAGATTTGCACAAACCTTCAAGATTTTTCAAAAAAAATAGCAGATCTACAAGCTCATAGTGCAGCACTCGGTGCCACGCAATGAGCTTTTATATCTGCTATTTTTTTAGAGACAAAGGTTCAATGAACAATGAGGATCTTATTGTGTGCACCCCCCCCCTTTTTTTTGTTGTTGCATTATCTTAATTTTATAGTCTTTAGTATCCTGCAAAAAAATAAGACAACACAATTCACCTGACCCGTACTTATTAGGGTCCATTATGGTTCCATTTGGGTCAATGGACACGGAGAATTTTTACTGCATGCGTGCACTCCCTCTTTTACAGTATACCGTTATTGTATAGTCTTGGATATCCTGCAAAAGACACAACAATTCTCCTGGCTGACATGGAAACAAGCCGTGTCATACTTAATACGTAATTCAAAAGGATTATGTAGTTGGAGGGTGACTTTTTTTTCTTTTTCTTTTTTTAAGAAGAAATTCAAGGGCGAGCCTCTCTCTCTCCACTTTCCTGACCCCCGTCCCCAAATGATTACCGTCTCTCCAACCCTCTAACCCCCGCTCCTAAATAATTAGCACCTCCCCACCCACCCCCCAACCCCAAATTCATTGTCTTTACTGTTGCCTCTGCTAAATAAAAGTCCCCCACACACACAGGCACCCTAAGCTACACATATCCCCCACAGAGCTATTGTAATTAAAATGAGAAACCATAGCATTCAGGTTGTGACCCCGGACAAATGATCCAGCTGTTTGCTACAGTTGTACAGGAAGGTATAGGGCTGTCCCTACTCCCTAGACCAATAGTTGACAAATAGTAATAGGAAATTGTTGACTAATATGATTGATTAGTTGACTTAATCGACAAATCTGTGTTTGTTCCATACAATCATCATGCAGATGCCAGCCTTTTCACGTTGGTGAGGTTGACAACTGAACATGTTGATTATAATGTCTAATGGCCTATACAGACGGGTAGAATTAACGTGTTATATCTGGAGTTTTACAAAAGATGCACTCATATTTTTTCAATACATAATTCAAACTAGACTATCTTGGTCGACTAAGACAAAACTGACCGATTCATCAATTATTTCACTATTCGATAGCCCTACAGAAGAATGTCTACACAGATCATGTACAGATGATTAATTTTACGTTCATGTAGTACATTACGTGATCATTAATGTGCATTGTCCCTCCCAAATAAACAAATAAAGTAAACTAAGGCTACAATAAAGTTGTCCAAAACGTAAAGAAATCAGATTTAGTAATGCAGTACTAGCGGGCACTGGCTTGCAACCCACAGTTAACTTGTGACATGAAAGACTAAATACAAAAAAGTGCATGTCGTACACTCATGTGCACTGTTGTGTAGCGTCAAGTAAAACAGGGTGTGGGCTTGGCTAAAGTTGGCCTTTCTTGGCTTCAGGTTGCAAGTAAAATCCAGTCAATGATGTGTTCTTTACAGATGCAGATAGCATAGTGTGTGTGTGTGTGTGTGTGTGTGTGTGTGTGTGTGTGTGTGTGTGTGTGTGTGTGTGTGTGTGTGTGTGTGTGTGTGTGTGTGTGTGTGTGTGTGTGTGTGTGTGTGTTTACATTTGCATGGCTGTGTGTAGGAGAGGGGAATGTCATCCCGACTACACCATCAACATTATTAGCCCTTCACACCATTTTAGTTTTTTGGGCATGAGCCATGCCCATCATATCTCCACTGCCTCGATTCATTTACATTTGTTACAATGAATGCATGCAGAATTAGATGCACATAAATCCATTGCATATTATTGGGGGGAAAAAATGCAACTTGGGCCATCTTGAGTAGAGTTCCATTCTATTTTCTTTTCTATAGTTGCCAAAGACTGAAATATACTATATATAATAGGGCCTATATTACAATTTACCATCAATGATTATTTGTGTCCCATTACATCAATGGACGTGCTACTGTAGTCGACTACAGTATATACAAATACCATGCAAATCATTGTTTCATGTAGTGAAATGAGTGGAACAAAGTTGCTCTGTAGGCAAATCAAGATCACCACACTCAGATCATCTGTAGTGGTGTTGGAATCTACCCCCCCCCCCCCCCCCTCCATCTCTCTCTCTCTCTCTCTCCTGCCTCTCTCCACCTTAGAATGCAAGGTCAAACAAGCAACTGGCTCACATCACCCTCTAGTGGGTAGAAGGGGTATAACACAAGCATGGCTGCCATCTACACTACACTACACTACACTACACTACTACACTACACAACCAACCACTGTACTGCAGCTAGCTCCCTGTGCTGAGATAAGATAGGGGCAAAAAAGTGAAAGTATGTTGTACAATAAAGAACACAACAAAAATATCCAACGTGACGAAAAATATCCTCACTCATGTTTGTGCCCTGAAATATGTGAAGGGAATCATACAGGTTGAATGAGGATGCATTTTTAAAACATTGCAGAGTTTAAGGCTGATCATTCTTTGCCATGACACTAACGCAAATCTCAACTGCTGTCCTTTTAACCACATTAACCTTGGTGTCCATATTCTGGCCTATTCTTTTTTTCTTTTTTCAGAAAATAGCTGATCTACAAGCTCAAAACGTGTCGCAATGCTCTGATGAAGGCCAACTAGGCTGAAACATTAGTAGTTCGTTTGTGTGGCCAAAATACATTTGTGAAATTGAGGCAGTCCTTGTTCTTTTTTCTTGGTGAGTGCTACCACACCTCCTTGGATGTTGAGTCTTCTGTTCGTATGTACATGTTCTTTTTTTGTTTAGCACTGCAGAAGAGTCTCCTCGTTTGCGACGCTTTGTGAGCTTGTAGATCCGCTATTTTCGTGTGCAACACCGTCGTACGACTAAGTATAAATAAGGCTATAGTTTAATGTAGTATCTACCTGGTTGTCCATAAGACCCCTTATAAACTACAATGAGGAGAGCCACTGAAATGGAAGCTATGACACTGTTCTCCTATAGTTTAAACCTGGTCAAACTATTTTTCCAAGTGAAAGGGGATTTAGTGTGTTTGTAGAGGTCACTGACAGTGTTTATTCCATGTGTAGATGCTCTAAAACTATATACTAATCTAGAATCTTTGTTGTCAATGTGCATATAAACAACAGTTCATCTTAAGGCAAATGAACTCTGGCCAAAATAAATTAATCTTTCACATTTTGAAGCTAGACAGAAAGCTTTGCAGTCCGTTTTGGGACACAGGCCCTTGGATAAGCCATAGTGTAAATTATGCAGTAAGCAAATCCTTGAGAACAAGCATAGTCCAATGTCCTTTTAGTGCGGTTCAGTTTCATTCGGCTGATACAAGTATCAAGACAATTCACCATTGTGAATCACTGCTGCTATCAATATCATAAAAATATGACAATAATTAATACTTCAATAACTTCTGTTGTTCATTGCAGTGACTGGGAACTCCATGCAGTGAGTAACAAAGTTCAGCGATGGTCAATGATAAAACCCATTTCGAGGGAAGCAAAGTTCACCTGACTGTGCATGATGAGACATTCTTGCGTTTAAAAGGGAAGGGCCGATGAAGCACTGTCTCCTACTCTGTGGCTGAAAAAGGCTCTTCCTTATGTCGGTTTCACATTCACGTCATGATGGGAATGCATGCTTGACTGAGCCTACAAAACCCAAAACATTGCAATGGCTGACTCCCAATTGACTGTTTCACCCTACAAAGGCAAACAGAAAAGACTGCTTCTTGTTTTTCTAAAGATCACAGGTCATGACAAGCGTTCAGATCTCTTATCAGCAAAACATTATAGACTGAAATGCTACTAATAACACAATCCACTCCTGTAACAGGAACAGTTGTGTTGGCACAGGAGACACACTTTGAAGTGTTTTCTTTACTTTCACAACTCGCACAGAGAAATGTTTGGCTTTGCAGGGCAGTATGGTCGGTTACAGTCACAGTCCTTCCGCGATCACGTCACAGAGTCCACCGCATTGCTAGCAGCCTGTTGTTCTGGCTCGTGAAAGAGAGCGATAAGGCCCGAGATACGAAACAGGCAGTTAACGACATCTAGGAAAGCTGTAATAGATATTATCACCAAGTCTTGTGGTTAGAATTTGGTTCATGAGTCCTAACAAGTTATTTCCTCTCCAAGAATGGATAGGAGCAGTTCCCATCTCTGAATTCCTGTAAGACATTTTCTGAAAACTATCAATGCAATTCAAATTTATTTTGTTTATATATTTTTTTGTCAGCCCAAAGAAAGGACAGCTTTTAGCATATAAAGGGTAATTATTGATCCCCAAGGGGAAATTACTTTTCTGCATTTTACCCGTCTGCTCGGGAGAGCGCACAGGGGAGCCGTTATGTGTCGAGTGTCTTGCTCAGGGACACTTGGACTTGAAGCCTGGAAGAGCCGAGGATCGAACCGAGGACCTTCTGATTCCCAACTGGCGCCTCTACCCACTGATTCAGGCGCACTGTGGTTTTATAAGATGCTACAAAATATACCTCATTTAATAAAAATGACAATGATAAATTTGAGAATAATCAGAGGCTTATAAACATGGTCAAAATGAAAAATAACCTGGCTGCCTGGGTATATATATATACTATCCCCTAACACTCAAGCAGAAAATGGCAACTCATTTAGGACATACTTCCTCACGGCTATTGTTATTCGCTTAAATACCTGCAGCAAATACAAACAGATAAAGTGACCCAGATTAGCTAGCATACGTTGCCTTGAAATGTAACACTATTTGGAAGGTGTCCACTTTCAGAGGAACACAAACCTCCACAGTCCTCTGGCATGCAACAAGAGGCCTAGTGCAGACTCCAGACCTGAAGGGTATAACGCGCGTGGTGTCGTGCACCAAAAATAGCAGATCTACAAGCTGGCACAGCGTGTCGCAGCAGGACTTGTAGACCTGAATTATTTTGGGGGTGCACAGCACCGCCGCGTGCCACTACTCAGGCTTGAAGTACTATTAGGCCACCTGAAGAGAAAACCCCCAAAAGTACAGGGGCACCTGGGTGTAACTGCAGATAACTCCTAAAATAAACAGGATTATATGGTGATAGACAACAGTCGGCAGATAAGATGCTGAAATTACCCAGTAACATAGGTCAAACATTTGCTGGTCAACACAGAACAGTAGCTCAGCCCGTAGACATGGATGAGTGGATAACAATTCCATATTTGAAGAGCGGAAGCTCTCCAGCTCAAGGATTGTGACATTGCGTGTATAATTAGCGATGGCTGTTTACATGGAAATTGATTAGGACTACACATAATAACGAAGCAATAATTCATTATTATCATCCATATAATTCTAAAGCAAAGCAAGCACATAAGAGCTTATATGACGCACATGCTAAGACTGCCAAATGACTGGATAAGTTAGGCAGCTACACTGTCTGAGAATAGCATTAGCCTAAGTGGAATTCTCCCAATTAGGGTAGTTATAATGAAACCGACACCCCTGAATCATGACGTTCTCTTTCTTTGATCACTATGAATATTTTTCGTAATCTTGATGTAATAACAGCAAGTGGAGCAATATTGGCCACAGTGGGGGGATTAACACTAGCCACCAGCCAAATAATCAATTGTTTGTGGTTTGTAAATGTGCCTAGTGCCTATACCCTACCAGCCACTTTGGCTGCCAGCCAAACAAGCTGTTTTGTAAAAATCGTAACTACTGTCAAATAAAACAGTCAAAGTTGTTTTAGCTCCACTTGATCGGTGGATATTGTTCTTCTACAAGAGTGCAGCAGAATGGCCAGAGTGGATGTCTAGCCCTGTAAAAAACACCTGTATTTCAGATCAGTCTTTATGTCTTTAAGTCTGTATTTATACCAGAGGCTGTTTCTGTTGGTAATAGAATGCACACGATATGCCTACTACAGAATGCCTCCATTTCTACCTACTTGGTGGCTTATACAGAACTTACATCAGGCATATACCTGACCAGCCCAGGCAGGCGCATAAGGGGCCAGTGTTACCTGTAGGCCTACTTTATTCTCCACTCTTAACCGGCATCTTTGTTTCATCCTCACTGCGGTGCTGTTATGACAACTGAATAGCCCTTGGGGATCAATAAAGGTCTATCTATTTGACAACATGCTTAACAGGGACCACAGGGACGTCACGTTACCCCATAAGACTGGCGTTTTGAAAATCCTCAGGGTAACATCCATGCTGCTAAATCAATCCCAAAAGGAAGACTGTGATTAACTGGCGTGACATGTAAAATCCCCCAGCTGATAGGCTGCTACAGTAAATATGAGGAATATGAAACTAGTCATAAATGTATATGGACCCGGTCATGGACAGCACGTCAGGGTCAAAGTCAGAAAGGCGTCCCTGTATCATTTTAAGCCACTTTAGTGCCCTATATATGCCGATGTGGCCATCATAACTAAGCTCTCTCACTCGTGTTTGCGGTGTCTTTATATGATGACAATTATTTTAAAAAATAAATAAAAGAAAGTGTTATTAAAACAGGATGTATGTATGCGGCCATCATCTTCATCATTGTGTGTCATTGACAGCAGGGGGTAACAGTCAAACCAAAAATAAAAGTGGGGTCCAGCCAGGGACCCCCAGGTGTTCCTTGAAGGGGAACTCTTAAGAGTTATTATGGGGGTCCTTGGATAAAGAAAAAAAATAATAATAATAATAATAAAACTCACTCATATACAGTGTAAAGTGCATTTACTCAAGCACTGTACTTACTTGAAGTCTAGATGAAGTCTTCTACTCAAGTAAAAAATGGGAGTACTTTTTCCACCACTGCATAATTAGGAGATCAGAGGCTACGTTGTGTTTCTAATAATAAAACCCACTCATATACAACACAGGGGGGAGGAGAAGGACAGGGGGGGGGGGGGGGGGGGGGGCGACCTACCGAGTAACAGCAGTCGGTGGGTCTGTTTATACTCTCGTTTGAGCTCCTTCAGCGTCCTGTCAATGTTCTTGCTGACTTTCTTCGCCTCCCTCTCGGCCTCCTTCTCCTCCACCAGCAGCTTGTCCCAGTTCTTCTGCTTCTGGGAGGAGGCGCTGGTCTTGTTCTGGAGCAGCTGCAGGCGCCTGCTCCGCTCCTTCCCCGAGCCCCTTCTTCCACCTCCTCCACCACCACCACCTCCGTTCTGTATGATGGTGGTGCTGCTGCTGTTGGTTGTGGTGGAGGTGGTGGTGGAGGAGGTGTTGTTAGTGGAGGAGGTGGAGGTGTCTCCACGGCGGAGCTCCCCGGCTGCGGGGAGCTGCTTGGCGGCGGAGTCCCCGTGGCGCACCTGGCCTCCTCCCCCTGCTGGTCCCCCTGGTCCTCCTCCTCCTCCGGCTCCGCATCCCCCCGTGTCCTGCTCCTCCTGGCGAGGAGGTCCCCCGGCGTCCGGAGGAGGAGGTGGAGGAGGAGGAGGCTGGTCCGAGGAGTCCGTGGAGGCAGCGTTGGAGAGAGACCCGCTCAGGTCCCCGAAGAGCCGGGGACGCAGACTGTAGCACAGCCCCATGATGTAGAAAGCACTATGATCTGTCTGTGGATGTTAGGATTTCTCATATAAATTAACAAAACAACATATATATATATATATATATATAGATATCAAAAAAAATCGCGGCCACACACCAGCCCCAGACCTTTAAGGCGCCATCGTCACATCGGAGCCTCTTACTTTCTTCTTAAATCCGAATTTGATTGGATTGTGTGAATGAATTATGCTCCGACATTTGCTATATGTGTCATTTTGCATTTTCTACCGACAGTCAGCCTGTCCTACGCTCCGTAGTTTTTCGGACAGCGTTGCCAGATTGTGTGAGAGAAATAAGCAGCCAGGTCTCTAAATGGGGACTTGAAAACCTTTCTTTTCGGCAAGGCATTTGCCTAGATGGACATATTGATGCCTTGTGTGTTTTTCTTTTTATTTGGGGGGGGGAACAAGCCAAAAATAATCAACTACTACACTTTAGAAACAAGCCCAAATAATCAACTACTACACTTTAGAAACAAGCCCAAATAATCAACTACACTTTAGAAACAAGCCCAAAATAATCAACTACACTTTAGAAACAAGCCCAAAATAATCAACTACACTTTAGAAACAAGCCCAAAATAATCAACTACACTTTAGAAACAAGCCCAAAATAATCAACTACACTTTAGAAACAAGCCCAAAATAATCAACTACACTTTAGAAACAAGCCCAAAATAATCAACTACACTTTAGAAACAAGCCCAAATAATAAACTACACTTTAGCAACAAGCCCCAAAAAAACCTCAACCCAATATTTACAAGCAACTTCACAGAAGAACAAGCATAAAGCCGCTTATAATAAGAGGACATGGCAACCCTGGTTTGAGATCACCTGATCCTTTTTTAGTGTCCACTGCGGTCGACCTTTACCGTAAGTAACGGAAAGCACCACCTTGGAGGGAAAACGCCGCTATCCGCTGTGCTGAAGGGTCAACATCAAGCTGCACGGTTGTTAGGTGTAAGTGCGCACGACACGACGTCACGTTACTACTACAGAATATGGCCATTTCCAGAATGCTGCTCATGATTTTCATCAGTGGTGTAAAGTAACTAAGTACATTTACTCAAGTACTGCACTTAAAGGTAGGGTAAGTGATATTTTTTGGTTAAAACAAAAAGTATTTTTTTTAAAGGTTAAAATACTATATTCTGATCGTAATCATTGCTATAGAGTGTTTGTTCAGTAACAGGAGTCTCCCCGTCTCTCCAGCTCTTTAATAAACAGAAAATACATTTTTCGGTAGGTGTCAAAATCTCAGCCAATCAGGAGAAAGTACCCATTTTTAAGCTTAATTTGTATAGTTTTCAGTTCCAATTTTGCATGCTCATTTCTTAGTGTCATCACTTCCAATTTCACTTGTTTAATCTGTATCCTGATTGAGTTCTCTGTCCTGGTTGGATAAAATTGGAAATGAAACTACAAAAAAAAAAAAAAAACTACAAAATATATTTTCTGTTTTATAAAGAGCTGGAGAGACATGGAGACTCTTTATATGGACAGGACACTCTATAGTAACGAGCACTATCAGAACATAGACCCATTTTGCAATTATTTGAAACTTTGCAAATCACTTACACTACCTTTAAGTACAATTTTGAGTTTTTTTTTTTTTTTTTTTTACTTGAGTATGATTTACTTTTACCTCTACTCCACTACATCTCAGAGGCAAATATTGTAGTTTTACTCCACTACATGTATTTGAAAACTTTAGTTACTGGTTACTTTGTAGATTTTGATTATTATTACAAAACATACATTAACCACTTCAGCCCTGTATATTAGCCATTTGAAAATAGCCGATCTACAAGCTCACAATGCCTTGCGATGCGAGGCATTGTGAGCTTATTTTCATTCCACACATTTCATGATTGTATGTCAGAAAAACATATTGTAAGAGCCTACTCTTGAGTTATAGTGTAATCCAATTATTATTATGTGTTCCTTATTTGGGGTGTTTTCTTTTAAGCCTTGATCATTTTAATGGCCTATTAATAAATCCCACCATGTTTTTCTTTTAACCAACTGGAAAGTAAAACAAAAGTGAAACAATAGGCTACTAGGCCATTATGAAAAAATACCCTGTTTGTCTTCCATACAGTGTATTTAGACACACAACTTGATTTGTTGTGAAATAGCTAGTTTTTCAAATAACCAAGCAAGGGTTGTGACCAATTATGACTTTATATAATACTTACATGACAGGGGCCCTTCATAAATTACTTCATACACACTAAAATGATACTGGCCTTTAGTTTCAACAAAAAATCCAGGTCAGATGATGTAGGAGTGGACATACACCACCAGATGGCGCTTATAGAGAGCGAATATAAAGCAAATGCCAGGTAAGACCAATAATATTATGTTTAGTTTATTACTTACAGCCTACAATAACACACCTTCAGACTGTTTAAAAGATTCACAAAATATTCTATTTATTTCACATTTATATACACATTACAATCAAATACATTGATAGGACTATCCTTGTGATAGGCCTACCTATTTGTATTAAATGTTTTCTCTAATTCAGACTTTGTCACATGCTCAAACATGTAGCTATGTGCAGTGACATGATTCATGTTTTAATTTATTTTAGACCATTGGCTCGGTAAGGAAGGATGTTGAGGCAAACAGAGTCGAAGACACTTGATATTACAAAGATAGAAACGTATTTACATGAGCTCATGGGAGAAGTAGCCTACATTAAACACTTTGGATGGTGGTCAAGTAGTTCTCATCAGAGCATAACTATACAAAGATAAGAGGGGAGCTGTGTCGTAGAGCCGAGCTGTATTAAAAACATTAAATACCACTGTGTAGGCTAACGCAGGACTGTCCCAAATGTTATCTGTGGTCACCCATAGTCATATACCATTAAGGATGCTTAATAAGGATGCTTAAGCTTAATGCTTAAGACAATGGTACATACAAATTTGCACAGGGCCCACTTTGTAAATAAAACAAGTGCCTAGTTCTCCCCTGAGCCTGAGCCCACTTCACAAAGTGCCCAGTTCAGCCGTTGGATGCACACACACGCCATACCCCCCCCCCCACACCCACACACACACACACAGACACACACACACACGCACGCACGCACGCACGCACGCACGCACGCACGCACGCACGCACGCACGCACGCACGCACGCACGCACGCACACACACACACACACACACACACACACACACACACACACACACACACACACACACACACACACACACACACACACACACCATACTACACACTTACACAAAATGTTCTGGCAAGATGAATACCAGAGACTCACTCACAAGCAGGTTTATTAACATCTTGGACTTGGTGATGCATCAGCAGCCATGTCAACAACTTTGCAAAATACATTTCTAATGTGACCTGTTGTACACACAGTGTGGTCAGTATTTCGTTCTTCTGTCGACCAAAGTCTACTTTCTAATCTTGTCCGATATAAATTGTAGGTTAATTGGGAGATTTATAGTTTACTATTGACTTCCTAAATCAGGTTTGACTATACGTTTATGACACGTGGGAACTTCCTCTGCAGCCCACTTCCTCCCTGAGCTCAGTTCTGGGCAGGTTGTCTCGAGTGGAAGTCAATTTAATCCACTTCTCCTCCCATGTGCTCTAAACGTCTAGGCTTAGGAGAGGGGAGACGGCGAGAGAAACAGACAGGATCTAAAAAACACGGTCGCGGTTTTGCAGTCTCTCTTCCTGGCCACACCTTCACGCTTCACCACGAAGCAACCGTCTGCAAACACAGAGGTAACGTTACAGGTTCATGTTTTATTTATGTAGGTTTCATTGAGAAACCTAGAAATTGGCAGTTGGTAGGTAAAACCTGATTTATACTTAGCTGCGAGCCGGTGTCCTACCCAGAAAATAGCAGATCTACAAGCTCCCAACAGCTATTTTCGGTGTGAGACACAGGCACGCTGGCACGCCACCAAAGTATAACTCAGGCTTAACCTGTACACGTGAGCCTGCAGCATCAGCAGCAGGGTGTGAAGGAGTTTCTTTGTACAGGGAGGGTACCATCGCTTCCCCTCTTCCAGTCGACCTGCATGGAGCTGTCAAAGGCTCCTCGCTGAAGGAGAAGGACCAGGCCTAGGTACCTCTTTAGGAGATGAACCGCTACGCCATACTGAGACAGCTGGGCGATGGCACCTTTGGCAGCGTGCTCCTGGGCAAAAGCAACGAGTCAGGGGAGCTGGTGGCCATCAAGCGGTGAGTTTGGAGCGTATATCTCACTCACTGTAGTTCTCTGGTACAAAGACAAGCGGCCGTGCTGTCCTGATCTTGTTCTCTCTTGAAGCGGTAAGCTGCTTAAAAGACAGGTTGCTGCAAGGTGCTTTGAGTGCTGGGAGACTCCGGCAGCATATAAGTCTTCACGTGGATGTCCTGTATACTAAGATTGTAGAATCTATAGTGGAAAATGTTGTTACAAATGTTTCATTTTCTTTGGCAGTACTTGTGAAGCAGCTGTTTGCTTCAGGGAGAACATATCTTGAGAAGAGTTAGGGTAGACCACCGATGAATGACAACATCTTTTGGGACGAGTTACATAGACCACCGATTAATGTGTTGTAGGTTTGCATAGCACAGGTGGTGCCCACCTGTGCTATGCCTCAGAACTGTGCTATGCCTCAGAACTGTGTCATCAAACAGGCTGCTTGGATTCAGACAAATGTCTACTATAGCTATTAACATTCTTACTGACCATATTGTGTACCAGAGTAGTGTTGAAAAAAGGGCAACAACGAAGGCTGGGATATGATTTCTTTATATCACATACCCATAGCCTTGGGTGATCTACATTGTGTATTATCTTTGCCGAATGTTCACCCCAGAATAGGCACTCTAAGATGCATGTGGTTATAATTAGATTAAGACTCCCTAGATTAAGGGACTGCCCTGGCAAACAGAGTTGTGGTCTTGCTGGGATTCCCCGACAGTGCAGAGAGGTAGTTGGTTGAGAAAATGACAGATGCTGGGCTGACCATTAAAGGGCACTGTTTTACACTCAGGGTTTTGTTTCCTTTGCCCCTATAAACGGCAGTGTCTCTTCAGCCATGGAGTTTACCACATCATCCACAGCAACCGTGTTTGGTGGCTGAATTTTGACCATGTTAACATGGTGAGTTCCTGAACCAGATCACAGAGCCTGCGTGGTGCAGTTTAGCTACCCTGATATTGTCAATGCCAGCTAACCTCTTGGTCCCTTTATCCCTCTCTTCACCCAAGGCAAATAAAGGCTGGGTATGCGATAAATCACAATGAAATAGTAACTGAATGCTCCTGCTTTCCCCCCATAGGATGAAAAGGAAGTTCTATTCTTGGGATGAGTGCCTGCATCTTAGAGAGGTGAAGGTAAGAGTTGTTCAAGTAACATAAACCAGCCACTAATTACATTATATGAACTACATCGGCACCAACTGACAGCTAGCCTACGCTTTGATGTCTTTACTCAATTTAATCTGATTTAATATATTATTATTATAACTTATATTTGTATCTGTTGTCCAATTGCCCTACAACCTGCAGCAGGTCTCCCCCATGCTTATCTCTCAAAACAGATAATCAATTTGCAATGAAAATCTGTCAGTAGGATCGTTGTTTAGAATAGGAGCGCTCTTGGGGCAGGCCCTTGAGCAAGAAGCACAGCCTGATCTATACGTTTCTGCAAAGCACAAAAAGTGTTGAAACTGGACAGTTTTCTAATCCCCGAAATGTTGCATGTGAAGAATCAATAGCTTAAAGGGACGCAGCCAAACCTGATATCCTATTTTTCAGGCATTGAAACAAGCTTGCCCCCCTTCTTTTACCGAATGGGTTTCCAGATTGCCCCATGCTACTGTAACTGTAACTATATTTGGCTGCTTGTCGTCCAAACAGGTACTGACGAAGCTCAGCCACACCAACGTGGTGAAACTGAAAGAGGTGATCAGAGAGAACGACGACCTCTACTTTGTCTTTGAATATATGAAGGAAAACCTTTATCAGCTGATGAAAGAAAGGTACAGTATATGAACGCATGACACACCACTCCTATTTTATACTATTCTTCGCCTATAATGACATACATTATAGGGACGGCAGGTTGACAGTAGTCTTGTGTAGCCAGACAATCAGAGATCTCTGCGTATATATACTGATACATCTGTTGACATCTAAACTCAATGAAGGGGTAAAATTGGATGGAAATAATAAAATAAATAAATAAATACAAAAACTCAATATTACAGGACTAATGCAAAGACTTCAGGGCGGTACTTCATAGTGGATCAGTATCAGAATCGTTTTTCAAAGCAGTGGGCATAGGTTTGCTAGTGCTGGTTTTCTATGATGTTCTAGCCCATATATTGACTTTAGTTGTCCCTAGATGTATACCTAGACTAGGTTGAAAGCAGTTAAAAACCACAGGTTAAAATAAGACAGGTGAAATATTATATAAATGTTTTTTCTTTTCCTTCTCCTTTCATTTATTCCTTTCCTTTGAGTGTTTTACCAATTCCGATGGACTATCTTGGGTCAGATCACAGAAACACATTGTTCCCTGAAGCAGTTGTCAGAAACGTGACAGATATTACTGGGACATTTATTCATAAACATGGTACTGTGCATGTGACTTATGGAAGAGACATGTCTGCTATATGCTTTGCCCTGTAAGCCAATACGGCATTATCAGGCTGTCAACATTATCTTGGTATAGGTGGTTTACAACTGTACAATCAGTGAACTGTCATTAGCAACATGAATACACTTGTAACGGTATACATGTAGATATTACTGGTTAATTGATAAGCTAATTAATTGATTATATAACATATGTTCCCACCAACATGAGTGATACCAAAGCATAAAAGTCCAAAGATGCTATATGTTAAAGTAACCTGACTGAAAGGTAACATTACGAAGTAAGACATTCTTTGAACCCTGAATTTAGGCGTAGTTATTTGTAAAAAAAAAAAAAAAACTAGAAAAGTGTGCTCCTCAGTGCACAGATCTCCGCCAGGCTAGGCCTTCTACATTTTGGAAGTCAGTCATAGGCAATCGGAATGGAATAATCTGACAGATACATATTGATTTGATTTGCACAACAGTAATAATATTCATATACAAAGCATACAACGTATTTCCTAGAAAAGAAGACATCTTTAGTGTGGTCATCACATGACTAGAGAGATAAAAATGTGTGCCGATTTCCGTGAGTTTTGGACAAAATCTGTTGAAAAGTGAACATTGGAAGGCTCGGTCAAACCTCTGATGTGACTTAGATGTTGTCCAACTCATCACTATTACGACTATTACGACGGAGTGAGAATTTGTAGCTTTAACAGTGTGTGATTTCTTTGCATGTTCATCTTTATCCTTCTTCTCTCTCTTGCCTTTGTGTTTACCACCTTTGCTGCTGACAGGGAAGATACAATGTTTTCTGAAAATGAAATAAGAAACATTATGTTCCAAGTACTCTCTGGCTTAGCATTTGTGCATAAGCATGGTAAGATCCTCTTTGCTCTTTCTCATTGTATTTCTAGAAGCTTTCCCACTTGAAAGAAGCACTAAGCACTTTTTCTTTAGACCAAAATCTATTTAGATTCAATTCAAATTAA
Organism: Gymnoscopelus braueri; assembly: GCF_963280865.1. Taxonomy (NCBI): domain Eukaryota; kingdom Metazoa; phylum Chordata; class Actinopteri; order Myctophiformes; family Myctophidae; genus Gymnoscopelus; species Gymnoscopelus braueri. The sequence continues at coordinate 12,836,384 of NC_137611.1, forward strand.
TCTTAATTTTCTTAAATATGTTTGAAATAAGTTGCACTCACATGAGACATTTAAACTGTAGGCACTAGGCAAGAATGTATTTCTTTATTATACATTACATTCATAATGTATAATATAATGTAATAGCGCAGGTACCCCCGCCACGAAGGCAGCTACAGTATGTTTAAAGGTGTAGAAGAAGATGCAATGCCTTTTCTCTTTTTTAACTTTGTTTAGAAAAGGTTAGCCTACATATCTCAACAAATACTTATAAATTGAATATACAGAAATGTCTGCAGTAGGTTCCATTATGTTTTTTAAATGACATTTATTTTTTCCCAGGTTACTTCCACCGCGATATGAAACCAGAGAACTTGCTGTGCATGGGGCCAGAGCTGGTGAAGATTGCCGATTTTGGACTGGCCAGAAAAATACGCTCACAACCACCTTACACCAACTACATATCCACAAGATGGCAAGACTCTTTTACAGCAGCATTTCACTAAATTAGTTACTAAATAACTACTTTAAAAATAAAGAAAACCTCTTGCGGTGAACAAAACAACTGTGTTTAAGCAGCTGTTACCAACATGTTATTGTGTTTGGATCGGCTGTTGTGAAGATAAAGCAAAACTGGCTTGGGCAGTATTGTCCTGTAGACCAGTAATTTTCTCTTCCCTTCTGGACACCTAGGGCCCCATTCTCAGGCCAAAATTCCCCGTTAAATCGGGATAATGGACCTGCGCCGCCCCAATAGGTTATTCTAGCACCTGCTCTACCCGTCACCATTATGCCGACGCCGTTATTTGCGCGTGGAGGTGTGCCCGTGGGCGTGTTGTTGCTATATCCCCCACATTGCAATTCTACAGACACACATGGGTACGGCTTGGGGACGGGGGATAGTGGATTCTAGAAGCACCCGCTGGTTTATAAAATCACCCGTCAAGTGCACACAGACACTACAATGGCTTTGTGCGTTGGACCATGAGCCGTGTTGCCAGCCTTGGAGAGAAATAAGCAACGCAGTCCGCAGGTCTATGAAAACAAAAAGAAGCAACTCTAAGGCCACATGAGCACTTCAAACTACTAACTAGAGCTTTCATATCCCCTAAATATTTCAGCCCGGCTCGACTAATAATTGACAAATTAGACCCAGCCCAGCCCGTCAGTCATTTTTCTAAAGAAGCCTTATTTCTCATTAAATCTTGGTAATATATGAATGATCTGTGTGTGAAATGCGCTCTTTCTTTATACAAACCCATGCTCGCTCACTCTACCGCAAATGCCTCTCTCTCTTTGTACAACCCCATGCTCACTCTACCGCAAATGTGCTCTCTCTCTTCATATAAACCGATGCTCACTCTACCGCATATGCGCTATCTCTCTCTATACAACCCCATGCTCACTCTACCGCATATGCGCTATCTCTCTCTATACAACCCCATGCTCACTCTACCGCAAATGTGCTCTCTCTCTTCATATAAACCGATGCTCACTCTACCGCAAATGCGCTATCTCTCTTCATACAAACCCATGGTCACTCTACCACAAACGCCACCACCACTCCCAGCGGGGTCATTTTGATTCTATGACGGCTGCCGTCTAGTTATCATCAGTGCCAGTGTTGTGAGGAAAAACAACTAACAAGCAACCAGGTCTAGGAAAACCAGCCCAAAAGAAGCGAGTCAAGCGACTATGGGCCACATGAGCACTCTAACATATACATCAGCTATTTGAAAATAGCAGATCTACAAGCTCACAACGCCTCCCATGCAAACGCTACGTTCATGACCCCCCAAAATAACCATATTTGAACTGGGGACCCCCCCATTTTGTTTGACTCGGTTCCACAGATAAATATTGTGAAAATAGCAGATCTACAAGCTCGCCAGGCGTTGGGTGCTCCATTGTGGTCTCGACCCACAGGTTGAGAACCACTGCATTAAAAGCTCCAAGCAAGTTACATGTCTAGTATGTTGTTGACCACGTAATGTAATGTTTTTGGTTTAGTGATAGGCTACTCCGTGGCGCGCGCGCGCCTCATTGTATGCTGCCCAAAATAACAGATCTGTAACTGTCGACACGACATGACGCAGCGCCGTTGATAGCTTGTATGTCTGTTATTTTGGGTAGGCGACGCACATACGCATCGCAGCAATGTGTCTGGGTTTGAGAGGCTTTGATTGATGTAAACTTAAAGTTTAGCTCTGTTCGGGATTACTGAACAAAGGTGGATGATGAAAGATAACGGGGACAATATGGATGTAAGTTAACTTTGCGTCACTTCAGAGGAAACTATGGAGCAACTTCAGAGATGTTTACACACCCCTGGAATCCATTAGAACGGTGGAAATAGAACGATAACAGCCAACGTGAGTACATAGGCTATAGACCTTTCCTAAAACTGTCCAATTTATTATACCCATGTGCTACTGTTTGTCTGTGTACCACGTAGGAGCGTTGTCGCAACATGATGTAATTAATTATTTGGGAGCAGCCAGTGTGTACCAATAGTATACATATTTTAAATGGCTTTCATATACTATTCCGGATCTGACTAATATGACAAGCTTATTGTGAACACAATAGGCTACAAATTAATATAAAAATGTATTTGGATAAAAAAAAAAAAAAGAAGGAAAACAAGCCCAATGTGGCTTATAATAATCAGACCAGGCAACAGTGCAGACAGGTAGATAGGCTAGAGCATATATTGGATCGGGATGACGGCTAGCGCAGTCTTCTCTTAAAGGCAATGGCTTCTGGCACGGTGATTGGTTTTATCATTGTAACGCCCAAACCACACCTATGCATAATGTAACGGGTAGCTCAGGTGTTTGGCGGGTGAGGGGGGTGCCATAGAATACCGAATTTTGCGGGGAAACGCCTCTTGCCTAGTCCGAAATCCCTAATTAGTGGTTTGTTCAAATCTGGCTCTGAATAGAGCCCCTAAAGTCAAGACAAATTTCAAATATTATCTAAAATATTATCTAAAATATTATCTAAAATATTATCTAAAATATTATCTAAAATATTATCTAAAATATTATATACATATGTATTTTCTATTCTGTTACAGGCAAGTAACAGAATAGTAAATTGAGTTTTACTTGGGCACCAATGATACATATCTTTTTTCTCAATTCTGATCATTTTGGTACTGGTGATTTTCTTTGGAGGTGGCTAAAACCTCTTCATCTGAGTGCCCTGTGCTGTTGTCTTGACAGGTACCGGGCCCCTGAGGTCCTGCTCAAGTCCAGCTCCTACAGCTCCCCCGTTGACATCTGGGCGGTTGGCTGCATCATGGCTGAGCTCTACACGCTTAGACCCCTGTTCCCTGGAACCAGTGAGGTGGACCAGGTCTTCAAGATCTGCCAGGTGCTGGGAACAGTGAAGAAGGTGAGTGAGTTTTGCATAGGACAGAAATGAATCTTAAAGCTTCCTTATATCCTTTTTCTGATTGAACTCACATTGTGATTAGTTATGTGGAGGTAAATGCAATTGAGTTTCATGCAGGATAAATAATAACTATAGTGTCTGAAGATGTATGTCTTCTTTGGGTCCACCCCCAGTCTCTAGGTGCCGGTGGGGCTGATGACACATTTGTGTGTGTATGTATATATAAATATGCAGTCACTTCCTAGTGGCTTGTCACTTTTTAACCCGTCAAAAGGTCTGGGAGGTAATAATGTGAACCTTTGTAAAAACACCATTTGACACAGGTCTTGAGTATGCAAACACAGAATCAGAATCAGTTTTATTGTCACATCACAGGTTTACAAGGTAAAAAAGTGGGTGAAATTCTTTTTTGTACATCGTTCCCATCGCAACGTTAGTTTCCATAGAAAGAAGAGGGGGGGGGAGAAGAAGAGGGTGGGGGGCAGGTGGGAAGGAGATCAAAACAAGAGAGCAACAGAAGGCCAGACAAGTTATCTACATATTTACAAAACCTGAGATAATGAAAAAAACTAAAACAAAACTAAACTAAGGTGCCTGAGCATAGCAGCAATGTATTGTATACTGTGCATGTTATACTTATACTGTGCATGATAGACAATGGACGTTAAGGTGCTTAGAGGAAAAGGAGCACAATAAAAAAAGACCCAAAAAAAGTCAGTGCGTTATACAAGGGATTAAGGTGCAAAAGGTCAGTGCGTGTCCACCTAGAGTGGACTGACCCTAGTATAATCCGCAAGTAGCTCCATGAGGGAGTGCAAACACATACAAAAGCAGGTGTTGTACAGTATGTGCATACACAAACCGTTCAGGTGATCAGTTTGTTGTCATGACTGGGCCGTAGCATACCATTACTACATATTCTTTACTGAGCACTGGATATTTATATAATAATTTATGCTTGAGACAAATTATTGTGCTTCATAATGAATGCACTGGATAAAACACATTTTCGTGTCAAGGACCCCGAAATTGATATGGGGTATACATCATTTTCAAATTTAGCCGCAGAACCCCATCTGAAAATGCTGTGTGCCAGGGACCCCCAGAAGAGAAGATTTGAGTCAAAATTATTCAACATACACTTTAAAGATTTTTTTTTTCTTTTAAAAAATTGCAGATGTACAAGCTCGCTGTGAGCTTGTAACGTTTGCTTCAGAACCACTGGGATAAAAGACACTAATAAAAGACACTTTTTGTTTTCTACATGTTTCTCCCATGTCAGTCGGACTGGCCTGAGGGACACAACTTGGCTGCTTCACTGACCTTCCACTTCCCAGAGTGTGTCCCCGCCAGCCTGCGCTCCCTCATCCCCAACGCCAGCGATGAGGCAATAGCTCTGATGAAAGACATGCTACAGTGGGACCCCGAGAAAAGGCCAACAGCTGTTCAGGTTTTTACTGCAACCTATAGTTAATTTGAACCAGTCCTGTATTGTCTGGTGGTACATTGTGGTGCATTGTAGGTTTACAGTACACAGTATAAAAAACACGGAGAATTCAAACTAGTGTGAATATAAACTAGTTGTGTGACTTGAGTGTTTGTGAAATAACATCAATTAACATTGTGTGATTTTAGTTTAGTTTAAGTCCAGAAGGTAATTCCATTGGGGTCCTCTTACACACAACAATACATGTCCGACAGTCATGTACATTAAATAAACAAATTTTCAAGACAAAAACACGTACTACAAAAAAGCAAAAACAAAAAAAACACCTGCACTACATAAACTATACTACCTAACTTATACTGGAACCTTTTCCAGTAACCAGGCCCTTGTTAAGTGTTTAGATGACCTCGAGGGCGAGGCCAAGGTCAATTTAACAGGGATTTCCAGGCTGTTCCATTGGGTAGCTCCAATGTAAGTGAAAGAGCCTTTTCCCCCTTAACCTTTAAATTTGAAGAGGCACACATTAGCAATACTAGTTCTGGTGTAAAAGCTATGTGTGTTCCTAACCTGTGTTAAAAAAATTGATGATTCATGATTTAATCCAAAACACCTCTAAAGATTTTAATTTAGTCTCTATTGTGTTTATTTCTCAGGCGCTGCAACATCAATACTTCCATGTTGGACCAGCATTGGGTGCACCTCCTAAGGACCTGGGGCAGCATAAAGCCCAGGATCAGACTGCAGAGTCTATAACACAACACAAGCCTCTATCTCTATGTATGGCCGACCTACTAGAGTCCTCTCAGGACCGTGAGACCCAGGCTGAGCTCCGGAGCCAGGGCAGACCTCTCCACCATCATCACCACCAGCACCACCAACCCCTCCAGCAGACCCAGGCTGAGCTCCAGAGCCAGGGCAGACCTCTCCACCACCACCAGCACCACCAACCCCTCCAGCAGATCCCTGTGCCCCAGCAGAACATGGAACACAGCGCCTTCCGTACAGACGCACTCACACCAGAGCAGCACCAACCGCTCAGCCTAGTTAACCGACCGGTAACCTGCCAAGGCATATTATTACTTTCAAAATATTAGATTTTGTTTTATTTTAGAAGGATCCTGACTGTTATAGTCTCTTGTGACTGTTATGACAATAGTTAGGATTAGGATCATTAGGATAATCCTAAATAATGATTTTATTTCTAACTGCTAGGACTTAATCGTCCACACCAAAACCGAAAAAGTATAACAAACATTTAAATATGTTTCGAATGTGAATGATATCATCGGAGTCACTGTCAGAGCAATTTGATGTACGATAGAGAAACTATAACCAGACAAAAGGAGGGGGCCTCGCCTTGACGACCTTGCAGGATTATGCAAAGGCTAAAATGTAACTTACATAGCATGTTATGTAGACAGATGCCAGGTCATTGTTGACCTGGCATCCTATTGTGTGTATAGTTTCAATGTAGGCTGATGATAGGTTCTTGGTTTACGTATGTATTAGTTATTATTAGATTATTGGTTTACTTATGTATTACTTTATTATTACTATTTCTATGCAATTGATGTATTATGATGTATTATGATGTATTATCTTGTGTCCTTGCTTACTGTAAATCGCTCTGGATTAAGAGCATCTGCTAAATGCCTAAACTGTAAACTGTAAACTGTAGTAGTATATAGACTTAATAAGTGATCTGTCTTTTGGTCCTGTGATGATAGAGAGGAACAGAGAACAGTGAGAATGGAGTGAGGAGTGGGCGTAGGCGATGGGGCCAGACATCGATCGAATCTGCTGACAGCTGGGATGAACTGGACTGCACAGACAGCGGAGTCTCCATCTCCAAAAGACCCGCCATGGTTTCTCTGACGGAGGCGCTGCGTGACCAGACCGGCGGCTGGTGAGAGCGCTTATTACCCTCATAGACAGAGATCTGGTTCAGTGGGAGTCTTGTAGTTTAAACGTTTGCACTTTCACATTGTATTGAATAGGGATGCACAATTAATCCATCATATCGGTATCGGGCGATATTTACTTAAAAATGCAAAATCGGTCAAATCATTATCTGATAAATAATCCCCATATATTTAGCCAATATTTTATTTTATATTAGGCCTATATTGTGCTGATTGGAGGCTGAAGATTCAATCAGTGTGTTTTCTGGGGAAGCTTTCAAAAGGGTCTAACTATAGCAGCAAATAATATGGAAAAATGTTAAGTAAAAATAAATGTATTTTTTTTTACTACATTCAATTATTTTTAACTAATATATGTGTGCATCAGTAGGCCTAGCCTGCGTGTGCACCCAGAATCACAGTAACAGGTGCAAGGTATCCCCTAACGGAAACTTAGTATTGCAATAAGAGCCTCTCTGTGTGGAGTTTTCATGTTCTCCCCGTGTTCCCTAGGGTAGGTACCCTCACAAAAACATGCAGTAATCCTGGTCACTATACTGCCTCCCCCTGGCCAGCCGGGGCGCCTGATGGAGGGGAAAGGAACTGGTTGGAATACCGTGTTCCTTCCACGCTCTACGTCCAACCAGGGAAACTCTCCCCTGTCAGGTGACAAGAAGGTCAGTTGGCTCTCATGCATTGAAGGAGGCATGAGCTCGGCCCTGGCCTCCCTAGGTTGGCCCAGGATTACATAGACAATTGGCACTGGGTGTAAAAAATGGGGTTACAAAATCGTGGGATAAAAAAGAAAAAGAAAAACAGTATTGCAATAAGAGTATTCAGTATTGGTTTGATTTGACCATGCAGTTAAACAGATATCAGCCAAAATCTTTCAATACCGTGCATCCCAGCTATTTAATTTAATGCACTGCTGTAATTGTTTAGTTTGGCAGAGCCATTAACAGTAACAAAACCATCCAGCAAGAGTGGGCTGACCACAACAGACTCCACCAACTGGTCCGCCAAACAGCACTACCTCCATCAATCCAGATACCTTCCTGGTAAGAACACTTGACCACTTCCTACCTGGCATCCATGTCATTATTAGGCCAGACATGGCCTAATAATGCCTAATAATGCCTAATAATAACAAGTACAAAATAGGGCTTAACAAGTAAAAAAAAAATACTGTACTGTACTCTATACTGAAACACATATTGGAGACCTGTGAGTCTGGGTCTTTATTGTTCTCATTGAACTGGAGAACTGTATGCACACTCTGCACAAAGTCTGATGGACTCAGAACCCACTCAGAACCTACCTGCAGAATGGACGTTTTGACAGACACAGCATAATATATATTTTAGTTGCAGTCTCAGATGCAGTGTCTATGTTCTGAGCTGTGTGTCATTTTTCCAGGAGTAAACCCCAAAACCAACTCTTCAGCAGGAGATCAGCTGGCGGGTAGATATGTTTGGGACAGCTCATGCCAAACCAGTGCACATGGATCAGGGTATCCCCTTATTAAAGGTAAGATATTGTAGAGTTCATCAAACTGATTCTAGACCTGGGCCATATAATCTATTTGCAAACTATTCTATAACCTTTTCTGGTGAATTGGATAAGTTGCCAATACCATAAATCAACTTTTATCTTCTTTTGTTATCATCTTAATAATATTCTGCCCAGTAGTTTCGTAGTCCCATAGACAAACTCGTTACTCCACTCATCTGAAACGCCAAGAAGTATTTAGAAATATTTCACCCGTGTGTGACCCCTATTATCAAATGCTTGGCATTCTACCTATGATGAGTGGATTTACAAATATGAAAACAGGTTAAAGTGTGTCTTCCATTTCAGCAGGTATCGAGTCCTCCCTCCCAGTACAAATGGATTATTTTAATTGCAAACTGCAGAGCCAGCTGATACAGTCTCGTAGCAGTACTACAGCGGTCAATTACAACCTTATAGAGATGAACAAGCTTGAACTTTCAACATGGCGTCCCTACTTTGGGTCATTATAGGCAAAATGTTTGAACATTTTTCAATATATTCCAAATTGTGAAAATAGCCGATCTGCAAGCTCACAACCCAACATATTTGTGAGCTTGTAGATTTTCGCTATTCGTCATACGATGAGGTATAAATTAGGGCTTAAATGGTATTAAAGCTTTTCATGGTCGTTGATCAGCTCAAAGTGAAATGAGCTAAAGCGTCACTGTCTAAATCAAAGGAGGAAATGTTGTATTATTCATAACATAAGTTGCCTGTCACACAAAAGCCCATATTGCTTCCCCTTCTCGTTCCTTATTAATGAGATCAGGGGAGTATAAAGCATCCAGGTGAAGATCAAATGTCTGTCTGAGATTGAGAGGGCAGGAGATCACTTTCTTTATCTGGTACACCTGTCGTCACTCTGTCTTGTTGCGTAATGTTTCTCATATTTGGGTAATGTCCTTACATACATAGGTCTGAAGTAAATAGTTAATTAACAAGACATTAAAATGACTGGAATGTATATAAATTCCATGAATTAATATTGTATGTATTTGATCATTTCTGGACCTTAAAATGTTATACATAAGTACATAATGCTATGCACATTGTGAGCTTGTAGATTTGCTATTTTCAAATCTCTTTTGACTTTTTTTCCCCCGCCCAAAGTAAGGACAACAGGTTGAAACACATTGGCTGTAGAATGATATAGAGAAATAGAGAAAAACACAGTAAAACTACCTGCTGTATAGCCACGTGTTTAAGTACACTACACACTGTACTACAACAGTGGTTCTCTAACTTTTTAATTTCAAGTTTGGTAAGCATTAGGCCACGGACCCCCATAACTCTCTGAGTTACGGACGAAAGGGTCCATTTGGTTCCTACTGTAGCTACTGTATCAATCATTTAGCTCAGGACCCCATGGAACCCCCTCGAGGACCCCTGGGGGTCCCCAGACTCCACATTGAGAACCACTGCCCTACAATATACAACACTCCCAATTTATTCTCGAGTTCCAAACACTCCTTTTCTTTTCTTTCTTTTTTTAGACGTTGGTACAGATGTCATTCTGCCTCTAGTGACAGATAAACAATCTGTAACAGAAGACACACATTTCAGATTGGAGCATTCCACAGGTAAAGTACAACTCCCACATTCACATATCATTCATATAACTGTATCATAGAGCGATAGGACTAGTAGCCGTTCTACACCTGATGTGTCAAACTGGATACTGTTTCTTACAGTATGTTTTCAATGTTTTACTATATTTGGACATTAAAGCCTAACTTAACCTCTTAGTAGGAGGTGTCACTTGTTGGCACGCAAGTATGTATGAATGGATCTTTATCCAGTGGCTGTCTGTGTATCATTTTCAGACAACTTCATGAGCAACACCTACAACCCAGCAGGAATGCACCCTTCATGTTTGACCAAAGACGAAAGATTTACTTTGGCACCAATAATAGCAGGCACTTCTGCAAGTGAGTCATATCTGCATGTGGATATTCTTTAAATAAAAGACACACAGTGAACCATGAACAATGATTGAGTCAGAAATTCTGCTAGAACTAGAGATACCACTTTCAAACAGACTTGGTTTTGTTTTCCTCCTTGGAGCAGATGGGTTGTTTTTTTCCCCTCCTTGGGCAATTTAGAGTGCAAGATACAACTACTTGGAAGAATTTGGAAGTAAAGTTTATACACATTTCTGAGACTGACAAGTACAAGAAATATGACTTTGTCTTGATGCAATCAATTCCACCCATCTGGTATTCCAACTCCAAGCAGGTTTAACACTAAAAACAACCCAAGCATTTCATAAATAATCCTCTGATTCCACCATTTCTTTCTTTTAATTTTACAGTTGACCTTTCAATCAAAACATCCAGACATAATATATACCAATAACCAGTGTGATTTTAATGAAGGTAAAAAAGAAACATTGATTTACATGTCTTATTCTTACATTTCTTCATCTTTTTTCTAAACTAATACTCCACAATTAATATTTAACTGTCTGTTTCTTTCTTTGATCTCACACAGCAGTACACAGCATGGAAGAGCAAATGTAGAAAACCACAAATCCCAGGATGCAACAGTAACACACTGAGTAAAACCCTCCTGTCCAGGAATGCACAGATCCAGCCAGTGCATGGAGTAGACTGGACTGCCAAATATGGAGGCAATCGGTAGCATAGAATCCAAAGTGTTAAACCACTGAGTAATGTGAGAAATGCATACTTCTGTGAGAAGTATGCAAAAGAAAATGGGTGTTGCCAATGAGAGAAACACTGAAAATAGCCGATTTTCAAGCTCACAGCTCGTCTTAGCGTGACGACTTGTAGATCGGCTATTTTCGCTATCCACACATTGCACAGCAATGTGTGGATAGTATTTTTAGTCTATCATAATTTGCTATGTGTCAACTGTTGTTTTAGTGTTGTACAAGACATACAACATTTTTGTTTTTATAATGGAATAGTGACTGAAATATAAAACATTACAAATTAAGCCAATGACTGTCTTCACCTGACCTTGTTTTTCAGTCATAATTTAGATAATTTACAACAGCATTATTATACTGTACACACTATATATTTCAGAAAAAACAGGACCAGGAACAAAACAAATTTTAGGGCTATGCCTGGTTTCTGAAAGGTACCTAAGTATTTCATATACCCAGCACTGTAGCATACACCGTACAAAATCATGAATACAATAGCAAAAATCTATAGAACAATTACTGATGGTTGAAAGTCAAAAGTTTACCAATCACTTTTATAAGCTACATTCTTCTCAACTTAACTATTTTGCTGTTTTTTTTGCTCTTTACAGCAGCCATGAAAACCTGGTGATAATAATACCGTAATGTTTCAGAGTTCTGCTCATGTCCTCTTAATGATGGTGAAATTCTTATTTTGTGTAAACACGTATTGAAATTACCGTACATCAACTATATGCACAGTAATGGCGGTGGTGCATATGTTCAACGTTCATGTGGTCTTTTGAGCATCATGTGGTCTTCTGAGCATTCCAATGCCAATGTTCCCCAACATCAGGACACTGCAAAGAGATGAGATCATTTAAGTTATAAATGCATGGATGTTTTCCGCACAACCTTCAAAACCTGGTTGTCATGTTGATTTAGATATCGGTTTTCTTATATTTCAGCCTACCAGGCATACACAAAACTTTCAGTCACTGTCCAGTGTCCACACTGTCCACATCAAGCACTATAACTAATAACTACACACACAAAAATTGGGTAGCACTTTAAACGAACATCCTATTAACAAATATTAATTAACAATTAATAAACTGCGGTTCTTACTCAAGTGACTGGCAGAGTCCACACCACAACTATAATGACTACAGTGGTGAACAACAAGCTGTAACTATACTTATATGTAGAACGAGCACACCATTCAAAGTAATAGGGCGACAGAATAGAACAGGGCCACAGCGTCCACTGAGTTCAATGGAGAGAAGTGGCTGCCCTGTTCTATTCGGTTCCTCAAGCTCTATAGCCATAGTTGAAAGTGGTTCATCAACATTTTTCTGACAACAGTTACCTCGTCAATGCCATCAGGCCAGCTGGCATGAACTTCCAGGAGTTGAGAAATCTCATTCCCATCACAACAGCCAGTGTCCCTGACGTGCCTGTGCAGTGTATTCAGTGGGTTAAATTAAAGGGACGTACTGTAGAACAATGTTTGGGATAACAATACATTGTGCTTTTGTCAAGTGATGAACTTGCTCACCTAGTGAAACCCACACATTCTTGGGATTTTGAGATCTTAGATAAGCTCCAAACCCGGCCAGAAGTCCAAAGATGAGCCCCGCCACCAAAGAGGTGACACTCCCTGTAATGGAATTAACAAACACAATGTTATAAAGACAAGTCTCAAGCATCCAAAAATGATGGATACTTTTGCATAGACCCACTGCTTGGGGGTTCTGGCCCCCCAGTGGTCATTGAAGGGGTTCCAGGGGTTCCCCACTTAAAGGGATTGACGGATAGGAACCAAATGGACCCTTATGGGTCTGAATAACTCCTGAGAGTGTAGAGTTGTACGCTCTAGAGTTAAATTAACACTGATTTTACAGACTAGACTGGGGTCCCAGTCCCAGAGATCGTAGCAAATGGGGTTCCGTTGGTTGCCCAGGCTCATGCATATTCAACTGGGTGTCCTTGAAATGAAAAAGGTTGACAATAACAGTGGTGGAAAGTAACTAAGTACATTTACTCAAGTACTGTACTTAAGTACCATTTTGAGGTATATATTTTTTACCTTACTGGATGGAGTGTTTCCAATTTTCAATACTTTGACTTCTACTCCACTACATCTCAGAGGCAAATATTGTACTTTTACTTTTACACTACAATTATTTGAAAATGTTAATTACTAGTTACTTAGATTTGGATTGTTATTACAAAACAATACACAAACCACTTCAGCCCTATAGGCCTACTTTGCCTATTTGGAAATAGCCGATCTACAAGCTCACAACGCGTTGCTTTACGATGCGTTGTTGTGACCTTGTATGTAGATCTACTATAATCAGGATTTTATACATTTGGAAACTTGACAAATGATTCTGCATAATGAGTACTTTTTACTTTTGGTATTCTATATTTTTATGCCAATACATTTGTACTTTTACTCAAGTAAATTTTGAATACCAGACTTTCACTTTTAACAGAGTATTTCCACATGGTGGTATTGATAGTTTTACTCAAGTAAAACATTTGAGTCTCTTCCACCACTGTCAGAATGTATGGTGTCTGCCCTCATACATACAGTACATACCTGCTTTCATGTAGCCCATGATTCCTCCTGCTGATACCAATGCTGCATAGCTGAACCCAATCCAGTCTAAACTCATTATCCCAAGGCCTAGAAACAATTCATTATGTACAATAACATTTTATCAGACAGTGGTGATAAAGTAACTGATTACATTTACTCAAGTACATTTTTTCAGGTACTTTTACTTTAACTTAAACTTTTTCTTCTACTCCCCTACACCTCAGAGGCTAATATTGTACTTTTACTACGCTACAATAATTTGAAAACTTTTAGTTACTTTGTAGATTTGATTATTACAAAACACAATAACCACTTCAACCCTATTTCGGCCATTTGAAAATAGCAGATCTGAGCTTGTAGATAGGCTATTTCCAATTTTTTTAAATACATTTTGAACTTGTGAAATGGGACATTCTGTATAATGAGTACTTTTACTTTTGGTATATTTTTATGCCAATACTTGTACTTTTACTCAAGTACATTTTTAATACCGGACTTTTACTTGTAACAGAGTATTTCCAAATTGCAGTATTGATACTTTTAGTAAAAAAAACTAAATTGAGTACATTTTCCATCTCTGCATTTTATTCTATCAAAGATAGTCGCTCAGCTTCATCATGCCAATGTGTCAATTAACGTTTTTGTTTAACCTTTATTAATGAGCACACGTCTTTTGCTTTAACTTTTTTAATAACAATGCTTCACAAGAATCAAATAAAATGTTTTACCTGTTATTTATTTATTGGAAACCAGAAAGTTTAGTTTACACACACCTTCCTCTGTTCTGAACACACTTTGTTTACTTCCGGGTTCATTCCTTGGTTGAGTCAAGGAACCTTCAAAATAAAGCAACTTCCTTATTGTGAAAATATAGTAAAAAATAAAAGAATAATTTCAATAATCCTTTAAACAACAAAGGGGCGTTTGTTTGGAACATTAGCTTTTGGCTGAAAAGAAATACATTTACTAAATATAGAAATGTAAAAAAAATCACATTCTGTACAAGTGGTCCTCTACCACCCCCTGGTGGCGAGCATAAACCAGTTAATTTACAGTCAATGGCCCATCAGACATGGCCTGGTTTCAGTATAAATCCTTTTATTGCGTTGTATTTTTATTGCTCTTCTTTTTCTTCTCTTGAGGTTTACTTTCGTCCACCATAATGACTTCTTCAGTGGCAATCCTGACCCTTTTCGTCTTTGGAAGCTGCTGCAAAAGTTCTGTGAACAGATATGATGAGAGTCGAGTGCGTTACAAAATATCAGCTCTTGAAATTCCAGATTTATGTCTCCTTCAGGATAAACAATTAATGTGCATCTCACAATGTGTGTATACATGGATAAACATAATCTTTACATATAAACTGAGCTTACATAGATCAGAACCAACCGTTATGAGGTTAACACTTAGCCGCAAGCAACTCTAAGTGTAAATTTCTCGAACCTAGAGTTGCAACACCAACCATTGACAGCTCATACATCCAAATACATGGAAATCACTCAACGGTCCTGCATACCACCTGTTTCTAAATGTCACATAATGCAGGAGGCAGCCATACGTTGCGTTTTTGAAAACGAGCGCTTCCAAACTCCAACATATAATAATAATTCAAGCTTTCCGTACAGCTGTAATGTTGGTGAGTTTAACGTTGTTCAATACAATCAGATCGGACTTTTCTGTTTGGATGTATGGGCTGTCAATGGTTGGTGTTGTAACTCTAGATTCAAGAAATTAAAAATAGAATTAGTTGCTTGCGGCTAGTACACACTTAAACCACTGATGCCCAATATACTTTGTTGTACAGTGTATAGCAAGAATGGCTCATCCAAAAGCTCGCAACGCGTTGCGATGCAACACATTGTGAGCTTACAATTTTGAGCAATTTGTTCAAATGTTCACCTATGCCCAAAATAGGGACACACACTACTGTAATTTCGGTACCTTGAGAAGTTGTTGCCTCTGGTGTTATCGCCTGTGTTGAAGAGGGCTTCCTCACAGCGAGGCAGGTCAGTCTGGCAGTTGTGTTCACCTCCCCGAGCAGAGTGGGTGGCTCCATCTCCTGAATAACAACACAGAACATGCATTTTCTGTCATAAGCAGAGGATCAGAGCTTTGTTTCTCAACTATCACTTAGCAATTGCAAGCTTAACCCATTAATACCTGAGGCCGATTCTACAAATGCCATCAGTAGCTCTCAAACATTTTTATGTTTATTTTCATGATATATGTATTTGGCCACGGACCCTCATTTGGAAATGTTTTGTGCCAGGGACCAAGATTTGCAAACACTTTCTTTGAATATTTAAACAAAAAAAGTAAAAAAATAGCAGATGTGCAAGCTCGCAGCACGGCACGAAGTGACGCGCTGTGAGCTTATATATCTGCTATTTTGAGAACCACTGTTCTAAATCCTGAGTTTTCTGAAAAATGTATGTTGCTATATATACACATATAGCTAAAATCCAAAATGACACAGATTTCCCGGTTTTAATGGGTTAATTTATGCTCCATCCCACAACTGTGTCGCTTGCCAAAAATAACTAATTTTGAGCTAACAACATGTTTTGATGCAAACTGAAAATCAGTTATTTTCGGGAAGCAACACTGTCATACTACAGACTGAGAATTAATTTGGCCTTAACAGGCGGTCAAAACGTTTCTTTCTTCTTTATTTCTTAGATCGTTGAATGCAGAGAGACAGTAAACCAAGGGCAGAGAAACATGCTATAAACAAGACCGGGAGTTGGAACTCGGGTCCTTGTCGCGAGCACATGTTCTGTGCACTAACTGGCTGAGCCACCAGTTATCCCAACAACACCAAAATGTATGTGTAGCATTTCTAATTGCTTTGTTTGTAGTTGTTTCACTGTCTGTGAATCAGTTTTTAACAACTCTAAAAGGACTGAGCAAGTTAAATTCATTACCCTTGATGTGCTACAACTATCATACTGGGGGGGAAAATAACATACAATCTAGTAGGACAAAACAGCAGCCAGCTGGTGGCGCTCAATTGAAAGAATTACACACACATGTGCAACAAAAGCACCAGAAGGAGACATGCCTCTTTGAGATCGAGCTTCCACATCTTGATGAATCCATCGTTTGATGCTGTGACCAGAACACAGTAGTCCTCCACAGTAACAGTCTCAAGCGCTTTCACTCTGGAATGAACACAGAATCAGAGATGCAATTTACACATGGGTAATGAGATGCGGAAATATGGCTTGATGTATACATTGTTGTGTGTCGCATGCAGAAAATAGCCGATCACAAGCTCACAGCGCAGCGCAGCACGGCGCGTTGTGAGCTTGTAGATCAGCTATTTTCGTTGTGCAACATCAGCGTGCAAGCATAAATGAGGCGTAAGCATTGTCATGCAATGGGAAAAGGCAGAATAAATGCACCTGGTTTCATGAGCCTTGAAATCACCCAGCAATTTCTGAGTGTCTACATCGCACAAACGAACCATTTCATCGTCTCCTGCGACGGCCAACTTGGAGTTCTGAAAGGCAAACAGATAATTTTCCTGTAAAACTATAGAGTGAAAAGAACGCTGCCTTTTAAAAAAAATACTTTAAAAAGGAAAGGTGTTCATTGAGAGGTGGGGTTCGTACGTAAGAAAGACAGGAAAGGTGTTCGTTGAGAGGTGGGGTTCGTATCAATGTAAGAAAGACAGTATTAAAACAGTATTAAGCTACTAAAGAAAACTCCAAGTCACTCAATCTCCAAAGATCCACATTTAAAAAGCCTTCATTATTTTGGCTGTACCATATTGCCAATTTGTTTTCCCAATAAGGTACAGACAAAAGTGTTTAGAATTTTAGAGAATGATTATTTTTCAGATATTTTCTCACTCTTACTGTCTTATGAAACACTTATTCTTTGCGATTGACCCGTTCAATAAAAGTTGAGCAAATAGATTATTCTTACTTGATTTACGACGGCACAAGTCTCTGGTAAAACAAAATAAAAAAAGGAGAGCTTTCCGTGGGCTGATAGGACTGTTCAGACAAAGGCCTAGGTAACCTAGTACCAGATGGGTGGTTAGAACAATGAAAACTAGATGTCCTGTGTGGGAAATCCCGCCCCATCTGGAATCTGTGTACACGACAAACCAAACAACAACAAGTACTTCCAACAGTACTTGACCCAGGTGTGACTGCAGAGCACAGAACTCACTGTTAAGAACTTAATAGATGAGATCCTCTTGGGGTTTATGATGGTTCCTATCAGCGAGGCCGTCTCCAGGTTGTAGATATCAATTTTGTCATCGATTACCACCACATATTTATCTCCATCTGGGGACCATCTCACAATGTGTGCATCTGATAGAAGTGAAGGGAAAAAAGGTTTAACCGCTTAAGCCCTATTTTATACTTCATTGTATAACAGTGTCACAGAAAAGTAACACAAATAGCTTCCGTGTTGAAGCATGCATTTCTATGAAATAACACAATATGCAACATACTCTGTTTGATGTTTTTGATGAATGCTGATCTTCCGTCAATGAGGTTCCATGTTCTGGAGCAACAAAAAGTGCACAGGTCAATTTTGACTTGACGTTTATGGACGTATGTACCAAAACACCTCTCTTCATTGAAGTGTAATTCTTACCTCAGTGTCTTGTCTGTCCCGACTGACAGTGCAAGTTTCCCAGAGGGATGGACAGACAGTGATGTCACGTGACCTCTGGGGACACAGGATTAAGCATAATTAGTTTGGCATTTCACATCATTCCATCCATTTTCAACCACTGACCCAAAGTCAGGTCGTGGAGGTAGCAGTTCCTCCCTTTCCCTGGTCACATTAGCCAGCTCTGACTCGGGGATCCTGAGGTGTTCCCAGGCCACCATGGAGATATAATCCCTCCACTTGTTCCTCGGCCTGCCCCGTGACCTCCTCTCGGCTGGATGTGCCTGGAAAACCTCCTCTGGGGAGGCGACCAGGAGGCATCCTCCTTTACTAGATGCCCAAACCACCTCAACTGGCTCCTTTCCACGCAAAGGAGCAGCGGCTCTTCTCCACGTTTCTCACGGACCACTGAGCTTCCCACCCTGAGCTTCCCAATGGGAAAACCCATTTTGCCGCTTGTTATCTGTAATCTCGTTACGAGGCAATAAAGGTAGCTGGACCACCTTGTGTACCTTTATTGGGCGAATGTCTGCCTACAAAAACCCAGTTGGATGGATAGAAGTGATATGTGTGGCAGTGGTGGAAAGTAACTAAGTACATTTACTTAAGTACTGTACTTAAGTACAATTTTGAGGTATTTGTACTTTACTTGAGTATTTCCAATTTCCAATACTTTCACTTCTACTCCACTACATTTCAGAGGCAAATATTGTACTTTTACTCCACTACATTTATTTGAAAACTTTAGTTACTAGTTACTTTTGAGATATAAATTATGATATAATGAAACATACCTTAATCACTTTAACTCTATTTAATACCTAGGCTATTTGAAAATAGCCGATCTACAAGCTCACAACGCGTCGCGATGCGACGCGTTGTGAGCTTGTAGATCTGCTATTTTCAAATATTTAGTACTTTTACTTTTGGTACTTTGAGTACATTTTGATGCCAATACTTTTGTACTTTTACTCAAGTACATTTTTAATTCTGGACTTTTACTTGTAACAGAGTATTTTTATTTTGCAGTATTGGTACTTTTACTTAAGTAAAGAATTCGAGTACTTTTTCCACCACTGTGTGTGAGTGGGTAGGTCAACGTAGTTATCAAGAGGGCATTGTCCATCGCAGGTGTTTTGTCCGCCCATCAGTACCGTCAACACAACACGGCGATAATCGTACGTTACCGCGTTGAATATCGATGCCTTTTATAGGTGGAAGTTCTACTTACTGGTGAGCTTTGATGGTTTTCAGGCACTCCCACTTCTTCGTTCTCCACACACATATGAGACCGTCCTCTCCTCCACTCAGTAAATGAGCGTTGCCAGAGAACTCCAGACATGTGATGGTGCCTGTGTGCGGATACAAAGACATCAGCTGTACAGGCATGCATTATTCACTATTTATAAACCAGCAAAACTGTGTTTTAACCAAGCTTATATATAGTAACTGTACTTCGTCATCCAACGACGTTGGGATGCGATGTGAGCTTGTAGATCCCTGTTTTTTTTTTTGTTCTTTTTTTTTTTTTACTAAATTTTTTATCCCGCGATTTTTGTAACCCATTTTTTTCACCCGGTGCCAATTTCCTAAGTGATCCTGGGCGCTACACCAGCACTACACCAGTCCCCCACAGTAGGGAGGCCAGGGCCGAGCTCATGCTTCCATGTTTAGTTCATTTTGAGCATTTTTGAAGGACGTACCCAAAATATCGTTGTTAAATAAATGACACAGCAAAAGATGACTGACCATGTATACAAAAAAAAGCCAGGTATATAATTATAACCAACAGCAAATCGTCTCTGTCGGGTGGAAACCTCATATGTCCATAACTTTGACTTTCCAGGATTAGGATCAAAAATAGCAAAAATTGCAGATCTACAAGCTCAAAACACATTTCGAGCTTGCAGATCTGCTATTTTTGATTCTTTTGTGATCAAGCAGGTCATTAATTTACGAAAAAACACTTGGAGATAAAGTCAAGAGGTTTCTGCCCGACAGCAACACATTGGTCATCTTGATTTCCAGGGACTTGACAAGCAGGTAGCAGGTCTTTACCATCATGATGCAGCAACGCCCCGTGTTCAACCCTCTTCTTCATGTCATAGACCTGGACCGTCTCATCTTTGCTTCCAGTGACAACGAACCTCTCGCTGCTCGCCACCGCCGATATGGACGCTGTATGAGCATGGTGGGTGAAGTCCGCCTTGGCTGTCCACTTCTCCTGTGAATCAACATGGAAGGATATGATCAATCACCTCATTATGCTGCTGTTTATTATCAGCCTGCTCTCTTTGATCACTTCAGATTAAAAAGGTAGTGTAAATGATACTCTTTGGTTTAAATTTAAGTTTTTTTGATAAAACATAAACACTCCATATTCTAATAGTAATCATTGTTAACAGAGGCTTTGTCCAGGGTCTCCCTGTCTCTCCTGCTCTTTAATAAACAGACAATACAGGTGGGTTGCTAATTTCAGCCAATCAGAAAAGGGTACCCCTTTATCAGCTTCAATTTTATAGTGTTCAAGTCCCTTTTTTGTCTACTCACTGGTGACATCACTTCCACTTTCACTTGTTTATCCTGTACCCCAAGTTGATTATTAAAGTTAAAATTGGTATCTGGACCTGAAAATGCATTTTCTATTTTAAAGAGCTGGAGAGACAGGGAGACCCCAGTTACTGAACAAACACTGTAATGATTGCAAGAATATAGAGCTATCAAAACACTACAACAGTAACACTTTTACTGCATCTTTAAAGAGTTTAAAGATGCAGTGAGTGAGTTTACTTACTTGTTCATCAGTGGACACTTTGTATCCAAATACAATCTGTTCATAGCTCCCAGCCACCAGTTCCACTAGTGTTGTGGGTCCCATGTTTCACTACAGGGCCAATAACCTACAGTTAGTCTGCTTTAGAGTTATTATTATGGTATTCCCTGTATTTCCTTTTGAATAACGGCTCACGCACTAATGCACACCCGCCTGACAGAACCAACGGTAAAAACAACTATGTAATGAAACAATCGGACACAATGTTGCAACTATAATATAGTCAAAGGGACGCACACATTTATCAGCAAGAAGAACACACGCACTAGCACAACGTGAGTTTGGTTGCGCATGCGCCGTACAGAAAAGACGCTCCTTCCTCCTAGGAAAATGTTGGACTTCAAAATAAAAGTCCAGTGACAGTCTGGCAGTGGTGGCAAAAGTACTAAAATGTTTCACTTCAGTAAAAGTATCAATACCGCAATGTAGAAATACTCTGTTACAAGTGAGAGCAATAGGCTATACAATTGAAATGTAAATATTAAATGAAAATGAAAATAAATAATCTTTGTCAACATAACAGTAGAAAATAAATTATTTATTTATTTTTTAAATATTTGTATTGATTTTTAAAAATGTTCCACATACAACAACTGACTTAGACATACTCTTAACAAAACAAAACAAACAAGAACAGACAAGTAAGGGAGGGGGGGGGGGTTCCTCCAGTTCCATTGTTCATCAACACCATCAGTAAAAATAAAAATAAAAATCAAGCCTAACGGTCCATTATAGGGCCACAACTTTAAAAAGGAGACTTCATTGCCTCTGTATACTGCACATAGTCTTTCGTGGTGGAGCACACCAAAAATCTATTTTTTGGTGTTACCATTATTATTATTATTATTATTATGATTATGATTATGATTATGATTATGATGATTATTATTATTATTATTATTATTATAATTATGATGATTATTATTATTATTATCATAATAATTTTTATTTAGGCTAGGTTTCAAGCAATCTGGGAACCCATCGCCAAATGAAAAGGAAAAACAGCGCCCTCTGCTGTTTTTTACTATCTGCAGAATCTGTTCTTGAGAGATTAGGTTTCAAGTGATCAATCATCTTCTATGTTACTGAACTTTTTTTTTTTTTATATGGAAAAAAAATGCATGCTTATTGCCTACATTCTCAAATGCAATTGGACTAAAAAAACACACAAACACATTCAATTAAAAATAGAACACTCAGACACTATTATAGAAGAATTTTGGACTGAACTTCTGCAAAACAATTCAATCAATCAATCAATCTGGTGGGTCAATTCTCCTTACACACTGTAGTGGAAAATAGCAACCACTGCCCCTCCTAGTGGGTAGGGTCTTGGTAGGGAGGCAGGTCTCTCTCTGTCTTGTCATTGGCTTGCCTTTTTGACTGACGTCTAACATAACTGTTCCTCTACACATCATCCACGCATCGTAGAGTTGTTTTGGGTTGTTTCACTGAACTGAACGGAGACAGACATGGCTAGAGGGTAAGAACTTAATGTTCATGTGCAGGGATTTACGACTGCAGCCTGCTTATTATTTTCTTGCTGTGGACATCACTTTCTGTCATTTTAACAAACGAAAAAGTGCTATAATACTTTGTTGTTGTTGTTTTCATCAAACATTTTAAGGCATGCATCTGAATCAATTAAAACTGCGTGTAGTTTATGGGAAACTATTGTGCTACAATGTAACAATGATGCTTTTCCTGCTTTGTTGCTGAAGAAATTGTGCCAAACGTTTTGTAAACAAATTTGTTGTTGCAGCTGTAGACAAGTATGGCCTTGTTCCAAAAAAGTGTGGAATTTTCAAACTGTTTGGAATGGTTCTTCAAAGGGTTGAACAGAGCTGTTTCAGTAAGAGCTTTGTGTGGGATGTGCAGATCTGGTACTCATTAACTCTAACTATAAAATGGAACAAACAGGATACGAACTGCCTGCAGAAAGTCAGACATTCAGCAGCATGATATCCTCACTGGGACCCTTTGTGATATTCATAAATGCACTGGCAGCTGTTTCAAGAACCTTGTGATTTTATTTCAGCAGATGCCCTTTCCTGTCACTTGATGTTGCATAATAGTCAGTTGTGCCATGATCCATGATCTACACTCACTCAGCATCTGGTGATACAGACTCATGGGTGCGGTTGTCTTTTTTTAGTTTTTTTTTAATAGATTATTTTTGGTCTAGATTTTCAATTTCCCCTTAATTAGTGCATATTGGATAGCAACAGGAAGAAGTAACAGAGAGCAAAATGATGCGACATTAAACAGAGGTGATCGTGATTTGAATAAGCAAACACATTTAAGTACATACTCACACAACCATTACAGGGACAAAAGGACCTCACATAGAAACTGTGGAACAGTATTTTCACTACTTCTTAAACTCTTTTTTTATTGGAAATTATTAGATGTTTTCATTTTATTTATGAATACTTTAGAAAATTGTTGGAATTGTGTTTAATTGATGAAAATGTGTGATTTTATTTTGTTTAAACTTTTAAAAATCTTTTGAAATAATATATCTATATATTTTAAATGTAGGAAACGGAAACTACTCGCGACCCACAAAAATTGGTCTGCGAACCAAAGATGTTTGGAAAACTTTTGGTGGGAACTGCATATGTTTGGGGTCTCCAGATGACCTGAACTGAAAGCTTGTATGATCATTGATTTGTCTTGGCTGTTTCAGGCAGGTAATTCTCCAGATGGTCTTGAGACAATAAGCACCAGAGACTTTTGATGAAGCAAATATAACAATGGTAACTGGATGATAGAGGTGGAGTTTCCCTTTATAATGGGGTCACCAGATCTCTGTGGCATTGTGTTGTTGAACATGACACCAAGCAAAACTGTGTCCCTGAGAACCAAATAAGTGCTTTAAACTGGGATATGTGCTGTAGCGTACACTTTGAATACACTTTGAATAGGGTCCAAAGTACTGCCTTTATTATAGATAACTGATGGTTGAAATATTTTGTTCTTTTTATTTGTTAATTATTAGTAGCTGCAGTAGTTATTCTGTCCTTGGGATTAATGACTCATGTTTGACTCACTTGCACATGAACTACTGGGATGTATACTACTTAGCCATAACAGACCCTTGTTAAGGATAACTGCTGTGAGACTCACATACTCACTCACGCATTCACTGTTGGCTGACAGACTGTATATAGTTAGATATTCTTTGGGGGTTTTCTGCCTTTATTGACATTACAGGAAACGTGGAGAGAGAGATTGGGAGTGAGGCTGCACTAGAGCCTGAATGTGGTATGCGGCCGGACCGCTAGGTCAGCGGGCACCCGACTGTACATATTATTATCCAGATACCCACTGATTTAGGCCGGGTGACACTGTACATATAATCAGTCCCTTTGTGAGCTTGTAGGTCAGCCATTTTCGGCGTGCGACACCTTCATGCGACAGATCATAAATGAGCTGTTATCGTCTACATTTAACTGTGGTTGCTTGTGTTTCTACAGTGGAGACATAAACGAGGAACTCTCTGAGGTGCTGAACGAGCTCTGGAGGTCGGATGTCAACCGTCTCAAGCCAGGGACTGACTACACCATCAATCCCCAGGTGACTTAAGCTTAATTTAAAGTTTAGGATTAATTGTCACAACGACTAAATTGTTGTTTATTCGTATAAATAAATAAATAAAAATGAATTCTGACCGTTTTCCTGCTCCGTGTGTGTGATATGTTTAATCTTCTGTTTGCATTGTTTCTTTAGGGGAGGGCAGGCTACGTGGCACAGGGCAGTAACTATGCCAGAGATAAGGCCAGAGAACCGCTGTTCTCCAACGTCAATGAAGACAAACTCAAAAGTATCGAGACTTATGCCCGTAAGTTCTATCCTCTTAATGCCTGCAATTCAGGTCATAAGGCTGCATTGCAGACCCTGCAGCTTTTAAAATGCATTTTAAAAACGTATCGTCTGACCTGATGGCAGACCCCATTGGACAGTGCACTTGCTTCCCTACCTAAATGGTTCATATATGAATTTCCAAAGTGGGCTAATTATTTCTCCTGCCTTATGACTCTGTTTGCACTTGATTTATTTTAAGTTGTTTCTGTTTTTATGTGATTGTTTATTATGTTTTATGTTGTGTACGTTGCAACTTTCCGGGCTCCCTCATAAAAGAGATCTTGATCTCCATGGGATTTCCATAAATATGAAATAATACAAATAAAGCTTCATATATACTCTCTAGTATTAATAGTATAGAATAATCACCTGCAGGATAATGTGCAGTGGATACATTATTATAGTAAATAGATGTCACCTTTTTTAAATAGAGCTGCTGCTGTTGTTAGTTTATAATCTCCCACAGGCAGCTAAAATTTGTAGTTTTAGCTGCCTGTGTACTAGTATCATTACCTCTTTTTAGATTTTAGCGTAACTAAACTACACTTCCCCTCTTTCCTGATGGCTGCAATGTGACTGACAACTTTCCTCCCTCGTGCAGATTTCATCAGCTTGCTGGACAACTATGAGACATCTACAGGTGTGTCAGAGACTGTGACCTCGGAGGAAATGAGAGAGAACCATCTCTTCCTGGACGCCATCCTGGAGACTGACGTCATGAAGGTACAGTCGGTGTTGTAAATATAGCTGGATGTTAGGCTATTGCAACTTCTCCTTTCCATGGTAAACACTAGGACGGTACAGCAGAATAAGTGACTATTTTCCCCCAGTATCTTTCACATCCCTCGTTTGGCAGAAATAATAATAATAACATACCAAACAACTGTATACGGACACATGCATTTTTTTTAGCCTTCGCTACTCATTCACGTTCAGTCTCCTCAAACATCTCCTGGCTCTCTATTTGTGTTTAAACCTTATCAGTGATACCTTTTATTTGACACTCTCTTTACTCACAGTGTGCTCACAAGTATCTGGTCAGCAAGGGACAGTCGCCATCAGACCCCATGCAGTTCAAGAGACAGTTATATGACATCTGGTTCCGTCTCTACCACAGGGAACGAGGTGGAGGGTAAGTGATTTTATAGAAAGTGTTTCTACACTGCATGTAGTACACCGGAGACGTACTGTATGCTGGCCACATTGTAGCGGAGTATTTGTATGAGATATTGTCATGAGTCTGTGTCAGTTGTTAATACTGTTTGTCTCTGCAATGTCACCCATTCAAATTCTTGTACTTTAACATATTGATTTAAGTTATGTGGCTTTTGATTGTTTTGCTGCTATGTCAGTGTCATTGTTGCAGTATGTACTGCTAGAGAATGTATTGTGCTCTTAGTTCACCCCTGTCGTGGGGGCCGCCATAACTGAATGGGTAGAGAGGCAATCTGGCAATCAGAAGGTCCCTGGTTTGCCCCACAGCCCCAGTCTATGTGTTGAAGTGTCCCTGAGCAAGACACTTAACCCCTAACTGCTCCCCGGGGGCATTAATAGTGCCCACAGGCCACAGCTCCTAATTTATTTTTGACATATGCAAATGTGCCCTTCCCTGTCTTAAAGCTGCAATCCATTAAAGGTATCATGTCAGACATTCATTTTCACTTTTTTTATTTTCAATGTTTTATTTGGGGTTTTATGACCTCAATTACACCCAAAAAACCTGAACTTAAAACATTCAGTGGATTTTCTGTGGTCTGGGGTTTTCTGAATAATTAGGCTGAAAAGTAATCTGAGCTTGGCCCTTCGACAGTGAGGTCACTGTCGAATAATCCCGCCCACTCTCCTCCTCGCCCCTCCCCTCCCCTATCCTTTCCTTTGGGGGGGGCGGAGCAGAGGCGATGATTGACAGGCAAATTCCCTCTCCAGCGACACCCGCAGGCAAAGATTTCTTTTTTCATTGCAGTTGAAAAGGCTTTTTTTAAACCTTTAACTTTTATTTACTTAATAAAACAATATTTTAACCAATCTGTATGGTAGAGTTATGCTAATACAATATAATGTGGTGGATGGAGGTGGCCTCCCTGCTCATCTATTGAGACACTTAGATCCTGTGGTCGGGTAGGACACCTACTGGTTAGCAAGAGGTATTGCTGTATTGCTACTGGTTAGCAAGAGGCTGTATTGCCTGAAGTTCAGAGTGTAATATCTTCGCCTGCCCAAATGGGCTTTCATTTCCGCCTTAGCTCAGCAGTAGAAATGTATGTGCTTGCAAAATGTCTCTCCTGGGTGAGGCATAAATCTTCCGGATTGCAGCTTTAACTTTCTGGCGCTCAGACGTACTTGTCCTGTGTGAGAAGCCCAGTATGGTTCAACACAATATTTAAGCATTCCATCTTTTGCATATTCTTCACATGTTACTTTCTTTTGTCGCAGTGAGGATTCTTGTGGTTTCGAACACGTGTTTGTTGGGGAGACCAAACATGGCAGAGAGGTCATGGGTCTTCACAACTGGGTCCAGTTCTACCTGCAGGAGAAGCACGACCATATTGACTATAAAGGCTACAAAGCAAGGGCAAACAAAGACACGGTATGAAAACAATCTGTGGTTGTGTGGTGTTCTCTAACATATGAACATACTGGGTACCTTGATTTTCTATAGATGAGTGGTAATATGATATTGAAAACTGCAGCTGTGCAAGAACCTTCCTCTTGCCTTGGCACATATACCTGGTTATTTAGCTGTTGCTCCTCTGGAGCAGTCTTGAGCTCTGCAGTGTTGACAGGCTAACGGAGCTACAGTAACAGCGCTGCAGCCTGATGCTACACAGTACGGTGTGGAGGGCAGCGATTCAGCGACTCACCAACAGTGTAAATATCCTTTTAAGAGCAGCCAGTGATAGACTTGCTGCTGGGCTCTGTTTTCGCCCAGTGACGCCTCATTGAACCTTGTCAGCTATAGATGCAAGCCTGATGATCACTAAAACCTGACAGAAGTGGATGACATCGAATCTTCCAGTGGCCACCCGTTAATATCTGCAAGGTGTCCCACGTTTCAACACCACCCTGCTATATCACACCCGGACCCTTTCACCTGTCTTCACCTGTATGGTGCCACTGGGGGGAAAAAAAACATGAGCAGCAATAAAAAAATAAATGAATTAAAAATGTACATAATATGAAAAAAAAACAACGGTTTCCACCTTTTGTAATTTTCCTCTCCCATTCGTGGTTCGTTTTAAAAGCAAGTTTCCTGAAGTCTTCCATAACTGTCCTCTGCCCCTAAGCATCTCTTTCTTTCTACATTCATTCCTGCTGGAGATTTTTTAGTGGGCTTGCTGGTTAGTTATTTTTTCATCTTCAATTTCAAGATCATCATCTTCTGGAACACGCTGCCAGCGAGCACACTGATGTTTTTTCTTCTGTTGCTGATGGTAGTTCATTGCTGCCAATTCCCACCCTTACCTGTAAGGGTGGGAATCTTTTTCTTCTTTTATTCTTCGTCTTCATCTTCCACATATTCTTAGGCTCGCCGTTTTGTTTTGTTTGTCATCATGGCTACCAGTTCCAATCTGAGTCCTGACTGTGCTGAACAACTGCTAGCTTCAATCCTATCCTTCAGACTTCTTCAGACTAGGATCTAAGTCTAAGATATACAGGTCTTCATCAAAGAAGATGATACGATCTCCCACCACGCAGCAGCACATCCAAGAGTTCTGCGATGGGAATGTCCCCTTGGGCTCAACCTTCTTCCAGGAGATGGTCTCTAGGTTGAATTTCCATAGATCACTGATGCTACAGTCCTGATGAAATCCACCAAATATGTACAGCTCTCCATCGTGGGCAAAGGCTGAATGACCCTTGCGTCCTTCTGGAATTGGCTGTGCAGAAGGTGTGCTCAGCCAGCTGTTGGTCTCTGTGTCAAACACACTGATGATGTTGCTGTAGTCGTCCCCTTCATCATCCTCCTCCCCTTCGCCCCCAAATACAAACATCTTTGTCCCAATGATGGTGGCAGAGTGCCCTAACGAAGCAGGTGCCGGAGTGCCTCTGGTGTTAATTAAAGACCAGACCATAGTGGTGGTGTCCAACTTGTAGATGTCATTAGTGTCTCCAGTCAACCGGACGTATCCCCCATAGATATACATGGCCCTCCCCAGGACACAGGCTGAGTGGCCACCCCTTGCCTCTGGAACAGTCCCAGAAGCCTTGGGCATGAACCATCGTTGGGTCTTAACATTAAAAGCATAAATGATGTTGCAGTAAGGAATCCCTCCCCAAATGCAGATGCTATCATGTATGGGCACAGCTGTATGGAAGATGCGCTTGGAGGGAACCTCGAGGGATTCTCTTTCATCTGTCACTGGGGGCAACTTCTTCCAGCATAAAGACACTGTGTTGAATGAGTGCACCTCAATCTGACCCTTGTCTTTGTGCGACCCTCCAAAGTAGTAGACCGCGTTCCCCACTGTTGCAGCAGCACCAGTGGGAGACCCCTTTGGTGCTCCCTTCAAATGCACTGTCCAGCACATCATTTCACGAAACAGCACCATGGTGGATGAATATGGAAAGATGTATTCTTGCTCTGTAACATAGTAAAGTTCTATTGCACTCGTTACAACTTATATTTAGTTAGGTGGCACAAACATCCGCAAAGCTTGACCAATCTGTGAAGTCCATGGGTTACGTTGGCCAATCCGTGAAGTCCATGGGTTAGGTTGGCCAATCAGTGAAGCCGATGCCTGTTTATCTCCCTATTATGGCAGATTGGTCGCAAAGGCAACCCCACCCTAGGCAGGCTCTGAAAATGCCCCACGCTACGCAGCAGACAGTCTGTGCAAGATGGTCAATGTGTGAGAAAGGCATTGATATTACGGCGTGGATCAAACCAGGTTAGAAGGCTGGAGGATAAAGCAACAGAGGCAAGGTTGAGATGAGACGAAGAGGAAGGCCAAAGAGGAGGTTTATGGATGTGGTGAGAGATCGCATGCAGGTGTCTGGAGTGACCGAGGAAGATGCAGAAAAAGATGCAGATGGAAAAAGATGATCCACTGTGGTGACCCCTGATGGGAATTAGCTGAAAGATGTTTTATATTTTCTGAAATATGTAGCTTTTTCATAATGAATGTCAATGGGGCTCGCTCCGCTCAGGTTGAAACTGTACCCAAAATGTCAATACAATTTGCAGTATCTATTCAGGTATATTTATCCCCATAATGAAAGTTGTAGGTGATAGGTGGTGCTGATAACCTCAGACCCCACCCCAAACATAAATGATCGCAGTTTTTGCGCCTATTATGACATGCCCAAAATAAGGATTACAGAAAGTGATTAATGGATTTCCTGCATGTTTATCTTCCAGCCCGATGAAGATGACCATGTCCTGAATCTTCAGTTCAGCTGGAAGGGGCTAGTAAAGCCAATTGGCGGTTCCTTCATCGGTGTGAGCCCTGAGTTTGAAGTGGCTGTCTTCACCATCATCTTCCTCATATCCACAGAAAAGATGACGTCTGTTGTGGTGAAGGTGGACGAGTACATGCTTGAGTTGGTCGTCTATCGGCATGGTCGCGCCATTGGCACTTCCTTCCCTAAGCTGATTAGCAGCAACAACAGAGATCTGTAAGCGATTAACAATTTTAAGCATTTGGCAGACGCTTTTATCCATAGTGACTTACAAGTGCAAGATCAGATGTCGTGAACCCTATAGTCAACAAAAGATGGGGTAAATGGTCACATACGTAGAGTGCAAAGAAATCATTTAAGTGCTACAAAGTAACTAGGATACCAGGTAAACATCAAACCACATACAGTATGTCTATATACAACATGCTCTCTAAATAACATTTGCAATCAAGCAAACAGTTTATGTTTATATGAATTACAACAAGTAACTAACATACATCTGCATAGTATAACCAACATACAGTAGTATGACCAAATCATCATGGCACCACAATAACTGTGCATACAGGCTTCTCCTCTTCTTTCAATTCCTGGTATGAAGTAAGATTTTATGGCGGGTTGGCTATGTTTATAACTTGTATGACATGGTGATGAAATGATTGATTGAATACTTATTAACAGTTTGCAAAGACAAGCGTGTGTGTGTGTGTGTGTGTGTGTGTGGGGGGGGGGGGGTGTGTCTGTGTGTGTGTGTGTGTGTGTGTACTGAGAAAAGCTAGGTCTAGTCCAATACATACAGCATTGGGGTTTACAGCAACAAACACAACATGATTTTGACACAATTGCCTATGTTTTGTTCAAGTTGTAGGTCTGCAGGTAGGCTGCAGGCCTGCGGCATATCCACCCGGAAATACATCCTATGAATTTGCGTACAAATATTCTGTAAATAACCTTTCAAACTGCCTTGAAACAGCTTGAGTACTGTACATGAATAACATGATAGACTTTTTTTTGTATAGCACCTTTCATACAAAACAACAGAAAAACAAAGTGCTTTGCATTAAAAGAAAGAAAACAGCTGACTTAAAGCACATCATGAACAATCAATTGGAAAGTTAAATGGAAAATGGTGAGACATTTAGCTATATTAAGGCTAGGTGAAAATGTTATTTCAACAGACTGCCTCTCTAATCTCTTTAGGACCTAAAGTGTAAGTGTTCCATTATTTGGGAGCATAATTGAATAAAATGTGTGCACGGTGCCTGTGCATGATGCATGTCCAGTTTTCTTTTGGGTATAAGGTTATTATGCATATCTAGTAGATCTACAGTAGATGATCCGGGCTCGTGAAGGAACATAACATGACACATTATGTAATGAGTAAAGTCTGTCATTAAGTAATAATAACATATTAAAACACGTCAATACTACATTTACATTGTTAATGTTTGAAATTGTTCCTACAGTATGCAGTATATTTGTAGGTTTGCACTTTTTGCAAGCTTTTTTAACCTTAAACTGAATCTGATCTGGAAGGATAAAGATGTGTTTGCTAATATCTCTTTTGTTTGTTTCTTAATTTTACTTTGCAACATTTTGTATCCAGATGCATGATGATAAAAAAATAAAGCTCTTGTTTACAATCATGACTTTCAATTGTTGGACTCAGTTGATGGCGAGAAAGTTCACCTAGCAGAGGCTGGTTTCTATTCTAATTGTCATCCGGTCTAGAGCCCGCCTACTGTATCCGATCATTTGTGCTCACACATATGCATGCAAGCATACAGGCCATTTCCGTATCCGCTCTAGAACGGATCTGCAACCCGCAAAGTGAATTGGATCCCAATCTAAGTATTGACAAGCGGCAGCTGTATCGCGACCTGGAATGGCCCCAGCCACTACGCATGCGCCGAGGCATGTCAAAACGAAAGCACAACTGACTGTTCCTCTGGACTAAAAACTATTAAACCAGCCAGAGATCATAAATGAACAGGTAAACAAACGTTTAATTGATCACGTTAAGACCAGAACCATCGATGCACACACGTCTGGTTCAAGTCGGCCGAGTAGGTCTTTGTAAATAAACTTTTGGGAAACATCATCTGCCAAGGTAATGTTGTTAACGGCTGCAGGAAGCTAAGCTAACAGCCCATCTAGAGGAAGCTAACAGCCTCAAGTGTTTATTTATCCATTTGTAACTCTGAGAGTGTACAAAATGAAACCAAATGGACCCCGGGGGGTCCATTTGGTTCCATTTTGTACACTTTCAGACTCGGGGGTTTGACAGGTCGTTGTTGTGGGTGAGGCAGCCCCCACCTGACAACCAACCACTGCTGCTCACATGATTCTAGTTTGTTTACAACAAGAAGAGGTGAGAGCAGCTGCTTGGCTGCTGCCATTCTAATCCAAAGTGTACATGTTTTATAGGTTCATCTTTGACCGCTGACGTTTCACATTTCGTGGGCTTTGTTGCTGAAAAGAACCAACAAGCCACGAGAAGAAGAAGAAGATGTTTGCTAAAAAGAAGAGGGCACCGACCCCCAAGGGTCAGGGTGCTGCTGCTGCCAAACAGGTGAGGATCCGCACACTGTTATCTTAATGGAAAATACTGGCACTGTGTTGTTGTTTGAGTGGAAAATACTGGCACTGTGTTGTGTTAATGGTAAACACTGACTGGCATGGTGTTGTTTTAATAGAAAACACTGATGCACTGCGTTTTTGGCAGCAAAACTGTTTGTTTTAATGGAAATATTGGCACTGTGCTAATTTTAATTGCAAACACTGGCACTATGTTGTGTTTTACTGGAAGACACTGGGGCACTGTGTTACTTTTAATGGAAAACATTGTCACAGACAGTGTGTGTTACTTTAAAGAACTGGTAGGCAACAGGCCAATCGCCATCGATGGAGAGGTGTTGGAATGTGTTGTTGAAGACTTTACATACCTTGGAAGCCTCATAAGCAGTGAAAGTGGAACGCAAAGACATCAAGACACATCTCAACAAAGCAAGAGGTGTTTTCAGCCAACATCTGGAAGTCCAAACAATATAGCCTCAAAACCAAGCTCAGGCTCTACAACAGCACTGTTATGGCTGTCCTGCTATATGGCTCTGAGTGCTGGAGAGTAACAAAACAGGATATGAGAAAGGTTGACCTCAATAGCTGCTTACGTAAAATGGTCACAACGAGACAGGTTTCAGTATGATTGCGGCCTTATGCCCCAACCGAGACGAAGAGGATAAGTAAGTAAGTAAGTAAGGCAACAGGCGGCCCGTGGGCCAGAGCTGCTCACTAACCGTGATATATGGCCCCCGGCATATTAGTTTGTAAATAATGTACAATATCTGACTGACAATCCCACTCCCACACAGTCTACCCCTACTGGAAGAATGCTCATTAAACTTTCATCCATGTTGAGAGTGAATGACAGGCAGTCACACGAATCGGGCAGTCGGGTGTACTGTGGTGGTGAACCCCCCCCCCCCCCCCCACCCCCAATTGTGCAATAAGCAGACTGGGTCGAGTGGTCGACTTCCCTATTTAGACTTTTGGATGAAACATTTCTCATACAGTTTTTCTCTCCAAAGAGACCTTGAACAATCAAAGAGCTCCTGTTCTATGAAAGAGCTCTTGTTTATCTCTGTTCATAAAGGAGTATGACTGTCTGTAACTTTTTAATTAACTAAATGTCCTCACATTCAGCATGAAATGATTACACTATCATTTCTACCTGCACATTATGAACACACACACGCACTTCTATCTGTATGCAGTTTCTATCTGTATGCAGTTTACATTATGTAAAGTTACCTTTACATAATGTAGATACAGTGGTAGAAAAAGTACTCAAATGTTTTACTTAAGTAAAAGTATCAATTCCACAATGTAGAAATACTGTTACAAGTAAAAGTCCGGTATTAAAAATAGTAAAATTAAATAAAAAAATATTTTTTATAATATAATAAAAGTACGAAAGTATTGGCATCAAAATCTATTTAACGTACCAAAAGTAGAAGTACTCATCACGCAAAATGTACTGTTTCACAAGTTTTCAAAATGTATAAAAAAATCGTTTGAAGATTGAAGATGAAAAAAGCAGATCTACAAGCTCACAATGCATTGCAAAGTGACACGTTGTGAGCTTGTAGAGCGGCTATTTTCAAATGGCTGAAGTATATAGGGATAAAGTGGCTAAGTAACTAGTAACTAAAGTTTTCAAATTATTATAGTGGAGTATAATAGTTGCCTCTGAGATGTAGTGGAGTAGAAGTACTGAAAATGTAAAATAATCCAGTAAAGCAAAAATTCCTCAAATATTTACTTAAGTACAGTACTTGAGTACATGTACTTAGTTACTTTCCACCACTGCGGCACTTCACTATCAGTATGCAGTTATACCACATGCATCTTCATTAACTTTTACAGCATTGTAGATTTTATTGTATTATATAGGGCTTTGTGTCACTTATTCCAGTTCTTAAATTATACATGAATTATGTTCTGGCCCACGATCTAATGGCTTAGAAAGAGAGCGGCCCAAGGTCAAGCTTACTTGCTGACCCAGGTTTTAAAGGAAAACACTGGCACCGACTGTGCTATTTTAATGGAGGATCCCAATTAGTATGTAGGCCTGTCACAATTAGTACATAATCGTCTAATCACAATTATTTGAGATAATCGCAACTATTTTTGCATAATCGTCATAATCGTTTCCATGTTGACATTTTGTCACACATTTTCAAATATTAAAAAAGCAGAAATAGCAGATCTACAAGCTTACAACGCACTTACATGCGTAACATTATTAAATGTCAATAAATTCTTTGCATATTTCAGTTATTTGTCCTATCTACCCTGTGTAATTTTTGTTTATGAAGCCTTTAATGTTCCAACGTTCAATGGCCGAACACACAATTAAATCGTCAACTTAAATCTGTTACCCTGCCCTATTAGTATGTAGAGCATTTAGGTGAAAATAGAGCTATGGCAATTTCATCTGCGATTTATTT
Organism: Gymnoscopelus braueri; assembly: GCF_963280865.1. Taxonomy (NCBI): domain Eukaryota; kingdom Metazoa; phylum Chordata; class Actinopteri; order Myctophiformes; family Myctophidae; genus Gymnoscopelus; species Gymnoscopelus braueri. The sequence continues at coordinate 12,871,660 of NC_137611.1, forward strand.
ATTTATTTTTTACTTGTTTGTTGTTGTTACCCCATTATTACTTCCTTGTTCCAGATGGGTCTGTTTGTAGACTTCAACCCAGAGGAGATGGCGATGGCTATGGAGGAGAACCTGGACGACCCTGACCTGGAGGCTGAACTGGCTGCTATCACAGGGAGCACGGCTGCTGCCGGGGGGAGAGCCAAGCCCAAGGGCAGGAGTGAGTGATTTAATTTGGTAAACTCAGTGGGAGATTAAATTCCTTAACCTTGCATCAAGATCAAAGCGTAGGCCAATGAAAAGAGAAAAGCGGTTATTAAGGCCTCAGCATATACTGTGCATACTCCAAATGAAGTCAAACGTTATTCGGCTTCAGCAGCAAAATGACGTCAAGATGTTCTAACCAGCTGAACATCACCGCAGAGACAATGCGAACAAAACGGAAAGAGACCGAAATGCACTCTTGTTGGAAAATGTAAAAGCCTTTATTAAGTTAGTATTGCATGGCAAGATAATAAAACAATTCACCAACGTGTTGTGACACTTTCACAGCCTTCGTCAGGGAGACAAAACATGAGTGCGGTACAAACAAGGCTTATATAGGAAATGGCACCATAGACATTAACAGACTCATTAACATGCAAAATCAAGCAGGTGAGGCAACAATAACAAGTACAACCAACATAGACACATAGACACCGTAAATGCTCCAAAATAGCCAATATAAAACCCACCATGGCATGAATAGACAAACAAACCTTATTCCACATGCAAGTTAAAATAAAACATATTTAAAAAAACACCAAGGAAAGGAAATGGCATCATAGGCTCATTATAATAATAGACTAGAAATGAAGATAATTACACCCTCATCAGAAACAAATTTCACCAACAATAGGTGAATCACAATTATTTAAAAAGCACAGCATATAACACATATACAAATGAAACATTACTTGTAAAAATATAGGCTCAAATCTACCCCTTGGCAAAAACGACACCCGTTGTAAGAGGCGTTGGAGTCACTGTTTAGATATTTGGCATAGGCAAATATCGTGGTATGAAATGTTGTCCATCTCGTTGCAACCCTAGCATAAAGAAATAGATAGCTACCATGAAATATGAATGTTAAATGATATCCTGAGATGAGATCCCCTATCAAGTTACACTGTATATACTGTAGGTCTAACTTCTTCATTTAGCTCTCGAAGTGCACCAGAGTGATGCAATTTAACTTACCCACTGACCACTGGGCCCCCGAACAAACCACAAGTCCCCCCCATAGTCTCAAAAACATCCTGAGGAATACACTGTATGATATTGTTTTATTTCCAAAATTTGCCAGCACCGTACCATGGACAGTTTTCAAGAACGGTTGTCTGAGGAGGTTAGGAGGTACAATCCTCTATAATCCCTCTCTGAGGGATTACAAACACAACCAGATGGAAATAAATTAATGGAGAGAGACAGCACACACTTTGTCCACTGTGTCTGTCGCCAGAAATGATGAAATCTCAGAGATGAATTATAACCAAGCACATCAGAGGTTGATGTAAACAAGCAGTGGAGATCCGTGGTGAAATCACAGATCCAGCACTGTAGACAGTGGGTGGGGTCTAACGTTCAGGACTCGGCGCGGAGCCGCAGCGAGACGATCATAAAACATTTTTATCCCCGGAGAGGTATGTTAGTTCCAGCGAGACCTGCTGAAGCCGAAAAAAGTTCAAGTTTGTTTGGAGTATGCTGCAGGCTTAACTCATTCTCCATCCTGATATTCCCGGCTACTGATGGTGAGGTGATTTTAATTAGCTGCATCATTTTTTATTAAAAGAGTGACTGAAAATCTTGTTTAGTGTGATGAGGAGCAAACTTTCTGATAATGACAAAAGGATTATGATGCTACTTGTGATATAAATCTTACAATCTATAAATTATTTAATAAGTGGAATAGGGGAGGTTTGCTGAGCCTTGCGTTCTTAATTTCAGCGATGCCCTACTAAGCATTCCACAGGTCTGTGTTCCGTCTGCGCTGTCGTGCTTGAGGGCACTTTGTTGTTGTTGAGACAGAAGAAGAGTGATATTCGTTTACATCTTAAGGATCAGATGCAGCCAGTCTGTGGACTTGAACTGGCTCCCTTCCTGACCCACGCCTCCTACGATGGCCTGATATATAATGCTAACCTCCAGTCCTCCACAAAGAGCAGGCTTAATAGCAGCTGGTCCTGATGATAACCTCCAATTAATTGAGTTGTATCGGGTTTCATTTACAGCACCTTTTTTACATTTATTTTTCTATATTAGCTGTCTTGTACATTGGAAATTATACAAGACAAGACCATTCTTTTTGTATGTCTCTGCCACCCCACAAAAAAACAAAAACAAAACAAAAAACGTAACATTCAAAGGACCACAATGGAAATAAGCATATACTTTCCATGTATTTCTGTCAATAAAAACATCAATCAATCAGTCAATGCTATGTTTATGTTTTAGCCCCCGTGCCAATGGAAGATATTGCAAGAATGGCCGACGAGTGCATGAGAGACTTTGATGATGATGAGGAAGATGAAGACTTGGAAGACGATGAAGATTTACTGGTTAGTACCAAACATCTGCATGTTCTATTACTGGCCTTAAAAGGATCCCTGGCTAACAAGCCTTATATGCCTTAATACATTATAATTGCCCTATATAACTACAATTTTAAATAAAAAACACCTGAATTATCTTTCACTCAATAGGGACCGCTTCGGTGGCAAGTTGATGATGTCATATGTCCATGTGTGGTCCAGCCCTATGGAATGCATGTGCTAACTATAAAACAACTTAATACTTCCTAGGTTAATATGAGCATCAAAGCAATATTTTAAATACGTTTTATTTGCACATGCATTCCATACATTCCATAGGGCTGGACCACACATGGACAAATGACATCATCAACTTGCGACAGGAGTTGCCCCTTTGAGTAAAAGATGAACTATTTCTAAAATAAATACAATATTGAAGGTGTTTAAAATTTTAGTTACAGGCAATTATAAGTATTAAGGCATATAAGGCTTATCAGCCAGGGATCCTTTTAAGACTTGGACATCCTTAAATGTCCTCTGAAAAGGCCCTTTAGTAAAACGCCCATCGGGGGCGCTTGAGGGCGCTTTGGAGGTGGAGCAACTTTTCACCTGAGACACTGGTTGTCAGGCGAACCAAAGTCTCATTGCAGAGGTAAACATGTTGGCGTTGTACTTGCTCTGGATGAAGGGAAGGCTTGTACAGAGAGGACCTGCCGGTCTATGTGGGTACATAACATTTTGTTGGCACGGAAAGATCTAAGCGATGATTATAGTATACATATTTTTCATAGATGCTAGTTTTGCTATGCAGACTATATTGGTTACTGCTCACCTGTTTTTCTTATTTAGATTAGTTTTGCTTGGCCAGAATGGCCACAATGTTATTTAGATAGCATACTGTATTGATTAGACAGATGCTAGGCTTGATGTTGACCTGGTGTAAAATTTAAGCACTACATTGTTCTCTTTGCACTGACTCTACTTATGTAACTACTTATTAGTTATTTACACTGTTTTTGACTAGTTCATGCCATTTACTCTGATTTCACACTTGCAAGTCACTCTGGATAAGATGCCTAAATTGTACAGCTGATCTTTTGTGGTGTTTGACCTGCCACTCCCTCACTGTAATTGGATGGCTGTAAAGTAAAACGTGACGAGTGACGAGCACAGATCTCTACCCAAAGTCTATTTAATGCTGCTGCCATTTGCAGCATAGATTTAAATACACAGTGCTCCCATTGAAAACGAATTAAAACCTATGCCGGCCTCAGGTTTAAAAAACTAAACAAAAAAACAGCCCCTTAGAGAATATGAGTACATGTTTTCGTTGACATGGGAGCTTGGTGGTTGAGAAGCAGTGTTTTCTCTCTTAGGCGGAGCTCCAGGAAGTAGTGGGCGATGAAGAAGCAGAGGATGCTCCAGCTAGTCCTGTATCCTCTCCCTCGCTTGAAATGTCTCCAACAGAAACGCCCGAGTCCCCAGCACCACAACAGGTACTCAATTCGACTGGTTATAATTTTTTTTTTTTTTTTACATTTAAGATACATTATCTTGTCTTGTCATTTGCTATAGATATTTGTTGTCACAAAAATCCAAAAGTAATCAAAGTTACTGATTTCTTTAATTCGGTTAATTCTGTACTCCATGAAGTGTAGATGTGTGGCAAAAAGGAAATGGTCCCTGCTCAGGGGTCCATTAAAAACAAACAACATGAAAACACACTATACATACAGAAAGAACACCCCTTTACCATAAAAACATCAGCTATTACAAGAGACGATCATACCAGTGTTTCCAGAAAGTAGACGGATATCTTGTAACACAAGAGGCTGGGGTTAGACAGCAGCATAATATTGAGACTCATTCAGTAGACACATCCATTTGTACATCAGGTTTTCTCAATGGGGCATGAAAAGTGTTGACTCCCACTTTGCAGAACAACTCAATTGGACTGCACAACCTTGTTTTTCTCAATTGTATACGCATGCAATCATTATAAGCAACCGGAAGCTTACACAGGCTTGCCTTCCTGAACTTAAAGGTAGGGTAAGTGATTTACTTTGGTTAAAATAAGAGTTAAATAGCTCTGTATTCTGATAGTACTCATTGCTATAGAGTGTTTGTTCAGTAAAAGGAGTCTCCCATGTCTCTCCAGCTCTTTACACATTGACTGCCAATCACGTAGATCTACGCGAACCTCCGCAAAGCCGCCACGTGCCAATCACGTAGATCTACGTGAAGTGAAAAAAAAAATGATATGATTAGTTGAAGATCTAGACTCCTATCCACTTCCTTTATAACTTAAAACTTAAAAAGTCTGTATTTCGGCTCCTGAGTACTTTTTTTTTTCCAATGAAAAACTCTGGCACTGGCTAAAAAAATATGAAAATAATTCTGGCAGTTAATGCGTTAAACAGAAAAAAGTTTGTCACCTACTGGCTTAAAGTTTGTCACCTACCTGAAAATGTACTATATTCTGTTTACTAAAGAGCTGGAGAGACCCCTGTGACCAACCAAACGCTCTGTAGCAATGATTACTATCAGAATATAGTACTTTAAACTTTTAACCAAAAAAAGAAATTTACCAAAAAATATCACTTGACACTTACCCTACCTTTAACCCACAGGGGGGCGGTATACATATACGATACATATCACAATACAAGCATTACGATGCAATTATATTGCGATACTGTAAGCAGAGTGATATATTTTGTATAAAGAACACACCACCACAAGCCTAAAATCAAAGTATTTTTCATACTCTTTCATGCAATCAGAGCAGTGGGGTCTGCATTTGTATTCATCACAGTCCCTGTAACCTCCAACATCATAGTAATACCAGTGTGCAATCCAAGCAAAGGAATTCAATTTTGCCTATATCAGTAAAATAAAAAAAAGGTTTTACAAAGTTCTTGAGAATCAATACAATATCACAAAACATATTGTGATACTCTAATAATGTATCTATGTTTTCTTGCAACTCTGCTAGTCACATGCTACAGTGGCAGATAGGTACATTGTTCTGTTTTGTCCAAATAAACTTACATCCGAAACCTTTTTGAATAAATCTGATGGTACTTATTTACACATTGCTCTTGTCTCTACAGTCCTCCTCCACACCAGGCAGTCTGCAGCACACCCTGGAGGAGAGGATAGCCATGTACAAGGCTGCAATCCAGAGCGCCAAGGCCTCAGGAGAGGCCTCTAAAGCCAGGAGATACGACCGAGGCCTGAAGGTGGCTGGCGGCATTAAGCAATTATTGGATAGATAGATGACACATTACACTTAATCGGATTACTGTAATTGGATTACAGTAATCTGATTGCTAAAGTAACGATATAACTAGGCTTCTACAGTAATTATAATCCAGTGCAGTTACTGGATGAAACCGTATTATTGGATGAAGTAAGCGCTCTGATTACGATTACCTTTAGGTTTGCTACCTATTACTGTACATGTGCAGTACATGACTGAAAATATGTTTTATTAGGAGATTATAGAGATGTCCCTTTATTTAAGTAATGAATAATATAAATGTACATGACATGCATTATATATATATATATATATATATATATATATATATATATATATATATATATATATATATATATATATATATATATATATATATATATATATATATATATATATATATATATATATATATATATATATATTTTTTTTTTAAACATTTAAGATATATTATCTTGTCTTATCATATGCTATAGATTTTTGTTGGCACAATAATCCAAAAGTAATCAAAGTTGCTGATTTCTTTGTTGGATTAAGCTAATGCAATTGATTGTTACTGGTTCACTGATATACAGTATAATAAACTGGATTGAAAACGTCCCAAATAGAATAGGTTGAAGCCACTTGTGCAGCATACGTTTAACCACTTGAATCCTAGCATTCCTATTCTGAGCATGTATTAACAGGCGAACATATATAACATATATTAACATATGGCGAAAATAGCTGATATACAAGCTCAGTCTATACAGTATAAACAATATACATAGTTGACCAGACTAGAGTCCCCCAGGGGTCTATACTATGCAACCTCCTTTTTTCCCTCTACACGAAATATCTTAAATGAAAATAGCAAATCTGCAAGCGAAATATTTTGCCGAATGTTCGCCCCCAGAATAGGAACGCTAGGGTTCATGTGGTTAATGCTTATGTCTCTGTCTCCCCTCAGACTCTAGAAACCATGTTGACCGCAGCAAAGAAAGGCAGGAGTGTGAATGAGGTGGAGATTCCACCACCAGTCGTCACTGGCGCACCTAGCGCCCCCTCTCGGCCCGCTGTCCCCCCACGACCCGCTCCCCCGTTGCCCACTGAAGCCACGTCTGAACCAGAGCCTCCAGAGCAACAGGAGGAGGCGCCGGTGGAAACTGAGACTACAGACGATGTACCAGAGATAGTTGAACCGAACAGTGAAGAGGAGCAGTCCTCCTCTGCATCCCAGCTTCCTGTCAGCAGCCTTCCATCTCCCGTGGAACAGGAAGAGGAACCTATGAGCCAGTCCCACACCAGCCAGGCGGAGGGTCAGTTTGAGCTGGGAACAGCCTATAAATTACATTACAGTGAAATCCAATGCACTACCACTTAGCCATTAATTAATTATCACACTTATATAGCACTTTTCTAGATTTTCTAAAGAAACAAAAAGGGGGGGAAAGAAAATAGGTAAGGGGCTACAAAATATGACAAACTGTTAAAATCTGATGGTAAAAATAGATTAAACAATTATTATACTGTGAATTAATGCACAAGTGCATGCCTAGACTCTTTTGTCTGCATTTGATATTCATTCTAATATTCAGTTTGTTTTCTTTTTACTGATATCAACATACTTTGATATTCACCCACAAAATAATGTGTTCTTCTTTCCTGTGGTGCTTGTGAAAGGGTTAATTTAAGATATTTAAGATATTTGCCTGATGAAGACCTATAATGTCGAAACGTTGCGCCATTAATAAAAATACGTTTTGGGCTTTAAACCAGTGTGCAGATGTTTTACCTTCTCCTTAATTTAAAATGGCCTCCTTTTTAATCACTTGCAACTTGGTGACCCTATTTTGGGCATGTCATTATAGGCGACAGTTAGCCTGTAAACCAGATAAATCTGCTTGAGCGAGATCATTAACTCTTAGTGATTAGTCTGGCCATGCCAGGCTAGGCAAAAATAGCTTATCTACAAGCTCACAACATGTCGCACCGTGGCGTATTGTGAGCTTGTAGATCGGCTATTTTCACCGCGCAACACCATCGTACGACCTAGTATAAAATAGGACGTAAGTGGTTAATGGATGTCATGCTGGATATGCAGTGAAGCCTGGCTCTCAATGCTGTTGCTTGTTTGTCCGGTGAATCCACACAGTGGGCGAGGCGACCAGGGCAATGCTCCTGGAGAGGCAGAGAGAATACAAGATGGCAGCTTTGAGCGCCAGGAAGCAAGGAGAGGCGGAGAAAGCCAAGCTTTATTTAAGGACTAGTAAGGTAAGAGGATGACTTACTGCAAGTAAGGGGGGGTTCAGGGTGTCCTCGGCTAAATAATTGTTTGTTGGGAACCAAATGGACACTTAGGGGGTCTGTAACTCAGAGAGTATACAAATGGAACCAAATGGACCCTTATTGTTCATTTTGTTCCATTTGTACCCTCTCAGAAGTTCAAATAACACTGAGAGTGTAGATTCAAGTCAAGTTTTTTTTTATCAAATGGGGGGTCAGTTTGTGTTATCCTTTTAGCCTTAATGTCTGACTGTACCATGTGCTGTTTACATTTCTGACTAATAAAGTATTCAATCAATCAATCAATCAATCTAAAACTATAACCTTAATATATTATATCAAAAGTCAAATAAGCACAAGTGACTTAATTCCCTCATTTACCATTGATTAGGCTACACTCAAACAAGCTAAATGCATAGAAAAGGAAGCCTAATCTTCTACTGTAAGTGGAAGCAGACTTTATATCTGTCTGCTGAGCAGAGCAAGTATGTGACTTGTCTCAGGAATGCAACAGCAGACAACCTGATGTTTGAGTCAGTGTCACTGTCCCTCGGTGAAACCCTCTTGACTGCTGCACTTATTCTCCCAACTCTTCAAAACATTCCGGCAATGTAGGCAGACGACAATGACCAGTATTATGCATGGCATTCTGTCTGTTCTCTGTCACAGAGGTTTGACGCAGTCGTCCAGGCGTTGGAACAGGGACATCCGATCGACCTGAGCGGCCTGCCTCCCTCCCCGACACTGGGTGAGAATGAAAGAGCACTAGTGTTTGGTTTACTATCACTCTAACACACAGGAGTAAACAAAGAGATGACAGGACACATTGCAGAAGAAGAATTAACCCGTTGGAATGAGTTGTGAACATGCACGGTACCCTTGAACAAGTTATATGACACAAAGGAGGTACTACTTGACCATGAAGCTAGATTAGGCTATAATCCAGTACATGTATGCCATTCCCAAGGCAAAACCCCAAAACCACGGCCCCATCACTGACCCGTTTTGGTCACGTTATGACCTATTCCATCCATTCCACCACGACTTGCCACCTTGAATGGTGTGCTCGTCGACGCACGAGGCCTGCTTGCGATTTTACGTTGAGTGAACCAAAACGATTAGCCTGGTAAACCCTCCCTCCGGAAATCTCATTTGTAATTTATTTCAGGAGTGAAATCAAATGGAAATGAGATTTTCCGGAGGGAGGGTTTACCAGGCTACAAAACGATCGCTCTTCCAAAACATTTACCTTGGGAATCACTTACAGAAAAAGTTGAGTCTGTACCCAGTAAACTCAGGAGTGTTAATTATGAGTCTATTTTTACACTGTCAAAGTTCATTTAACACTTCAGATTTTGCTGTGTAAATGTACTGTGTGTTCTGAATAAGTTTATTGGTGTTAACTGTGATACAAAGAAAAATACACACTTTTTACTATGTTCTTTCTAGTTCTAGTTCTATATGCTACCTTAAGTCTCAATCTTATTCTTAATTATTGGAGCATATGTTGCAAAAACATTTCTATATGAAAGAACAACAAAGGATCATCTCACGTTTACATGTCATACTGTCTGTGTGTTGTTCTGCCCTCTAGGGGACACACCGAGTTCTGCCTCAGTGACAGAACCTCCTGCAACACTGCCAGGTGACTACCGGTACACAATACTACAGTAGAGCACCTTTTTGGTGGATACACATATCATGTGTACATGTTTGGGTGCAATGATGGACACATTCATTCCGCTATGGATTCCTCTGGCAGATTAAGGAACAACTGGTTTATGGCATTTTCACATTTTGGTCAACAAGATAATCACCACATGTAAATTACAATACATTTTTATGATTTTTGATGCAATAATTATTGTAATAATGGCTTCATGGTTAATAGCAGACATTGTTTTCTGCATAAATTGAAAACCCATCGGGTAGAAAAGCATGTAAATCTGGAGAGGGAACCATTGCTAACCCACTTCCAGGTTTTAGGACCACAAGCCGTAACACTATTGAGATGAGCCTTAATCATAGACGGTATATCATATATTTCCAGATATATACTGTGTGTATGTACAGTATGTATATACTATAATTTTACTCCATCTCTCAGTCCCTTCTCCACCTGCTGCTACGTCGCCTGCTCCTCCCAGAGATGTTCTGGAGGCCCTTGAACAGAGGAAAGCGAAGTATGTCGAGGCGTCTGCCCAGGCCAAGGCCGGTGGAGATGAACGCAAGGCCCGCATGCATGATCGTATTGCCAAGGTAAGGACACAAGTCTTATTCTAGCCCTTTACTGACCCTATTTATCTTATTTTTATAGATTTGTTTAACCAAAAAGGAAACACATACACACACATACAGCTAACAGACCCTATTTATCTTAACCACATTAATCCTGGCGTCCCTATTTTGGACAACTGTTCATCAGAAGTTTTCAAATGTTTTCTTTTTTTGCCTGTGCTGTACGAAAATATATATAAATAAAGCTTTTAGATCGGCTATTTCTGCTATTCGTCGTAGGACAAAGTATTTAGGGCTTATGTAAGTGGTTAACTTGTTCATACTGTATGTGGCATTGACAACACAGTTTATTGTTGTGTAATTAAATAAATGATGTAAGCATCTAATATTGTATCTCTGGGATGGTATTATTATTAGTTAATCATTATAATGTCCTTTTTCTTTTGTTTGAGGGAAATACAAGTAGCAGTGGTACAGTAACTTTTCCTTCTCCCTTATGACAGCAATACCAGAGTGCTATCCGATCCCACAAAGCAGGGAAACCGGTCAACTTCGCAGAGCTTCCTGTCCCTCCTGGTAAGATTCTCTTGTTGTGTCTGTCTGCGTTCTGCATACACATACAGTATGTGGATTAATGACAAATGTCCTCGTTGTCTGTGTTCTACTAGGCTTTCCACCAATCCCAGGCCAGGAGGTGGCGGAAGCGGAGCAGGGATTCGCCGCTGTGCTGGAGGCAGCCAATCAGCTCGCCAACACCGAAGCTACAGAGGTTGGAGATGAGGACGAAGAAGAGGAGAAAGAAGAGGAGGTGAGCTGCTGTTTTCAACTGTATAAACCAGAGCCGCACAATCAGAGCTATGAATATGATCCGATGGCTTAAACAAAGTTTGGGCAACCAATTTTGGTGGACAGATGGTGGAATGGGTAGAGAGGCCGCCTGGGAAACAGAAGGTACCAAGTTCCCGGCTATGTTTCGAGGTGTCCATGAGCAAGACACTTAACCCCTTACTGCTCTCCCCGAGTACTCAATATGACCACCTGAGCAGCCATTACTTGGGTGAAGCTGTAACTGAATTTCCCCCGCAGGATTAATAAGGTCTACAAAGCCATGTTGTTGTGTAGCGATTGGCTATCGCACACACACCCCACACACACACCACTACGTTTATCCACGCCCACAAGCCATATACAGACGGTAACGTGCAGTCTCCGTCACACCCCCGACGCACCCACGTTACTCACGTTTTTATGAATGGACTATCCAAGATGGCGGAGCCCGGTGTCAGTCCCTGTGTGACAGAGTAGCGGAGCAGGCGTCCATGAGAACCACCACCCGCGACCGCGTGTAAAAGTCCGCGCTGTGCCGTTGTTGCAAATTCGTGTTAGGCTTTGGCCTAACTGGCACCCCAAACAGTAACATCAAAGCTAAACCGTTACAGTTGTAGCTGTCCAATCATGTAGTTGGGACATTACAGAGCCACCTGTCCCTCTGGAGGGGTAATGATCAAATAAATAACATATCTCCTGATTACACGATTCCCAGGTAATAGCTGTAACTATGGGAAACGAGACAGGGTTCTAATTTCAAAATGACCATTCAATGAAAATATGTTACATCGCCCTATATGTGATGAATTAATCATGGTAATTGCTTACAAAAAAGGAACCATTTAAAAGGTCTTCTGCCTTGTCCTCTTGTAGTCAAAGCCTCCTGTTCCAGACAAGCCAAAGAAGCCCATGTTAGCAGTGCCTCCCACAACAAGCGTCCAGAAGAGGACCCCCTCTCCTTCCCCCGACAGAACAACCAGCAGGGAGGGACTGTCACCCACAGGTCAGCCCCTGCACAAACATGTAAAGCTGGCATTTGCAACCAGCCTTGTCGCCCAAGAAAAACATTGGCATTGGACCTTTCTGCAAACCACAGATACATCGATTGTTGATGTTTCTGAACCAAAAATATGCTGCATGTGCTGCCTTTGAAATGGCAGAATGATAAGATTCAAAGTTTAAAAATGTTTAAATAATTCTGTCATTTAATAAGTCAATAAGTTAAGTTAAAAAGTGATGTTCATTGTAACAGATCATAGTGTCTGTACGGCCATCTAGTGGTGGAGGTAAAAAAGTATTGATTGATTGATGTACTTTATTTAGTAAGACATGAGAACAACAGTACATGGAGGGGGGGTGGTAGGTTAAGACTTAGACAGGGGCCATTTTGGAATTGCAACCTCCTGAAGGTGTATCTTTAGGGCAGTTTTGAAAGTGAGTAGGGGTTTACACTCCTTTACTCCTTTTGGTAGGGCATTCCACATTTTTGTTGAATAGCATGAGAACGAGTTCATTCCCTTTGTTGAGCCAAATCTGGGTTGAACATGATTCGTGGAGCTGCCTCTGGTGTTGTGATCGTGGACTTCATTAACGTTTTGGAAGTATTTTGACAAATACTGGGGGATCCCAATGTTGTGGTGTATCTTAAAGACCAGGCCCATTGCAAGTTGCTGTACTCTGTCCTCAACCCTGAGCCATCCAATCCTAGCAAAATGAGCAGGGGTTAGATGGGTTTTGTGATTGAGGCCAAGAAGTAGCCTCACTACGGTAGTTTGTTTTGGGATGTTTGGAGCCTTGTTTTTAAGGCCTTGGTGGTGTTGTGATACCATGAGGAGCATGCATAATCGTAATAACCTTGTATGAGGGCCCCTGCAAGAATCTTCAGAGTATTCTTACTGACTAGACGGCCAATCCTATACAAAAAGCGTGTTCTTTGGTTGACCTTTTTGATTACCGGTACTCTTTTGGCCATTTTGTCACCGGAGAGGTTTGCCTCCAGGATGGAACCCAGGTAGGTAATTTCCTCCTTTCTTGTGATAACATTATCACCCGCTTTGATTGTGAAACTCTCAGCCTTGCTAAGGTTAGAACTGGACCCAAAGAGGATGGATTCAGTTTTACCCAGGTGTAGTGATAGTTTGTTGTTGATACAGATCCTGTCAAGTTCAGAGCTGAGAGTTTTCTCAACCTGCAGCCTGTCCCTGTCCAAGACCAGCAGAGCCGAGTCATCTGCGAACAGGAACAGTTTGCAGTCGCAAGCTGAAGACATATCGTTCACATATATCAGGAACAGTAAAGGTCCTAGTATACTTCCTTGTGGAACACCACAAGTCACTGGGAGGGGAGGGGACTTCCACCACTTGTTCCCTCCCCTCCAGATAGGATCTCATCCAGCTCACCGACGTATCATCAAAACCTATTGCTTTAAGCTTATCGATCATGATTGGGTAATTAATGGTGTCAAAGGTATAAAAACGAAAACGAAAGTAAACTGCACTCGGTAAAGCCATCATTTCTCCAGTGAACAGTGAGCTGTGCATGTGGTCTGCTGAGAATTAATCTTAAAACGTTTTTGCCTTGGACATTATTTGTCTGTAAGTACATTAAGTCGGTGTAATGATTGCATCTCATGAGATTTGATGTTTGCAACTTTCCTGTGTAAACTAGGTTAATTGTTTGGTTTGATAATTGTGTAATTACATGTGCTCTGCATTCCATGATTAGCTTACTGTGGCAGGGGCTGCATTCTGTGTTTGTAACATTGGGTAACTGGTTCAAATGCAAATATTTACCATTTATGTATACTTTATTGGAGGATCCCAGGATTGTTAACTAGCTGTCTAGCTTCACATACAGTAGGCACGTGTTGCAAGGGCAGTATACTGCATATCAAAGTACTATGTGCAACTATGTACTATGAGCCCACTGCTGACGCCGCACCTGCCTTGTAACAATGAGATTGGTTTGATTCGTGGTTTGCAGAAACGTCCAATGCCAACGTTTTTCTTTGGTGATATGGTGGTTAAATGAAAAAACAAATGACTGTTTTAATGAATCCATTCTTTTCTAAATCTACTTCTGTCTTGAGGGACATTAGGACGTGTTTTCGTATGTTATGACACAACACGATACTTGTTATACATATACTTTTTCACCCTGTTCATCCCCCCCCCCCTTCCCCCCCTCAATCCCTTCAGCCATTCAGCAGGTAGAGTTCCTGGAGGGCCGTAAGAAGCAGTACATGAAGGCTGCCCTGCAGGCCAAACAGAAGAACGACATGGACCAAGCCAAGCAGTTCCTCCGCACCGCCAAGGGCTTCGAACCCATGATCGAAGCGGCACGCAGCGGCAAACCGGTGGACATCAGTAAGGTCAGAAGAAGACCCCTCTGTAGTAGTTATTTTGTGCTTTTGTTTTCATGTGTTTGTCAGTGAATATGCTTCTAGCACTAGCACTCTCTTTGTAGCTCTTTGTAATTAACGATACAGAAAAAAACTATGATGGAAACATAGAGGTTAAAATGTGGACAACGATATTAAACAGTTAGTTGAATATACCAGATCAATGAAAGCATGAAAGCGATGTCTTTGGCTTCAAACCATGCAACATTTACGATGAGCACATGCATTGCAACCCTGCGATTGTTTACCCTGATTGGCATCCTAGGTGCCGTCGCCCCCTGGTGATGAAGATGAAGAGTTTGTGTTGGTACACCACAGTGAAGTGCAGATCTCAGAGAAGGCAGAGGAGGTCTACACTCAACTGGCCAAGTTACTCAAAGAGCAGCATGAGGTAAACCATGAGGAGAATTTAGAGCTGACTTTTGATTGACTGATTGATTGAATACTTTATTTAGAAGTTTGCTGAAAAAAAGCACATGAAAGTACAGTTCAAATACAAGGTCAACTAAATAGGACTAAACTAAACTAAAAAAGCCCAAGAAAGCCACTGGCTTGTTTCAATTGGGGTCCTCTTGTGCTCGGTTATGGCTTTTACAGGGGCCAGTTTCGAATTGCAGCCGCCTGAAGGTACTCTTTTAGGGCAGTTTTGAAGGAGAAGTAGGGGTTTTACACTCCTTCACTACTTGACCATGAATTCAGGGGCCAGTAGATGAATACAGTGTCATAAAAGATGTCCTTTTTCATGTTTGTCTTTTAGAAATGTTTGACTATCTCCAAGCAATTCACACACCTGGGTAACATTACAGAAACAACAAAGTAAGACCTCAATCCTTCCGTTTGTAATATTACTATTTTCACAATATTAACAATATACATGTTATGTACTGTAAATAATAACATAATAACCCAACACAATGACAGTATGCAGCTGAATGATATCTTAATGAAGACATTTTGTGTGTGTGTGTGTGTGTGTGTGTGTGTGTGTATCAGGTTTGAAAAGCTGGCAGAGCGCTGTAAGAAGAGTTTAGAGATTCTCAGACTGTCTCAAAACAGAGGTCTGGATCCTCCTAACCACCACTTTGAAGAGAGGACATATAACACTGTCAGGTTGGTTCTAGTCTACCTTAAACCAGAAGCATTTGCCATGATTAGAAATAACATATCAGGCCTGACGGAGAAGTCCATGTTGCTTGACCTTCCAAACCTTGGAATTGAGATCCGAATGCCAATATAAGGGACGAATGTTCCAATGGTCAGACGTTTGCGCCCAGCCCCAAAGAAATTGTTTTGTAAAATATGTAGTTTTTTTTTTGCCATTATCATATTGGGTGCTGATTCCCACCCAGATTTCTGTGTAGGGTCCCCCCAGTAAAAGCTATTTATTTCCAGCACTGATCATACAGTAGTATAAAAGCAGGGTACATACCTTGCGTTTGTCTCCATCTTTTCTACTGTACAGTTTCTTCTTGTTTTATACGTCTTACTGTCCTCCTCTTTTTCTCCCCCAGAATCTTCCCAGACCTGAGCAGCACTGAGATGGTGGTGATGATAGTGAGAGGGATGAATCTGCCCGCTCCCAGTGGTAATGCATACGTTCTGATCTGTGTAATGCCTGAGTTATGCTTGGCACAGTGTTGCAATGCTGAATTGGAACGTGGTTGCACTGTATTTTAATGACGTGACGCGCACGTCGCTTAACACCTACACTACAGGTCACACAATGGTCAATTGATATGCATCTAGGCTCATTCCTATGTTAATCCACCTGGTGTGAGTCGGGAGCCTTTGTAAACTTTGTTGAGGTGTGAATTTAATGTCGTTTTAAATCTATGCGTGTGCCTGCGCGTGCTCCTGGTCAAATAGGTTCCTGCGCGGCGTGTAAGGCCGTCCCATGAGCAATGCAACCCTGGACCATGTCGTGCACCATAGATCAGTGGCTCTCAAACATTTTAGTGTCAAGGACCCCCAAATTGATATATATTTGTCCGCGGACCCCCATCTGAAAATGTTTTGTGCCATGGAATCCCAAAAGAGTTTTGTCTTAAGAAATTTTAAAAAATATTCAAAATCTTCCAAACATTTTCAAGGTTTTTTCAAAAAATGACAAAAATAGCAAATGCACAAAGTGATGTGCTGTAAGCTTGTACATCTTCTATTTTTGAATAGCCAAAGTATAGATGAATAAAGTGGTTAAAATGATTGTAATGCTGTATTAACACATTTTGCTGGGGACCCCCTGGGACCCCACCAAGTTTGAGAACCACTGCCGTAGATAGCATATGTACAGTACTTTATGGTCGGCTATTTTTGATGCACAACACTGGTCAGCAACCAAGTATAAATCATCAAGTTTTGACCCTTACGGGAAGGAACTGGTTGGAATAACGTGTTCCTTCCACGAGCTACGTCCAACCGGGGAAACTCCCCCCTGACAGGTGATAAGAAGCGGCTTTATAGCTCCTCATGCATTGAAGGAGGCATGAGCTCAGTTCTGAGCTTTCCCTAGGCTGGCAGAGGGAGAGTAGCGCCCAGGATTACATAGGAAATTGGCACTGGGTGAAAAAATGGGTTGCAAAATCGTGGGATAAAAAAAATAAATGGAGAAAGTTTTGACCCTTGATGAAAGTAGACTTGAACATTTACGTATGTGCTCACTGTGGTCAGGCTCTCAATACTTGTTTTGAGGTTTTGACCAATGAGAACCTTTGACCGGCAAACAAACAACCTCAGCAACACACAGTCATTCACACATCAGCCAACATCTACCTATCATCACGTGCTTACAGTACAAACTCTCTTTTTACACTCTGGCTGCACCCTTGCCTTGTTTGGTCGGCGAGCTGATAAGGCGATAGAGCTGCTATTTTCGGTGCGCGCAAGTAAGTATAACTCCGGCTTTACTTTGTCTGTACCCAGGTATCCAACCAAATGACCTGGATGCATATGTCAAGTTTGAGTTCCCCTACCCCAGTACGGTGAGTGAGTCAAAACAATGGTTCGTTTTACAAAGACGTCATACAAACCAAAAAAGTTTAACCGATTATTTTGATCTCTTATTTTGTGTCAATAAACCACCAGGAGCAACCGCAGAAGCATAAAACAGCTGTTATCAAGAACACTAACTCCCCAGGTAAAATAGGAAACTTACATTAGTGTGGCTTGATGTTTGTCCTCATGCATTGTGAGTTTTTTCTTTAAAAAAAAAATCTTAGCGATTATTCGATTGATTTCTTTTTAGATTAATCGAATAATCGACAATTTTTTTTTCCATGTGAAAACATTCTAATTGACGATTTAAAAAAAAAAGTTTAAATTGATTAGAGAAAAGCCTATAGCAGTGAACATGAGGGGGGAACATTTCGAGAATGGTCTTTGCATGTAATGCTGTAAAACGACTGCATTTAGCATTATGTTCCATTTAAAAATGTCCATGTTATTATCATACATTTGCTTTATGTGCGTATTGGCAAATAACTAAACAAAAAAATGGGGGTCTAATAACAGAGTGTCATCCCTGTGGATCTCTGACATCATGTGGCCTGTGTATGACATCATTCATCTATGACATCAGTACTATGATGTCAGTCATAGTACTGATGTCAAAACTGTTGAATCCTACACCTGTTTATTGCCGTTTTTCTGGTCTAGAATTCAACCAGAGCTTCAGCTTGTCTATCAACCGCAAGCACCGAGGCTTCATGAGAGTGGTGCAAACCAAAGGCCTCAAACTGGAGGTGTTGCATAAAGGGTGAGTAATGACCCCTTCACACTGAACACGGTTTGCACTGCGCTCGCCGCTCATTGGAAAATTGGTGTTTTCGAAACATCTAGTGGTACTACATCACTAACTACATCTAAGTCTGCTAAATATGAGTGAAATATGAAGTACGGAAATTAGGCCTCTGTACCTCATTACTTCAATTAAGAAATCTCAATTGGTTTGTTAAGGCTTAACAAGCTTAAGAGTTAAGCTATTGAAGGGACCATATAACAAACGTCATATATTACACATATTGGGCCTCATTCACGAAACTCTTTTTACATTTCTACTGCGGTATATTTTATTGTAGCCCAACTCCCAAATGAAGACCTAACGTCATGTTCTTGAAACTTGTGTACAGCCGTGATTTGTGTTCATGCACGCATGTATCAATCAAATGATGAATGGTGATGTATTAATCACCAGGGGGAAATGTGTCCTTTACATTAACATATCCTAACTATTCTATCTGCTGTCCTGCATTGGGAATGGACACAGTTATCAAGGCTGCATCTTCTTCAGATGGTAAGACTATGAATTGTCTGCCGTTCATGTGATGTGCCACATGTGGAGGTTGTGGCTGCAGTCTGCTGCTGCCCAGCAACATTTAAGATATTATAAAATATTGTAAACAATTTTATCAAACTACGCTACACTGGCAAAAACGGTAAACACGCTGAGAGACATAATTATGTTCAGGTGTTAATGCTTCAACTAAGACATAAGTCCAAATCGTTTTGAATTTGCATCATGTCTATAAGCCCAATTATGCATCGTTTACTTCAAAAAGGAGCAATAGATCGTTGAACATGCCTTTTATTTTATTTAATTTGACAATGTTTGGGTTAGTCACAGAAACGTTTTGTTTGAGGTTTGGTTGACTTTGCATAAGGCATTCTAAACGCCTTCACACATGTTTCCTCCAGATGCATAGTGTCTCTGAGCAGATGTGAGTTTTGGGTTTACGAATGAACAAATGGAGCTATGAAGAAGTTTGATTAATCAGAATCATGCTCGTGGAAATGCTCTTACGAGCACTTTAAAATCAAATAGGATGGTAAACTCGTTTTGTGAATGAGGGCCATTGTTTACCTATTACCTACTTACAACAAGCTGTTAAAACAAACCTGACATGCCTGCTTGGGTGGAAACATGTTTCCAAAATAGTGCTTTCCTCCCAAGGTGAATTAACGCAAATTTGTGTGAAATAATTCTGGTAATTCAGACCGTGTTTTATTACATCCGTGATACAGACATCTATTTTTCCTCCATTATGTTTATTTTATTTAGATTGCATAAAACCTATGAATCATACACATTGGTTAAAAACAATCGGTGATTAAACACGATAAGTCTGTAAGACTTATTTCCATAATGGTTCACCCATGGGTGTATTAAAAGAATTGAATGTGGTGTAAGAAAATGGCCAGCCCTCCAAGTGGTGCTCAGTTCAGCAATGTTGAACTTTGGCCGCGACGAGTGTTGAGCTTTGAGCGTTGAGTTGTTTTGTTCTCTGTGGTGCGTGTGCTGCTTTAATTGACGGAGCAGCAAACCACCGTTGCCATTGAAAATAATGGGTTTCAGAGCACAGCGGTGCTGTTGCCACGTTCAGTCTGAAAGGCCCTTAACAGCCCAAACCTTCTTCCAGAGCACAAGAAAAATGATAACTGTGGTTCGTCACCTTTCTAGTTATATTATCAAGATGGCAGGTTGGTCTGTGTCATCGGTTTTACCACTATTTTCGCATGGTGAAAATAAGCGTTGTGACCCAGATCCCTTTTTTTTTTAAATCCCTTTTTTTTTAAAATGTTCACCTATAATGACATGCCCAAAATTGGGATTCCAGGTTGAAAGGGGTTAAATAAACTCTTTCACTGACTGAACATCACAACAGATAAATGAAAGCAAGAGCTTGAATTGATCATATCCATTCACCCAGCCATGATGTCCCAAGAGCTCTAAACTGGAGCTGTATCATTTAGTGTGACAATGACGTTGGTCCTGTGTGTGATGTACCAGGGGCTTCCTGCGGAGTGACAAGCCTGTGGGGACCGTCCACGTGAAGCTGGACAAACTGGAGACGCAGAGCGAAGTCAGGGAGATTGTGGAGGTGAGTACTTTTGTACTGTAACAATCCAACAAGGAGACTGGAAGAAAATAGATTACTTTGTGCCTAGTAATGCCAGTACAAGCTGTAACCCAGTGTTTCTCTGAGAGTTTCATTAAAGGAGAATACCGGACAAATTAAGTGTTGTCTTTGATGTCTCGTTACTCACCTACCGACGTGAAAAGTGGCGTTATTTTTTTCCATAGATTCTATGGAAAAAAAGAACGCCACTTTTCACGTCGGTAGGTGAGTAACGAGACATCAAAGACAACACTTAATTTGTCCGGTATTCTCCTTTAATACTGAGGATTTTGCAGTGTAAATTGGGGTCCCAGAGATTTATGTATCATTTGGGGGTCTGTGGCCTTGAAAAAGGTTAAGAATCACTGCTGTAACTGACTTGTTCCTCCTCCCAGGTAATGGATGGTCGCAAGGCCACGGGGGGTCGTGTTGAAGTTCGGGTCCGCCTCAGGGAGCCTTTGAGTGGACAGGACCTCCAGACCATCACAGAGCGCTGGCTAGTGCTTGACCACTCCAAGGTAGTAAAGAAGCCGATTACTATCAATACACCAGTTTGTGATGAGTTGCCATTTAAGCCCTGCAACTTGGATCTACTTGCAACAGAGGCCAAAAATGGGGTTTGCATCTTGACAGTCCACACCCAGGCGCCGAGCTGCGACAGAATAAAGCCTACCCTGAAAGCATTTCCTCCTGGCTTTTTAGGCTGCAAAATCAGTGATGATATCCAGTGCTGTCCAGAGCGAGTCACTCTGAAGTGACATTAAAGTGAAATAGTTCAGTCTCTCCTGATGGATTTTTAGGGGTAATTCAGACTGGTGCAAGCTTTGATAAAGATCTGCCCCTCGCATGTTTGTAGCTAGTAGTTGAGAATAGTGGGATTTGGGTTTGAGTGGAATAAGATAATAAAGAAAATAATATATCGTATTTTTGTAATACCTTATACAGTATATCCCTGTTTATTCCCCCCAAAACTAAAAAGCCTATCAGAAACTAAAAATAAGCCCAATGCCTGCTCCCAACTATGTATGTGTACACGTGTATGCACAAGTCTCTAAGTTTTTCTTATGTTTTGGTGTTCTAGGTTCTTCTTTAGATGCTGCTGCAAGTAGGAAAGAGGACATTTATAAACGGGTACAGAAACTAATTTATTTGTTATTGTCTGAAATAAACAGTTCCCCACTTTGGAGGATTTTAGACATGATAAACTACGTATCAAAATGATACGTAGTTTATCAAAATGTAGTATCAAAATGTCAAACTTGTCCAACCCTTTTGTATTCCAGATGAAAGGCGCTCAATCAAAAAAACCTCATAGAAAGAGGAGGAGACTGGACGGAAGCAGGGATTCTAATGAAGAAATGGTTTGAGGTTAGGGACATAGACGTCTTAAACTTTTGCACACTTTTTTGAAAGACACAGAGCCCCTATTCACACATCAGTCCACAAGGAGGCGACATGGAGCCATCTACTGGAGGACCAACTGTGCTGGCGTGCTCTTTGGTCCGACGACATGCTATTATGGGATGTGCATCTTCTCGTGATGTTCATTCACACGATAAACAACTCGCGGAAGCAATCGCTATTAGTGCAACTTAACTTTGAGGCAACAATATCCATCAGCTGTCAGTTATATACTCGCGTGGCTTTATCTCCTGTTCATGCTAGGGGATAGAAATTGACCAACTCATATCTGTTATGCGGACAGTGGTACAGCATTGTGGTGGTCTGCAGTGTGAATGCAGTGGATAATACACTAGAAAATCAATGCTCATTGCCCCCTTGACATAATCTTATATTAGTAAAATAACCTTCTTTGGCAACTCTTTAGGTACAGTTGCCCGACCAACATATTCTCACTCCCTATTCGTCACATGATCACACTGATGCTTGGTTCGGACCCCCTTATATCACGGGTGAACTCATTGGGTTTCCCTTTATCGTCACTTTTCAATGTTCAGGGTACTCTGTGTCATGTGACCAATGATGCCGCCCATGTAGACTCGATGCAAATTAAATACATTGAAAATTATCCGCTTCTGCCGACTCAACACTGTTTGAGTTGCATACTAATAAGCAAAGAATAGTAAATAATGATCCCTCCTCGTCAGTATGGGTCGCGAATGGTCTACCATATTGGAAGGTAGTTAACTAAGCGTCAATATATGACAACTTGGGAGTGAGAATGCATTGGCCCCACAGAATTGCCCAAAACGTTGCCCTGTGTGTCACTGCCTTGACTGTTGGACTATGCTAGTGTGGCCTTCATGAGAAGGGCCTCTGTGTCAAGCTAGGCTGATCCTGCTGCCCTACTCAACATAGTTTATATCAAAGATTATATATATATATATGTATATGTCTCACCTGGGCATTCATTGTTGCCCGAGTTGGATAATATGAGGGCAACAACGAATATGAGGGGGGATAATTTGTTTATCACATACCCATAGCTTTATTTATCCAAGATCAACACTTTTAATTAATACATTAACATTGCTGTCAATGAGGAAAATTGTATATTCCTGCTGGGATTCCCCAACAGTGTGGGGAGAGAGATGACTCAGAACACAGATGTGCTGCAGGTGTGTCTTGCCTTAGTTGGTATGCAGCCATTCTATTAACATTGAAGGTTGCTGTTAAACTCTAGTACGTATCTCCTCAGTCGTGAGTTCTACCAAACCATCCGCAGCAACTGTGTTTGGCGGCCAAAATTTGTCCATGTTTGACATGGTATGTTCCTTCAGAAGGGAGGTTGTGGTGACAGTTATTATAGCGAGGGTTAGGGGTGACTGCAATATTAGCAGATCTACAAGCACATAACATGTTGCGATGCATTGTGAACTTGTAGATCTGCTATTTTTACCACTGGCACACGTTTTGGCAAGCTGATTCTTAAGCTGCCATAACCCCTAAGAAACTTCTAACTCGCCTTCACCCATGACAAATAAAGGCTGGGTATGTGATAAATACGGCTCTGGATTCTAGATTTGCACCTATGCACTAATACCAAAGTAATCACTTTTGCTGTAATATCCTGCATATTTGAAATGCCTTTAGCTGCCGTACTTGTAATGATTATAGTCATATATGATTGAACGTGGAAAAGTTTCCAAATAGTTTTTCGACGTTACTAGGACTGTTTGAACTACTTTCTCTCTCTTCCAAAAAGAAATCCACACAATTAATTTACTCTTCAGTTGAAAAGAGAAGATACTTTGGCGGACATGGCAACCCCAACAGTCGGTTTACACTGAGCTCTGATAGCTATAAGCCAAGTTATAATAATAGAAAAGAGTATTTAATAAGATGTGTAATTGTATAATAATTTTAAGGTGTACCCCACTGTTTTTGCACCAAATCACTTTCATTCATATTTCTTCTCACTGTTACGCTAAATACCACCACTCATCACTTGAGTGGTCACTTATCTTGTTAATTATTGTTAATTATTGTATTAATTATTGTTAAAACATATTTAATGCATTACAGTTTTACACTGTATAGCATATCAGAGTCGCACAAGAAGTTTGTTTGACCTTAGTTCACTTTGAAATAAAACAATATGTTAAAAGAGAGGCAGCATTCTAAAAAAGTTACATTTAAAGCCATAATGAATCTGTTTTGAACCACTTAAGCCCTATTTCAAACCAATATACCTCCATGATGCAACATTGCTACTACAAGGTTGCTACTGTTGTTGTTTCTGTCTAGGCTATTACTGTTGTCCCATTTTTGTGTTTTCCCCACACTACTTTTCTGTTAACTTTCAAATAGAAGCAACTAACAAGACAGGTGGTTCGTAGTGGTTTGGAGAAAACGGTCCCCAAACCCAAAATATAATGAGGCCTTATCCATCTACTGGTTAAAGTGCCAAACATACTGTAGCCCATGTTCTGATTTCCTGTGATGATGGTTCGCTATACTTGTTTACAATGAGGAATGATGTCAGAGGGGAAATGACTGAGAATAAATAAAATGCTACCATCAAAACAATTGCACCTCTTGGATAATAGGACATTGCATGCCTCAAATAATGCCAAAGAACTTAACAGAAAACAGACTCGGAAACAAACAGTTATTTGTCTTCATTATGTTATGTTGTCACACAGTGGAGAGAGGACACAGGGATGAGGAAACTCAATCTCAGGTAGAGAACTTGATGACACTGAAACTCTGGTTTAATTTTATCAACACACTTATTCGCAGGTACACAAGTCCATAAAAGTGTGCGTGCATGTGTGTGTTTGTGTGCGTGCTCGTTCAGGTCTTGAATGAAGGGAGTCTGAATGCACACTCAGGACTGCAAAGAACCTCAGTTCTGATATACATATGAGCGTGTATTTTATGCAATTGTAGAGCGGCGAGCCTCTGTTAATTCATTTCACATATGTATAATATATATGTAGTAGAGCTATTGAGATGGTCGAGTCATATAACTCTGGTATGTTAGCATAAATCATTATGAACATGGACCGACATCTTCAAATTCAGTCCAGAAATTGAAGTATGAAAAGTATGGATATTATACATGAAAGTATAGGAACCCTGTAATCAGTTTCAGTAACATGTACCTCCAGAAGGTCCTCAACTATTTCAGATCCAACATGTAAATGAGGTCTAATGCAGTGACAGGTGAATTTTAAAGTTCCACTTGAGTAACTTTGTCAGTGCGTTGGCTCTTCTGCAGATATTCCTGTGATTGTCTTGAATGATGCTGATTAATGTGTAGAGAAAGTGTAGAGATTCCCAGTTGTAATATCTTGACATCTCATTCTCAAATAAAATGCTGGACTTTATATATTGTACTATCATTATTTAGCCTCTTCTGGTCAATGATTAAGTTACAATACTTGTAGGGATTGCTAAATATCACCACTCACTACTTGAGTGGTGATATTTTAAATGCACATTGTTAAACCATCCCACACATCCATCAGTAATCCGGATTATAAAATGTATTATTTTTGGCCCCGCTAGTGGCAGGTTGCCAAAGATGCTGATGTCCATCTGTCCATCAGTTTGGGCACAAGCAACATTCTCTTAAAAAATACTGTCTGGATCGCCATGGAATACTGTATGTAAGTGTGAAGAATAGTTTCTTTTGTTTTTTTTGCTGTATTGCAATGAGTTACTGCCTAAATAAGTGGTTCTCAAAATGGGATCCAGGGACCCCCAGGGGTACTTGAGTGTATTCCCAGTCACTATTTCACTATTCTTTCACCAGTTAGAAGTTAACCCAGTGAGAGAATGTATAAGAATGACTATTCTCTCTACTGCTGTCACCCCATAGAGTAATGTAGAATTCTGCACAAAATTGTTGCAACAAAAATGACAAAATAATGCACAATAATAATAATTCCAATAACAACAGTATACTTTGTCTGAATACTTGTGGAAGAGGAGTAGGCAGCCCTCATGAAGGCCGTGACCTCAGCCTGCCGTAGTGCTGCTGAACCTGCTGCACTTCAGTGTCCATCCAGCTGGCAATACCATAGTTAAGATCTGGCACGCCATAATAAGAGTCCATCACTCGTAGGACCAGTTTAACCACTTAAGCCCCATTTTATACCTCGCTGCACGACAGTAATATGAGAAAAATAGCCAATGTGACACATAAGCTTGTAGAATAGTCTATTTTCGAAATGTTTTTGCCTTTAACCCATTAAAACCGGGAAAGCATCTGTGTCATTTTAGATTTTTGCGTTGGCTATTCAAAAATAGCAGATATACAGGCTCACAGCGCGTCACTTATATTAGTGCCACACTGCGAGCTTGTATATCTGCTATTTTTGAAAAATTTAGAAACATCTTGTAAGTGTGAGAACTACTGATTTAGAAGGCGTTTTAAAGAATCGGCCTCAGGTCTTAAGTTGAATGACATGGTCAAAATAGGGTCTCAGTTAGGTTATCGAGCCATACTATGTTACCGTGACACACACAACCAACCACACCCTACTAGAGAAGACAAAAATCCTGCATGAGAGTCAGACAATCCAATAGCAGGGCTGGCGCTAGAATGTCCACTGGAATGAGTGCCGGCATGTGTGAAGGGGTTGATGCTCTCACAATGTGTCGCGTAGTTTACCCATCTTCACTATTTGTGAAGGATTTTTTTTCTTTTTTAAATGGAACCTTTTGGCCTTTAATTAAATTCCCGAAATGGGGATTAATCGATAATTTTTATAAAATTATATTTGATTGAATCAATCCGATCGATGAACTGTTGCGCCCCTAATTAACATGTGTGTGGTGCCAGCCATCCATTCCCAATGACCCAGTTAAAACGGTCCAGCTCCTTCCTCAGTGTGCTGCAGGCTCATTGTGAACGGACAATGAACTTGTGCACAGCAACACAGCCCCACACCACAGCACAAAGCTGCGGAGAACAGCACTGCTGTTTGAGTCTGAGCTTGGCAGGCAGGCATATGCCACACAGGCTCCAGTCCATCTTTGTCACACAGGTTCCCCTTGGGCGACGACATGACCTAGACTAGAAACACAACATGATCCCTCATCAAAGGTGGCACTCAGTTCCTTGGGTCCGGTTTGAGTCCAGCAGACTGTTTTCTGGAAAACAGCCACTCTGGACTGAAAAGGTGGAACTCAAATGTACAACTAGAGAAGATAATATCAACGAGACAAATAAAAGAATAAAAAAAAGTGCATCTTTGCAAGTGTCTTGCTCAGGGACACGTCCAAACGAATAC
The DNA here is from genome assembly GCF_963280865.1 of Gymnoscopelus braueri. Lineage (NCBI taxonomy): Eukaryota > Metazoa > Chordata > Actinopteri > Myctophiformes > Myctophidae > Gymnoscopelus > Gymnoscopelus braueri. The sequence continues at coordinate 12,898,797 of NC_137611.1, forward strand.
AGGGTAGACCAGGGTTGAATCAGTGACCGTCCGATTCCCAGGTGGCCTCTCAACACAACTCAGCTTAGCTACTGCTGCCCCAAATATGCCATGGAAGGCATCTGAGAACCATCACAGGATGCATCAATGTATCATCTTAAACAGCGTTCATGGATTTCTGGCACCAGCATGGCAGATACAGGAAATGCAGGTAGTGTGCGTCTCAGGTTGAATAATGGCTAAGTAGTGAATAAAACAGTGCATTTCTGTGATCTTATTCTTAATAATGCTACAGTATAATATACTGTAAAAAGAAGTTTGTGTCAGTGGCAGACAGACATGCCTTTGTGTTTGTTAGAAGAAAGCAACGGTGGCTACAGTTCAGTTAAAGTGTGTTTTGTGTTCCATACAGCACAGTATACCGTAAGTTACTGCATGGGTATTGGTATGTTGGACAGCGTAAAACAAATTCTGTCCCCACTCCCCACCAATTTTCAAACCAAACATACTGTAAGATCCTATACGGTTTCTGACAAAAAATGATATTAAAGGAAACTAGTGTAATTGAGGCCCAGTACAGCAGCCTAGATCAGTGGTTCTCAACATGGGGTCCAGGGACCTGCAGGGGGTCCTTGAAATTAAAAGATGTTGAGAATCACTGGCCTAGACCTTTCACAACAATAACAATGTAATTTCCTGCCGTCACGATACTGCTTTATTACTTAAAAGTTCATCAGAAATGTCAAACATTTGGCCAAAGCCCTCACGGGGAAACAATTGACTCAGAGTCATCAATAAATAAATATACATTTAGATATGCATCCTAAAACCATCTGAGCACCCGGCAGCAATCTTAGTGCATTATCAGATATTAACCCATTTAGACCTGGAACCCCTATTCGTTGTTATACCTTTCAATCCGGGAACCCCTTTTTTGTAACATTAGCTGTTGCTACATATATATTGCAACATATTTATTTTAGAAATGTTTGAATTAAAATCTTAAGTTTTTCAGAAAACTTTAGGCCAGGATTTAGAAGGCGTTTTTAGAATCGGCCTCAGATCTAAATGGGTTAAGACTCTTAATTGCAAACAATGTGCTTACATCAAATCACAAATATCAGTTTGAAGAGACACGTACCTCCAACATATTGCTCTTTCTGACCATGGCAGCTTAGCCACTTAAACCCTATATATATATATATATATATATATATATATATATATATATATATATATATATATATATATATATATATATATATATATATATATATATATATATATATATATATATATATATATATATGTCAATAACCCCCCATGGCTCTATACTAGTCCATCTCCTTTTTTCCTTTTAGATCTCTTTGCCGAAAATAGACGATCTCAACCTCACGATATAGATCTGGTATTTTCACAGAATGTTTGCCCCCAAATAGGGATGCTAGGGTACATGTGGCTAAGCATGGGAGAACAGAGGAGACACAAATACAGTAGTATTTACAAATATCTTTCAAGGTTTCTCTTAAATAAATTCTGGATAGTTTCCCTACATCAGGCTGTGGGATAAACCAGAAGTTTAGACACTTGGAGGAATGCATTTAAAAAAATCTATTTTGTTTACTATTCTGTGACAACACTATTTCAATGAGTCTTGTTTTCATGTAGCAGACACCTACCTGAGGTTTTTAAACAGGCTAAATCAAACGTTGACAATTATTAACAACACCGTTTGACTGAGATCTGCTTTTTATATCACCGTCTGTACCTGCAGTGATCAACTTTCAGTTCTTTAAAAAGAAACATTAAAATATATCTATGTACCAAGGTGTGCCTCATAGTGCTACAAAGTATACAATCAAGGTCTTAGTTTTACTGAATTCAAATGTCCTGTTATAACCTGTTTCTTTAGCTTGATGTTTTATCAAGCACATTGAATTGCCTTGTTGAAATGAGTTATACAAATAAACGTATAAATAAAATAAAATATCTTGCCTAGTGTCAAACACCCGTTTAACAATGCCGTTTTTGCTGATTGTGTTGATGAAAATCTCTCAACACATAAAGAACATACAAGTATGTGACAATGTGTTTGTCACACCTTTGTATGTTCATTATGTAAAGTGCCATTACTGTGTGTACATAAAACTTGTCTCATTAACCACATTGCAGTGAAAATAACCACCACATTGCAGTGAAAATAACCAATCCACAAGCTCACAACGTGTCACATCGAGACGTGTTGTGAGCTTACAAGGTAACAGAATGTTTATCAATTTTAGTACATTCCCACTGTATGTAGGATACAGTGTATTAACGCAGATAGATTGATGATTGAAAAAAATATAGTAAAAGTCAGTCACAAGGTTTCTTTATTGTACACAAGCTGTAACAATAAAGAAACCTTGAATGGTTGGATTGTCTCATCCTCTGAGCTCATTTTTCTCTTCTATCCTGTTGACTGACGAGGACCAAGGAACAACAGAATTGGGTAGCAGCATAATTACAACTTCTCTTTTGACCAGGTTTTTGGGGAGGTCTTTGAGGAGATCTCCCTCCTGGTGCAGTCAGCCCTGGATGGCCATGCGTGTTGTTTGGCATTATGGCCAGACAGGTAACAGCGAGACATTCACCAAGGAGGGAGACGACACAGAGGCAGGCAGGGCAGTCATTCCACGAGAAGCCTAGCAGATGTTTATGGCATGACGGAACCGGAGGAGCAAGGCTGGCAGTTCTCATTTGCAGCGGGTTTCGTGGAGATTTACAACGGAACTCTGCGCGACTCGCTGTACACCGGCAAGGCCAACAAACAGCCTGTGCCCAGGAGGATTCGGAAGTCTGCCAACAACACTGACCGTCGCGGACCTCACCTACAAGAAGGTCACTTCAAAGGACGTGGTAAACATTCTGATAGCCCTGACACACCAGAATCGTGCCACCGCTCAAACGAGCATCTACAACTGCTCCTCCTCGCTCTCACTCCATGCTCCAGCTCGACATCAAGGGAGAGTACAGAGGGATATGAACTGCAATTCCACCCATTTTATTTGGCTGGTAGCAAAGGTGTTCAGAAGAGCCAAGCTCAAGGATGAACACTTTCATTCCTTACAGGAATTCCAAACGGACCCATCTTCTGCAGGGATGCTTGGGAGGAAACAGCAAATGCAATAGTGAATAAACTATTGCATTTGTTTTATTCACTAAAAACAAACTCCAATCAAGTCGAGCTCAGAGGATGAGAACAACCCAACCGTTCAAAGTTTCTTTATCGTTACATCTTGTGTACAATAAATAAACCTTGTGAATGACCATGTTTTTCAATCAACATTATCTCATTTCAACATATCTACATTAATAGAATTTATCCAACGGGAATGTAATAAAATATGAACTATCTGTTGGTACGTAGTGTTTGTCTCATTGACTTTGTTTCAGCAAACTGCGTCCCTCCACAAAGTGGATTTCAAATCTCAAGCTCACAACAACCAAGAAAAAAAGCTCCAACCAAGTCCAGCTCAGAGGATAAGAGAACAATCCAACCATTTAAAAAGGAACAAGGTTTCTTTGTTTACAGATAATAGTACAAATCCTTTTGTTCTGGTTCCTCAGACATTGTAGCAGTATTAATCCTAATAAACATAATATAAAGGGAAAAAAGGAATAATCATAGCTCACCCGTTACTCTAACCACTGAGTATGCAACTACAAAAGAATTATACCGTTATGTACCCGTACGCAAGATGTAACAAAGTGTAGTGATTTAGACCCGAGCTGGGATCGAACCCCACACAGCAAACCAACGCACAACCTACCGTGCTAATAGTGTTTGCCAACGTGTCGTCACCACAATCCCAGCTCAGGTCTAAATCACTTGTACCGTTATGTACCCGTAAGCAAGATGTAACAAAGAAACCTTGAACCTTGTTGATCTGCTATTTTCACTATCATTACTTTTTTTTGTTTGCCTATAATGACATGCCCAAAATAGGGATGCCAGGTTGAATGTGGTGCAGTTAATGTGTTGCACACCAGTCCATTGTAAAACTAACTGTCTGGTCATGAGATCAGTCTCATGACCAGGCATGACTGGAGGATATTGATTTGAGAGGTTGTAGTAGTTTGTTTTTTTACAACTCTGGTTGGTACCCCCAAGTAGATTGCCAGATAACCAGTTCACTCATGGGACTGGATCACACCAAAGCAACAAAAGAGGGTGTGTGGAGGCTTTGACAGTAAATGGACAGCACTTCAAGGCTTTGTGAAACGCCTGTTGTCCAGGTGTTCCCAGTCTAGTTGACCCGCAAGATAGACCGCACAACACAAGCCCGTGCCAAAAGAGCCAGAGGGCCATTCACTATTTCAGACCATCCTTCCCTGACATTTTGATTAAGAGTAGAGTAGCCATCGAAGCCAGAATATCCACCTCAAGAAAAGCCAGCGTCACATCAGGAGTTAAAAAATCAAGCTCTGAGTCTCTGTTTACCAGTATGAAGCTGAGGGGGTCATTGTGCTTTTCTCCAGTTGATGGATGGCATGCTGATCTCAGGGTCCGTGTCATCAATGGAGGACTTCATTACTACTTTGCCGGGGTTTTAGAGAGACTTGTGCTTTCCCAGGAGACAGAGGCTTAAACACTGCAGCAGGCCTTTCATCCACAGACAGTGAGCCAGGAGGAGGAACATGAGGCCGGCCCCGGCAGAGCAGTACACAGCGATGACCGTGCTCTCCTCTGGGATGAAACACTTGGACAAACTGTAGCTGCTAGCGGAGAATGAAGCCTAGAAGGGAGAGGAATGGAATTACCGTTAAGCAAGTAAAACCACTTAAGCCCTATATAGTCTTACAATGAATAGTCAAACTAGCCGATCAAACAAGCTCACAATGTGGTGTGGGCTTGTAGATCGGCTATTTGAATTTTAATGTATGAGAAGAATTACATTTATTTTTGATAAAGAAAAGGGGAAAAAATTACGTCTGAAAATGTTCACCTATTGACATGACCAAAATAGGCTGAAAGACCAAAATAGGGTTGTACTGAAGATGTTAGTTGGAGCGCTAATTAAAACACCCGAGTTAAAACGATTAAAAAGTTAAAAAAAGAGGGGTGGAACATCATTAGTCAGCGATAAACAGAGAATCCATCACTTTGACACTTTGTTCTTCTAAATTTAGAGGATCCAATTATTTCTTCCCACATTTTAGTGTTATGTCCATTAATCCTCCCCACACATTTCTGCGTGCTTGTTTGTTGTACCCTACGGGCTCACCTGCCAGTGAGGAGCCCCCACCGTGAGGATGTATGTAGTTGCCTCCGTTCAAACCTCAGAATGTCAGGATATCCAATTCACCAAAACAAAAGTGTCTTTATCGGGACAGAATACGCTGAAAAGTAATGTATTTATTTACCAGTATGAAGCTGGGGTTGTTGCGGTTTCTCCAGTTGAAGGACGGCACGCTGATCTCAGGGTACTTGTCGTCGTGGAGGACCTCACAGCCGCTGTGCGTGTGTCCACTCAGAATGAGACGGGGCTCAAACCACTGCAGCAGCTGAGACACACAACAGAGACACAAACGGTTTAACCCACGAAGACCACAGTTTTATGAAAAACGCATGTTGCTATAATCAGTGTTTTTTTTTTTTTTTTTTTTTTTAAACACGTGAAACACGTGATTGGCACGTTGCACCATACCGGTAAAACACGTGAATGGCACTCAATTAGTTAAAAGATGTTGTACCAGGGACCCCCAGAAGCTAAGATTTCAGTTAAAAATGTTTTCTTAAAGTATATTTATTCAAAGATTTGCACAAATTTTCATGATTTTTCAAAAATAACAGATCTACAAGCTCATAGCGTGGCTACAAACCCCTGGGGGAACCCGGTCAATGAAGTTTAAGTGGTTAAAATCAGATCTTAATAGGAAAACAATTCATGGTTCATTTACAGCATATATTCGTTATGGCTTTGACCATGGCTCTCAATATCGGAGTCATTGTGTCTTGTGTCATTTTAACAGCAACAAGCTGCTGAGAGGAAATCCCTTTTTCATGACTAAAGGAATTGTTAGGTGATGACATTACTACAGCGCATACCTTCTGGGAGGCCTCTTTAGACAGCACGTCGTACTTCTCTCTGAACAGCAGATGGCGCTCTTCGGGCGGTGCAGCATCTTGTCCTGTGCAGCTGGCATCACTCACCCTGTACAAAGGATAGTGCTGTGGAACAGAGACAGACAGTCAGGGAAATGGTCAATAGACAGTATGTTCTGATTTCTCTGTAGCAGAATAAACACTGTGCTCCAACCAGACTGTGCACAGATGTAGGATCCCTGCTATTGGCTTTGACTTTCTTTTTTTCAGTTTATAACCTGTTGTTACAAAGAGCTTCGCCCCTTGTAAGTTGCCCAGAATAACAGTAAAGGGCTTACACTCTTAAAGGACGACTTCACCCATTTTCAGCCTATCTTTATATAATTGGTCCTCACTAATGCACATGATAATATGGTAACATTTTTGTCTACCCTGTCTGTGCCTCAGAAGAGGGCTGTGGACAGTTCAGAAACCTGCCTACCAGTGACATCATCGATGGGGAATCCAAGCTAATAGAAACTGCAGGGCTTGAGAAATGTGAAAGCTTGTTTAAAAAAAGAATCTGCCTAACGATGAAGTCACTGGTAGGCCAGTTTCTGAAGTGTCCACAGCCCTCCTATGAGACACAGACAGAGTAGACAAATGTTACCATTTTATCATGAGCATTAGTGAGGGCCAATTATATGAATATAGGGTGAAAATGGGTGAAGTCGTCCTTTAAGAAAGATAAGAGGCCATGACAAACAAGACTTAGAAAAAGTTTGGGAACTCAGAATGGGTGACTTAGGTCACTTAGGTAAGAAAAAGAAGAGAAGTTATGAGAGATAATACCTGTAACATAATGGGTGGTGTAGGCGGATAGCTCTGTGAGCCATCACAGCCCTCGCTGCTCGACTGTTCTTTCTGCAAAAAGAGAAATTCAATATTGTGACACATGATCACACCAAGGAAACGCTGTTTGTAAAGCTGCCTGTGGCCATAACAAACTACCTGAAGGACATTTCCGTCTGCTTACGTAAAGCCTCTGCTGAGGCTCAGGTATGAGACCATTTCAAAGTCGAGTTGTGCTCACAACACAACTTGAACCCTAGTCTAGTGAAACCTGGAGCAAACATTTGGCAAAAATAGCAGATCTTCAAGCTCGAGACGTGTTGTGGGCCGAGCTTGTGGATTGTCTACTTTTTGGCAAACAGAGTTGGTGTGTATAGTGAAAAAATCACACCCAGTGTGAAGTGGGCGGTGTGGTCACAGTGGTCATCACAGTGATGGAAGTTCACTTAAAGAAAAGTAATATTGTGGACCAACCATTGTACACCCCTAACTTAAAAAAACCCATAAATGTGTTTTTTTTAAGTTAGGGGTGTACAAAAAAAACATATAAATGTGTTTTTTTTAAGTGCATAGGGCTATGCACATGTGTCATGTTTCACTAGCCAATCACAGTCCTGAATAGACTGTGATTGGCCAATCACGGTGCAGGGTTAGGGGGGTACACTGGTGGCCAATCACAGCGCAGGGTGGGGGGGGTGCAATGTCCAAACCTCACATATAGGGGCGGTTTCACCGCCCAAAAATGGGAGACCTAGTATAGACCCTTTTTATTCTCTTTCACAACGTACCATGTCAGACTATGCGATTATAGTAGAATAAATCCTTGTCGTTTCTTTGTCGGGAGACTTGCCGCACTACAAGATCAATCATCATATCTTCATATTTCACAACAAAAAGTGCGCAAATGGGTGATGCAACACATGACTATCGATTTTGCACGGTTGTAGCTTAATAATTGGAATTAGTAGGCCATTATAATTAATTACTTTAAACCATAATGCTTCGGTAGGTTATATAATAAAGTTAATAATATGACTGCCATGTTCATTTTGCATGGGCAGTGCGCACTGGCGAGCGCAGCAGCGCATTGGAGATTCTATGGTATAATTTATCAACTCAATGAAAGGGTCATAGGATATGTCCCACTGGTAGGGCTGTCACGATTACACATTTAAGTTGACGATTAATTGTCGCTTAAATAATTGTGATTAACGATTTAATTGTGTGTTTGGCCATTGAACATTGGAACATATGAATAGAAAATAAATGTATTTTTGCCTTTTAAGCTTCGTAATAAAAAATGGCACATTCCAGATATGAAAAATAACTTAAATATAAAAAGAAAGTATTGACATATTTCATAATTTTATACATTTGAAAAAGCAGCAGACCTTACAACGCATCGTAAGCTTGTAAATCTGCTATTTCTGCTATTTTTATATTTGAAAATGTGCGAACATTTTTCAACATGGAAACGATTATGACGATATACAAATATGATTGCGATTATCTCAAATAATTGCAATTAGATAATTTTTACAGGCCTACCCACTAGTCCCACTAAAATACCAAATACCAAAAATTAAACATGTTTAATATTGATGATGTGTTGTCGTGGGACATCGTAGAGGCTGAATGCTGGTCTTCTGACATGTCACACTACAAGATAAAAAATTGCTGGCACGCGCACAGCGCACACAACGTTCATAATCGGGCCCGACATAGGGGGGGGGGGGGGGGGGGGGCGACAAACTGGGCTAAACTCGGGCTTAAAATCGTGTAGTTCGTACAGGCCTTAAATTTGGTATACCAGACCATAGAAGGTTCAGATACTTTCAAATGTGTAATTGATTAGTACTCTTCACATCCTTCCTTAATCTACTTGAGAATTTTTTAAAAATGTATTTTAAAGTTCTTATTTATCGAGTGTCGTAGCTGAGCACAAGTGCCCATTTTCAGCGATGCCCTGCACACATACAGACACATTAAAACCTGGGAGCTGACCAGTACAACCACAGTTTTATGCTGGCCATACTGAGCAGCTCCAGTGGAGCAGTTGGGAATTCAGTGCCTTGCTCAAGGGCGCTTCAGGGGGGTGAGTGATGGCCATTCATTTCCCCAACCAAAATTTTCCTGTCAATTTCGGGGAATCGAACCAGGAACCTTCCGGCAACAGGTGCGCTCCTCTAACCTTTAGGCCATTGGAGATCTTGTGTACTGAATGACATCTCATCAATTTATAACTTTCTTATCTCTTCACAATTGTCTTCTATTTCCTAGCTAAAAGATACATGGGAAAAGGAACTGGGGCTCAAATTAAGGGCCAAGTTGAGTTAACCGTTTCCTGATACGATGACTCTTGTGTTTTTCTCTCAGGTAGACCACACAGTCACGCACACTTTCTTTCCCAAAACTTGCCCTTTCTGGACGTCCTTCTCTGACCCTCTTTGTATAGTTTTTAGTTTGTTTCCATGTCCCTTAATTGCTATTTTTGGTGCGTCTCCTGTTGAAGGCAGGTTTACCAGTTGTCAGGCTGTCCTTCCCTCATAGCCAGACGTCATATATTGCTTCATTGAATGGTCCTAACCCCCCTGGGTTAACATCTTGGCTAAAAAAAATCAATGTACTTCCTTCATTTAGAAAAAAAAAAGATTTTCGGAAAAGATTTCACAGAATTTTGGATTTGGAACTCTTTCTCTCTTAGAACTCTAAACTTTCATAGAATCTAACCTCGATAGACATTTGTCTTTGTTTCCCCCATTTTTTCACTTCCTTAGAAAGTGTTATTTTTGCTTCCCCAAGGACATGTGGGAGGTTGGGGGGTAGGGTACTGCACGTTTCATCCTGTTGGGTTTTAGGACACTGTAGTGCATAGTGAGTGTACTCATTGAATACATCTTGTTTAAGTCTATTGTTTCCCATGTTATTAGTGTTTTTCCCAGTCCACTTGAGCTTTCCCCTACCCATGGGCATCGTGGAGTTTGTCAGAATGCTGACATGCTGTGTGCAACTGTTCTCCTGAATAATAGAACGCATTCTTACCTGCAGAGAACAGCTGAGATCCCTGGAGAGTTTGAGCAGTTCTTTCTCCACAGACTGACATATAGGACATCCATCACCATGCAGCGCCACGCTGTTCACCAGAAGAAAACTAACAGAAAGGAACACGACATCACGGAATGTCATTCATAGCAAAACACATAGATGACCTCCAGTCTCTAAGCCTAATTGAAAAGTGAAAAATGCAACAAGTCAGTTATTTTTGGCAAGTAACACAGTGTCACGGACATTATGTAACAAAGTATAACCACATGCATCCCTCTTCTGAGGCAAACGTTTGAAGAAAAGTAGCATAGAGCTCTAGGGCAGTGGTTCTCAACCTGTGGGTCGGGACCCGCAGGGGGGTCCCCACATGATTTTGGGGGGGTCCCCAGGTGACAGTGAAGTGACAATTTAAGGACTTTTCAGACCTTTTTAATACCTCAAAAAAATAAAATAAAGACAAAAAAAAACATTAGGCCTACTGCATTAAAAGTAATCAACAAACTATACAATAAAAACTGGTCAGACATTTTTTTTTTTTCTTTATTTACCCAGGGTAGTAGCTGAGCACAAGTGCTCATTTTCTGCCCTGCACATAGAAACACACAGACAGACAGACAGACACATTGGCCAAATAATATAAGAAAGAGGCAAAACAAATGGATAATAGCCGATCTACAAGCTCACAATGCCTCGCAAGAGGCATTGTGAACTTGTAGGTCTGCTATTTTCACAATATTTATCTACAGTATGGAACAAAATGTAATGCCTCAACTCCTACAATTCCTAGTGCTTATCAGGGTGGGGGTCCCCAGTTCACATATGATTATTCTGGGGGGGTCGCGGCCTGAAAAGGTTGAGAACCACTGCACTAGGGGACCCTGGTCATCAACGTATATAGGGTTTAAGTAGTGGGTAAGCGCCAGGCACACTACTAGCGTATATAAGATTTACTTCGCTTTGTTACTCACTTTACTCCCTTCTTGGTGACAATTCTGGTGGTTGTGGCATTGAACACCTTCTCAAAGCGCTGTAACTTGAACCAATCCATCCTACAGCGGGGGAAGACAGTGAAAGCAGCACAGTGTGAATATACCTTATTCTTCCCAAACCTGCTGTGCCGTCTATTTTTACAAGGTCTCAGCATGATCACTGTTACATAACGGCGTTTCCATTTTGTTCCCTATAGTGACATCAAAGGCACATGTTTTGTACGTGCTAATCTTTGCAAAGGAAACATTCGCACATCCAGTTCAGATGCGTTTGGACAGTAATAAATGAACCCCTTGATGAAGGTCCCTCTGGATCTTCATCAAGAGTGTCTTCACGTGCCAATAGAATATCAAACTAAAATGTATACATTTGTTCAAATTAACCCCTTTAGACCCGAGGCCGATTCTAAAAACACCTAAATCCTAACCTGAAAACTGGTGTTCTGAAAGACTTTGTCGGGTAGAAACTTCACATGTCCAAAACTGTGACTTTTCAGGATTCAAATTCAAAAGCATCAAAAGTAGCAGATCTACAAGCTCAAAACGCGTTTCGAGCTTGTAGATCTGCTACTTTTGATGCTTTTGTGTGACGCTGCAGTATCAAGTAGGAGGTCATTCATTTACAAAAAAAAACACAGAAAGTTAGAATATTGAGATACAGCAACGATATCTAAAATGACACAGATGCTTTCCCGGATTGAAAGGTATAACAGTATAGGCTTACCAGGTCTAAATGGGTTAAGCGTCATCTCAATGTAACCGGATTATAATCAAACATTATTATTAAAAGACCTTTTTGCTCTGTGTATTTTGCCGGATATGTGTTGTTTAATGACATCTTCCAGGCAACTGTGTGTGTCTAGGAATTCTGTCTCATAGGTGCTGAGCCGTGCGTTTGCAGGTAAACAAACTCAGAGCTTATAGGGTTTAGATCAACATGGGAGCTGTCAATGTCACTTAAATTAAATAGCCTAGAACAAGATTAGGAGAAAAGATATGTCGCCCCAAAGGTATCTTACTGAAAGACACAAAATGTATTAAACCGTACTGCCGTTCTCAACGTGGGGGTTTTGGGGACCCCCAGGGGTCCTTGAGGGGGTTCCAGGGGGTCCCCAGCTAAATGATTGATAGTTTGGAACCAATAATTTGTCTCCATTTGTACTCCGAGTTAAATTAACACTCAGGATTTTGAGTAGATTTAGACTCTCAGTCCCAAAACTTTGAATATTTTGTTATGGTTGGATAAGATTTTGTCCACAATTCCATGCTGTATTGATGTTGGTACCATAGGAGAGATAACAGGCAAACGTTGATCAAAATAAGAATGCTTTAATTAAGTAATGCAGATGTTTACTCTTGAGAGCGTAAAATGAAACCAAATGGACCTGTGAGGGTCCATTTGGTTTCATTTTACACTCTCAAGAGTTAAAGATCTATAAGGGTCCATTTGTTTACCAACTCTCCATCATTTAGCTGGGGACCACTGGTGGTCCCCAGACCATTGGTTGAGAACCACTGGTCTAATCAGCATTTCAAACTGGGGTGGTCCTTGAAATTAAATGGGGTCGAGAAAAAAATCACTGAATTAACATACTCGTAGTGGAAGCCGATGTCATGATTCCCAACCAGAACAACCAGTTCTGTGTCAGGGGAATGTCTGAACATCCTATGGAAGCGTCGCACATCATCCTCCCAGTCCTGGGTAGTCAGTGGGTGCATAACAAACACAGTTAACACACAGGCAGGCATTGTATCACATTCACAGCCCACACACAGGCATATTTATAAGCATCATCATCATGTTGGATTATTATATGTGGGACAAATAGACTGCCTGCAGATAGATAGATAGATAGATAGATAGATAGATAGATAGATAGATAGATAGATAGATAGATAGATAGATAGATAGATAGATAGATAGATAGATAGATAGATAGATATACCTTTGGTGAGCTCCACTTCCCTTCGTCGAAGATATCCCCCAAAATAAACACGATTTCGGGCCTCAGCAGCCACAGTGCGGTCTGGAAAGCCCTCTCCATCTGCCATTCCCTGTGTGTGTGCGGGAGGGGGGGCACATGTCACATTGCAGTGTTATTGTTTACAAATCCGATCTGCAGCTATTATGTGCTGCAATTGAGCAATTAAACGACGGATGATTACAATTAAATTATAGGCTACATCTAGCCATGGATCAAGACTATCATATATGTTTGTTTTTTTTTAATCGATTTAGACTTTTACTTTCGTATGATCAATGATCATACGAAAGTAAAAGTCTAAATCGATTAATACATCTATGATAGGTTTTCATCCATGGCTATAATATAGGCTACATCACATCCCCACACAAGAGAAATGGATGATGATGATCATCATTTGAAATACCTCCGCAGCTTGTCAAACCAGTGTCCCCCGACGGCTCCGAGGAGATGGGTGTCCGACAGCACCATGGCGCGGACACTGCCGGAGCCCTCGGCCGCCGCGTCCCGCACATGGTGTCCCAGCCTGGGCCAGGAGCACTTCAGTATGGTGGGGAAATAGATCAGGTACTCGCAGTAGAAGACGACGCCGCACACGGCCGATATCAGCGCGATGACAGCCGCCCATTTAGCGCTGAACCTCGGCATCATGATGTCTCTGACGGTGTCGCTCCTCTGCGGATTATTTTGGGATGATGGTGGTGATGATGATGGTGATGACCTGGACTAGAAAGAACCCTGCTCTGATGGTGATGCGATTCATCACAATCATCAGACATGCTTCTCTTGTTCAATCCAGAGTGTGGGGTATTTTAGTTTGTTTTTTTAGGATTCCGATGTGATGCTGATGATGATCATCCTCATGGCATAATGTTGTCTGCTTGCAGCAGTAGTCCACCGAAGAACCATCTCTCGTTTTTTTTGTTCAAAATGTCACTTATTTTCTCTGCTGGTGTTGTTTGTCCAGCAGCAGAGCACTGCTCTGTGAGCAGCAGCCAGATGATCTGATTCACAATCAGCTCGAGTCTTTGCAGCCTGGGGTTTGTTTGGGTGGGTGGGTGGGTGGGGGGTGAATGGAGGGCTGTTACAAACCTCTGGTCAACGGTTTGTTGTTGGTAAGTGTAGTATTATTATTATTATTATTATTATTAGCACAGGAATGGTTCCTGTATGCAACTTCCTAATGTCCCAACTTCAGTCATTTTTCAAGGATTGTTTTGTTTCTTATATTGTCATTTCTTTATTTTCATATAGGCCAACGTGAATGTTTATTTTGTATTAATAGGTGTTTTGTTTTCATAATCTTTTTGTGTGAAAATATGTATAGCTCATATATATATGGTTCATTTTTTTATTTTTTATTTTTTACCTTGAAAATATGACATGGGCCATTATTTTAAGAAGGTGATTACAATAAATTCCTATGGTTTGCCATATCACGTGTGAAGAAGCCAGCAGCCATGCAACAAATTAGATTATGGTTAAGAGAGAAGCAATCTAATTAGGCAACTCCCTGGAATAAGATTGAGCCAGTGTGCCTGTTTCATTGGAAATGTGCAGTGTGGCTACCTTTTGATTGTTTGTCTGTGCTAGGCATGATGAGTTACCTGCTGAACCAGTTGGTTTGCAAAACAATAATGACTGTGGCTGCCACACTGAATAGCTTCATCAAGAGCAGCTGTTAAACCCAAGTGAATCTTTCCTTTTTGGCCTGGTGGCCTTGCAGCCCACAGGGTTGGGTCATATATTTATTACATAATATAGTCGGTTACTGAATACAAATTACATGACATTTTGTTTATAATAGTAATCCCCTGAATTTTTTTTCTGTCTCGAATATAATCTTAATACTTTTGGATTACTGCAAAGTCAAACATTAGTATATGTTGCACCTAACTTCTAAGGCTAAAAAAAACATACAGATTTGAGTGCCACCATTCTCTCTTATAGTTATTTAATATGTATCTTTTAAACATCTCCGCATATTTTCATTTTGCATATTCAGCATTTACAGGTGGTCAAATTACCCTTACAAAAACACTGACACAAACTGCAGTCGGACTGTGTGTATTCATATGGGATTCTGTATTGCTGTTATTTTGTATAATTTCTTGTTGTTGCAGTTTTTTTAATCAAAGGCCACAGGAAGGAGTTTTCTACTCGAGAGTTAAGATGGTGTTGGAATCCAGATCCAAGATTTAAAAAACGTTATTGTCCATCACATAGTGAGAGTTAATTTCCTTGTAGTTACAGGCTCCCAAAACAACAACAAACGTATAACCTAAAACCAAAAAAATAAAATAAAGATATATATATATATAGAGCTGAAGTAGAAATGTATAGACATACATATATACTCATATACATTCACACCCCCCTACATGCGTACATTCATATGAATGAAGACCTGAAGGGGTCGAAACGTTGTATGATTTCACCTTAAATAAAACTGGTCGCTGTAGCGTCAACAGTGTGCGGACTTCCTCTTCTTTTTACATTCATATGCATACACGTGATAATTTAATAGTCATTTAACCGGTTGGGCCGTGCAACTGAAAGGAGTGGTGTAGGGTGTGTGAAGGGTTCTTGATGCCTTTCTTTTTACTGGTTGATGGTTGTAGATGTGCAAGATTGGTGATTTTGGTTGCTTGCTTAAAACTTCTTGTGAGTTTTTTCTTGCTTTTCACTGTGATGAAGTTATACCAAATATTTCACACACACAAAAAAAACGTATATTAGGGGATATATGCAAAGAATATAGGCCTAGGGCTTAAGGGAGCTTCACAGAGAAGCAAAATCTATTCAGTTCAATTCAATTCAAAGGGGCTTTATTGGCATGGGAAACATAGCTTTACATAACATAAAAAACATATCTTTGTATTGCCAAAGCAAGTGTATGTACAATTAAAGATATAGGCCTACTAGGATAAAGTTAGAATTAACTTAACAATGCAAACAGAAAAACTGTGCTTTCGCTGTTAAGAGAAAAAATAAAGTATTTAGATATATATATATATATAAATATATATAGAGAGAGAGATTTAGAGGTATATGTGCTCTTTTTGTATGTGCAGATAGTGCAGGAATACACATGATTGACAGTCTTTATGGTGTTTTTTCCATGTGGACGTCCTTTTCCTGTCACAACAGCTCACAAATGGTTCTGCTGTGTTTGCACATGTCCGTACTTCACCCATTTTTGTACTTTTTCTTTTAAGCAGGTGGATAGAAAATGCAGCTCATTTTGTGTGCAGCGGGTGAATATTTATCTTCTCTTGGGAGCCAGGTGTGCCTGTGGTGGTGGCCATGTGATCACTGAGTCTACTCTGTACAGAGTCAAGGATTCCCTTTGTTTTGGGTGAGTCACAGTACTCATGGTATTCTTCCATTGTGTATTCTCTGTTTAGAGCCAAATAGCGTTCCTATTTCCTCCTTTTTTTGGTTTGATACTTTCCAATGTGTCAAATAGTTTTCTTTTTGTTTTCTTGTCATTTGCTTTGTACAGACAGTTTCTGTCTGGTGGCTCTGCTTGTGTTTGTGAACAGAGTCCCACAATCAGTTGGCCCGGTGGCATCTCTCTAGAGCAGTGGTTCCCAAACTTTTTAGCCCAAGACCCAAAAGAGAAATGAGACATTTGCCTGGGACCTAAACTAGTGAAAATAGAAGATCTGCATGCTCACAACGCGTGTTGTGAGCTTGCAGATCTGCTATTTTCACTACTGATTAAACATTTGTTTTCTAATTTAGGGAATTTCTTTGATTTTTTTTTATTTTATCCATGAAATTCTTTTTGAAAAATGTTTGAATTAATGACAATCTAGGAAACAGAAAATAAAAAGATATTCACCATGAAAATGGATCTGCAACCCACAAATGGGTCCAAAACCCACTGTTTGGGAAACAGTGCTCTAGAGAGTCTTGCTGTAGGTGAGGGTGTTTTTTTAATGGAGCGCATACATCTGTCTATTTTTCTGCTAGATTCAAAAGGTGAGGTGTGAATTGGAATAACAGGGGTCTGGATAGAGAAAGGGGAACCAGACTGTCCTGCTGAGCTCTCAGGGGTTGGGGTTGAAAATTGCCATATTTTAAAGACATAATAAAAAATATAATCAAGCTTCCTTGTATGAATGTAACTGGGCTGATTAGTTAGGCCTACTTATTTTTGTAAACTAATAGTCACAACTACTACCCTACTCCTCCTGAGCAGATTTAAAATGGCCATAACATTTCAGTAAACACAGTTTTGATGTCAATATGTTCACAAAACAGTATAACAGCAAATATGTTTTTCTGATAGATTTATGTTTTTATTGACAAAAATGCATATGAACATATATTTGAACATTTCTGATTCATGTTTTTATTGACAAAAATGCACATGAACGTATATTTGTACATATCTGTCAAAAGGATGAAACACAAAGGTTAGGCTTATTTCCATTGTGGTGCTCCTCATTGCTTTCTATTCAATAACAGTTGTGTTTTTGGTTTAACACTTTACAGATCAGCAGGATCACAGTTTGACAATGTTTTATTATTAAACAAAACAGTGCATTTTATTTTTCATTTACTCTCGTGTCCCCCTGTAGCACCTCCTCGTACCCCTGGGTACATGACACGTACCCCAATTTGAGAAACATTGAGTGCAGTCAGCTTTAAAGGAGTAGTTAACCCAAAGAATTACTTATTTTCTATCAATTACACACCCCATGAAGCATTGAAAAAAAAAAATGGCGCATTCCTATGCCAATAATTTGATGACCGGCGGAAAGATGCTAATGTATCCGGCTCCGACCAGAGAGACCGCCGGTCATCAAATTATCGGTTGCTTAATAAAAAATAAAAATAAAAAAATGAATTCAAAGCTTCATGGGGTGTGTAATTGATAGACAATAATAACCAGCATTATCTATTACCATGTCTTACAAACCTCTTGACATGACATCACAAAAATAAACAGGTGGGACAAAGCCTCAAAACCTTTCATTTTGGCTGCAGGTGATGGCAGTGAAGTAATACAGCAAAATAATTCACAGGGTATATCATCAGACATGTCTGACGGATGAATTGGCAATTATTTTCAAAATGACACGAGAAACAACCAGTGTTCTTTAATAACCACAGTCGACATGTAAAAAGAAACGGTAAAAGGCCTGCGAGTCACTCGTAATTTACAACTACAAACATTAAGTTTATGTCCGTTGTCTCTCCCAACAGAGAGAGGTCATTGCAACATTACCCGAACTACATAATAAAGATGGCAGCACATCTACAGTGACCTGATCGGGTGCAAATAACTTGAACATTGTCAAAAAGTACAGCAGGTATCCTACCCGACACCAAGGTTTACATTTTGTGGGGAGATTGAGTCCCACGGCCACATTGTAGCTTTATTTTTAATTATTTATTTATTTAGCTATCTATTTTTAACGAGAATCAAAAGATGAACTAAGGCCTGTCACAAATGCATTTGGAATAATGTAATGTAACCTTCCAACCAGCAATTCAGATTCAGAATCTAGATTTGTGTCTCCCCCCACCCAACCCAACCCACCCCATAGTGGGATAACCTTGTGCAAAACATAATATACATTCAACCGTGATGCTTTTCAAGCTTGTGAATTGACCATACTCACATGGCGGTTCTCTCTTATGTCATTCATAGTGACAAGTCCCACTCCAGGCAGGGTGAATGACCCCTCCCCCGTCCCAATGTTTCCGAGACAAATGGTCACTGTGTGAATATGGTCAATGGGTCTCTCTAGGTTGCTTATATCTACAACAGACACTCTGGACTGGTCCTTTGTATCTGGCAGTGTCACAGGCTTTTATGTTTTATTACAAACTTAAAATAAAAAAGGTGTGGTTTCTTTTGGCCAGCTGATTAATAATCCGATCAATAGATCCATAACAAGCATAACCATATTCTTTAAATCCACTTAATGTCCATCCTACGTCACAATAGGATCTCCATATGCACAGCTCTTCTCGATGGCCAGGTTGTACCAATTGCCCTTTCCTCCCTTATAGGCACTGGTGACGATTCTAGCCCAGCCATGTTCACCCTGAAAGCATAAATAATCATCTTTTAATGCGAGTCCGTCAAAACAATAAATTGTACAGTAATAGTGAATTGTCAAAAACATCACTTTTGCTTTTCTGTAACATTCTTTTCAAATTCTATCCAAAGCCAATTGAACAGCAGATTACATTTGTTAGTTTCTACAGCACTGTCGGTAGTAAATGTTAAGCCAAATTAGTTGCACGCCGGTGTCGCACACCAAAATAGCCGATCTACAAGCTCACAAAGCACTGCAGTGTGACGCGTTATGAGCTTGTAGATCAGCTATTTTCGGTGTGCGACACCAAGCGCAAACAAATTGTATCAAACCCTTCAGCTATACAGTCATGTGTGATTTAACCGAAGACATGGGTTGGCAGGGTGTGGTCAGAGAGTCTATATATAGAGAGTGGCAGACCGACCCAGAACTCTCCCCAGGAGTTCCTGATGATCCAGTACTCTGTGCCGTCCTCCGCCACGCCCCAGCCAGCCACTGATATTATGTGGTTCATGAGAGAGAGAGGGTGGAACTCTGCAAAGATCCCTCCAGTGTAGGCTTCTAAACCAGCCGTGGCCATCACTCCACAGCTAGGAGAGAAAGAGAGAAAGACTTCACCACCACAGCACTTGAATGATCACTAGCACTTCTGGTAAATTACCAGCCAAGTTAGCATGGTACACTGATGATAGCACTAGTGTACTAGCTAGTGTACACTCTTGTATGGTGACATTACCCCCCCCTGGGTCACAGAGTTATTTTCCCCATTCTAAATCCCATAGACATTTTTAACATCACTTCATAGAAGAACTGTGCTCCAAAAATAAAATGTTTGGAACACAGTTAAAAAAAATTAAAGGCTTCTGCGATTTTACTCATATGGATAGGAAACATCACATCACAGTGAAAAGTTACTACGGTAATTTATCCAAAGAGTTTGAAAATAAAGGGCCGTCTACAAATTGACTACATCTCCCATTAGACATGCGTTCGACATACGTTGCACATAATTAGCATCACGTCGTATTGCATTGGATTTTTTCGTTCTGTAGGAGTAGCATTGTCAGTTCTCAATAGCTTCACCAAAAAAAGAAAGGAATAACACACACTGATAGTCATCAGTGTGCTTCAGTGGGGACATTGAATTACTGTACGTGGTTTCCTACTGTAGTTTTAGCAACGTTTAAAATACAGTGGTTACTGAATCTTTAATGTTATTTATGTGTTTTCTGTATAGTTTTTGTTCCTGTTTTTGTCCTTCATGGAGGACCATGATGGAAACAAGTGTACAAGTATGCTTTTGCATGTTATCCTCTGGGGCCCAGTGTAGCAGGCAGGGTCAGGCAGAGTTTCTATCCTCGGGCTATAAGACTTGCGAACTCAAAGAATTTGATTGATTGAATACTTTATTAACAGTTTGCAAAGACAAGCACAGGGAATGAGGGAAGTACAGTTCAATACAAGGTCTGTTAAGAGGATTTTAAACCCAAGAAAGCACTATATGGCTTGTTTCCATTGGGGTCCTTCAATGGAAATGAGGTAGTAGAGTGTTAAGACAATGGACTGTGACTCGCTGTCACCACTGTGGTGTAAAGTAACTAAGTATAATTACTCAAGTACTGTACTTAAGTACAATTTTTAGGTATTTGTACTTGAGTATTTCCAATTTCCAATACTTTTACTTCTACTCCACGTACATCTCAGAGGCAAATATTGTACTTTTACTCTACTACAATTATTTGAAAACTTTTGTTACTAGTTACTTTGTAGATTTTGATTATTATTACAAAACATACATTAACCACTTCAACCCTGTACATTTCGGCCATTTGAAAATAGCCGATCTACAAGCTCACAATGCGTAGCGATGCGATGCATTGTGAGCTTGTTAGATCTGCTATTTTCAAAAGATGTTTATACATTTGAAAACTGGGTTATGGGACATTCTGCATAATGAGTACTTTTACTTTTGGTATTTTAAGTACGTTTTGATGCCAATACTTTTGTACTTTTACTCAAGTACATTTTGAATTCTGGACTTGTAAGTATTTCTACATTGCAGTATTGATACTTTTACTTCAGTAAAAAAAAAAGAGTTTTTCCACCTCTGCCTGTCACCACATACTGTCTGGCACACCATATATACTGTACCCCACATATCCTACTGCACTGTTTACTTTACTTTACTGCCACTTCTGCTGCCATTTTATGACCTGTGATTGCCACCTTTCTAACGGTGTGACTCTGTAGGAGTCTAGCATCTAAATTATAAGAGGGTTGGTCTGTCTGTGTGTCAGTTTGTTTGTCCAGAGCTTATCTCGCAAACCCCGGGACTGATCAGCGCCCCAGTAGGCTTCACATTATATTTTATGCTTTTATAAATATTTAACTTAAATTTGTATTGTGGAAGTCAGAGGGGCTGTGATCAGGCTGAATACAGAGTCATACGTCATAGATAGATATGTCATCATAGACCAGTGATACTCAACCTGTGGGCCGGGGACCACTGCTGGGCCGTGAGGGTATTGCAAGTGGGCCCCCAAATAATTGCCAAAACACTATGATTTGAATGATAATCTAACATTAATATAAAATAATAATGTATTTTTTTTGTGATACCAATAAATAGGAACTATACTATGTATAATATGTTAGTTCCATTGCTCCAAGCCGGAACAACAAATAAAATAAAAACATGCTCTGAAAATGCACACGGCCCACCCATCTTATGGGGCTGCCGTGTTAAGTGGTCAGATGGGTGGGCTGCGAACGCTTTTGAGATTTTCAAGTGAGCCCTGATCCGGAAAAGGTTGAGAAGAGAACCACTGTCATAGACGTCTGCCGTCGTAGATCAGATGGTTCGGGGACCACCAGTGGTCCTTGAGGGGGTTCCAGGTGGTCCCCAGCTAAATGATGGGAGAGATGTTTAACAATAATTTAACCATCTGCATTAACCATCTTCATTACTTAATTTACAAGAGGTCTACACATTTAGAGAATGTAGTAGGATTGTTATTTTGATCAACGTTTGCCTGTTATCTCTCCTGTGGTACCAACATCAATACAGCATGGAATTGTGGACAAAATCGTATCCAACGATAACAATATATTCAAAGTTTTGGGGTCTGAGAGGCTAAATCTCATCAAATGGTGGTCCATGGCTCAAATGCTGAATAAATAATGGACCTTGATATGAAAAGGGTTGAAAACCACTGTCATAGATGACTGATGTCACATTGGAAACACACTTGTTCCCATGTGGATCCCGAGATCCACAAGATTATTTTCCTTTTGTACATGTAAATACATGTAACATGCAAAACATACACGTAAATAAGATTGCAGCAGCAAGTTGACAGATAGACAGACAGACAGACAGACAGACAGACAGACACATACATACATACATACATACATACATACATACATACATACATACATACATACATACATACATACATACATACAATGATGACTTGATGAGCTGTCCTACGGTACCTGATGGGTCCGTTTGTATAGATCTCAGCCTTCATGTGGTCCCTGCCAGAGGTCTCTCCATAGTCTCCCACCTTCCACAGCGTGTAGTTCTTCACCACAGCACACGCATTAAAGAAGGTGCACGTCCCACACTGGTTGAAGAGCTCACACTCTGTAGTAGACACATAGAGAAGATTCTTTATAACGTAGCACCTTCATGTATAAGATACGACAAAATCTAAAGCTTAATGCATACGATGGTGTCGGCAATCGACACCATCGTACTATGGAGTATAAATCAGTCTGAAGCATGACAATCTGGGAACCCATCGTAAAAAAAAAAGGAGAAAACATCGCCCTCTGCTGTTTCTTTCCGGAATCTGTTCTTGAGAGATTATAAGCATGATAACATCCTATTAGTATAAATGAAGAATCATTATTTATTTATTATACATGAAAATGCAAAGAGATTAGTTACAAAATGGGATGTGCACCATTGTACACAGTGACACCTCCTCTTAGAAAACAATTAACCCCCAACAATTGACCCCCCCGAATAATTGGTATATGGCATTTTTAACTATAACTGTAACTAAAATTATAATAACTATATAACTACCTGTTGTAGTAATAGTTGTGGTGTGGCCTCTACCATCCACTTGAATTGTTTTTCTTTTTTTTTACTACACTTATACTTTGTGGTTTGGAGTGGACAGCCATTAAAGTCTAGGCTTATATAACACAGTATATGAGATTTTGTCATAACATCAAAGCATGTAACATGAATCAACGCCAAGCAATTAAAATAGTTACAAGTAGTTACTCACTCTGATTCTTGGCCTGGTAGTTATTGCAGGTTTCATCAGGGATGCCCTTTTCATGAGCGTAGGCGTACACCCTGAGGTGGTCTCCTCCGTAGCAGGAGCCCGCCCTGCCACAGTCGATCACATTCTGGACAGACAGGTAGGCAGAGGGCCAGGCTCCTCCACGCTTTATATTGATCCGATCTAGGGTAAAAAATATCATCGTTGTTATAGGCTACACCAATTTTTTTTTATATTTTAACAATAACAATGTTATTACCACTTAACCCATTAAGACCAGGAACACATCTGTGAGTCATTTTTAGATTCCTTTCGGCTATTGAAAAATAGCAGATATACAAGCTCATAGCGCGGCACCGAGTGCTGCGCTATGAGCTTGTAGATCTGCTATTTTTGAAAAATCTTGAACATTTGTGCAAATCTTTTGAATATATATTTTTGAATTTTTTTAAACTCAAATCTTTGCTTCTGGGGATTTCACAAATGTCTTCTAAATACTAACAGTTTTTTGAAAAAACCTATGTTGCTATAATGTCAGTGGTTCTCAAACGTTTTTCATGTCAAGGAACCCCAAAATGCCATGTATTTTGGCTGCGGACCCCAATCTCAAAATATTTTGTTCCAGGGACCCCCCAGATTCAAAGATTTGAGTTAAAAATGCAGTTTAAGGTCAGGATGCTAATTATATCCAATCAGGAGAGAGAATTCATACTGGATACAGTGGAACTGGAAGTAATGACACAAAGAAATGAGCAGACAAAATTGGAACTGGAACACTACCAAATTGAAGCTGATATTTGGGTACTCTCTCCTGGTTGGCTGAAATTGGCAACCTGCACCGAGACCTCAAAATGCATTTTCTGTTTATTGCTGGAGAGATGTGGAGGCCCTAGCTGTGGTCCATAGCGTTATTAGAAGGAGTTCTCCACTATGGACCAGAGCTATGGAGAACCCTGTTACAGAACAAAATGCACTTTACTATAGCAATGATTAGATTACTATCAGATTATAGAAGATTTTACCTTTTATCAAAACACTTGTTTGTTTTAACTTAAAAATATAACTTACCCTACCTTTAATTGGAGACTGTAAAGTGTAAAGTGACATTTATAGTCTGATTTATGGTCTGACCTGCCAGCGCGCTGGTGGCTCCCATGGCCCAGCATGAGCCACAGTACTGGGGAATGTGCTGGTTTCTGGTGGCGCTCACATAATTCTTCCCCTCAATGTTCCTCCAGTCCCAGGTTGAGGGAAGATCTGAGACACTTATGTATTCATGTGGCCTGGGATGTGTCCTGCAAAAGGAACGATACCAGTGGGGTTAAGTAACTAAGTACATTTACTAAAGAACTGTACTTAAGTAAAATTGAGGTATTTTTTACTTTACTTGAGTATGTCCAATTTTCAGTACTTTTAGTTCTACTCCACTCCATCTCAGAGGAAAATATTGTACCTTTACTCTACTACAATTATTTAGTTACTAGTTACTTTGTAGATTTTGATTATTATTACAAAACATACATTAACCACTTCAGCCCTATACATTCAGCCATTTGAAAATAGCCGATCTACAAGCTCACAGTGCATAGCAATACCAGCATTGTGAGCTTGTAGATCTGCTATTTTCAAAAGATATTTACACATTTTATACATTTGAAAACTTGTGAAATGGGACATTCTGCATAATGAGTACTTTCTACTTTTGGTACTTTAAGTGCATTTTGAACCAATACGGTTGTACTTTTACTCAAGTAAATTTTGAATTCCGGACTTTTTACTTGTAACAGAGTATTTCTACACTGCAGCATTGATACCTTTACTCAGGTAAGAAATGTGAATACGTTTTCCACCACTGAATGATACAGGGTTTCAATATATAGCTTTATTCAGGGTTATACCCCACTAGTTTGTGTATGTACAGACAGAGTAGCCTACAGCATTGGTTCTCAAAGTGGGGTCCGGGGACCCCCAGGGGTAGTTGAGGGGGTTCCAGGGGGTCCCCAGCTAAATGATGGACAGGAACCAAATGGACCCTTATGGGTCTGTAACTCTGAGAGTGTACAAATGGAACCGGGTCCATTTGGTTCCATTTGTACACTCTCAGAGTTACATTAACATTGATGATTTTACAATGTGAATTGGGGTCCCAGAGGTATAAATGCCATTAAATGCGGGTCCGTAGCCTAATGCATGTCAAACGGGGGTCCTTGAAATTAAAATGGTTGAGAATCACTGCTAGAGAGCCGTAAAAACCTTCTCTTATTGGGGTCCCTGGCTTATCTTTTCAAGTGAGGGTCCGCGGGGTAATAAGTGTCAATTAGGGGGTCCTTGACATGAAAAAGTTTGAGAACCACTGTCCTACAGAGTAGACTGAGATTTAGAAAAAATAACGGATTTGACTGGTAAACACACATAAATCTCCAAACGGAAATTTACCTGACATAATCTGGTCTGTTGTCCCTGATCGGTTTGTAACACGGACCGGAGATATTATGTATTCCATTGCTCTCCGCATATTCCCAAATAAATGATCCATAAAATAACAATAACAACACAGTTATGACTAGCGACGCCATGTTGGCTTATCTATCATCCCCCCCTTGCGTGCCTACAGTGCCCCCTATTGTTGGACATGGAGCATGTCACCTCTGAAGTCATTTCAATACTATTGAAAATGCCTTAATATTGAGTCAAAGTTAGTATAACAGAACTACTAGGATTTATAATAAATTATGGACTGGGTTTTATTTGTAATAAATCCCTCCTCTCCAGGGAATATAGATTTTTCAAATCAATTTGTGCTTTGAAATGCAAGGCAACCATTAAGTAACTTAACAAAAAGTAACTGCACAATAACATTTAGTGTGTACTACGCATTCCAGGTCTTTGTAAGTTGATTTTCATACCATGCCATACTGAAATGAATGGAACAAATGGGCTTCCTTGATGGAGACTAAACAATGTGTGCTTTGAAAAATGGTTGGCAGTAATGTTAAGATGGTTGTATGGTCATGGTGACTAGACTAAACATGCTATAGACTTCAGCTGGTTCAAGGGTTGTGCTTTATTGTTACATATTCTGTACAGGTGAGGTGCATAAGAGTAAAACATATTTTTGTTTGGCTTCCTTCAGACAATGCAGCAGCATAGATAATAACAACAATAATAATGATAAAACCAACAACAAAAAAGAGCTGTGGTCCTTTAACTAGTGATAAGAATAAGTAGAGAGCAGGGGGTGAACATAATTATTATAATAATGATACAATTGATTTATATAGCACACAAGTTACAAATTGCTTTGCATGAAATTGAAGGAAGTTGGGTTGATGTGTATAAAATATAAAGTGAGTTAAACAATCCAAGACAATTTGATTTGTAGGCACATTTCATACAAGGTAAACGCAATGCTTCACATTAAAACAACAACAACAACAACAACAACAAATGATTATGCAGACATCATACAAAAATGAGCAAAGTGCACCCATAATAACACACCCATATGTTTTACTAACTCACTGGGTTTCAGAGAAACCAAATAGGAATGTATTTCATTCATCTGCCCCATAGCAATACTACAAGGATCTCAGTTTTGTCTTTGTTCAGCTGACTCATTTAGTCTCAGGACTTAGTAGGGCTGGGTATTGCCTACTACCTCACAATCGATACGTATCACAATAATATATTGTCAGAAAATGTAAAGTTTGAAATCAATTTGAAAAGCGTAGTTGATAACATTTAAACAAAAAGCAAGGAAATAAATACAAATAAATAATGTTTTGATGGATAAATGCAAAAGATTGAATCTTGTATATCGTCACTGTCAGGCAGAAACTGATGCTGACGTTTTTTTTTTTTTTTAAGCCACTTCACACACAGCATTTCCTGCCGTATCGATATGGTAGCCTCTGTATCGATACGATTATCGGCAAGGAATACGATACGGCAATAATAATTGCCGTATCGATTAATTGAACCCACCCCTAGGACTTGTGATGTGATGTGATGTCACAGGTACTGGAATATACATATATATGCTGTAACGACCATACACACTGATTTTCTGATTGACTTTGGGACTGAACAATGGATATCTCTTTTGCTGGAGTCGTTATAGGAGCATCCTGCAATCGCATTAAGGCTCCCGTCGTGAAGTTTCAAGTGTACCATTTAAACCCAGACCTGACACTCGACTTGAGCGAAGAGTGCTGGGTGTTTCGCAAAGAAGACAAAGGCAGGGAAACTAAATATTACAAGCAGTTCATAGCCAGCTTGCACGATAACAGATGCAGTATTGCTGTGTATGACTTTGCGTATGTTAAAACCGTCGGAGGAAATGAAAATGTTGACAAAACGTTGGCCCTTATCCTTTGGATCCCAGAGGCTGCAGAGGCCCAGCACAAGGCTTGCATCACTCAATGTCAGGCTGCCATTAAAAGGAATACAGGACCCCAACCCATAGATCCTATAGTCTTCAATATCAAGGAGAGGGCCGAACTGATGAGTATGAGATTCATGGCTGCAAAGCTTAACCTCGAAGAAATAGACACTCTGGATGGAAACAGTGACTTTTCTCGCTGACCGATAAGCAGCCCTGAAAAACAGCATCGCCTCCACAAAGCAATTGAAGACCTGCATGTTGAAAGATCCAAAGCTGGACAACAGCCTGGTTCCAGACTAGACCCCGCCCTCTCTGAGTGGACTGCCCAGCAGACAGCATCTGAAAAGTCAGGTCAAAAATCATTGCAATGTTTTTTTCTTTTGAAAAGCGAGAAAAGCGAGAGAGGAGGGAGAAGGCATTCAACCAAAAAAGGAACTAAAATATAATAATGAAATAAATAATTGTTTTATAAGACTGGTTAGCGTTCCATTGATGCATGGAGACCTGTCTCTGGTTAGCGTTCCATAGAAGCATGGATGATGACCTGTCTCCTCCATCTACCACTGCTTCTCAGTGTGGGCTCTGGGGCCATGCAGGGGTCCAAATGAACCAAATGGAACCAGGTGAAGCTTCACAGCTTCACAGTCCATCATTCTCCCCGAGCCCAGAGAGAAGCACTACCTCCAGGTGTGCCTGTAGGCTTTTTTTCCCCCAGACAAGACTTTTTTTCCCCCCCAGAGTCAGCCAGCCGGAGTTTTGAACCAGGACTCATATCGGACTGATATGGCCATATATGCAGATCTCCGTATCTGTCAGTCCTTGTCCCTTTTATGCCCATATATGGAGATCTGCTGGCCGGCCGGCCTCCCTTAAGGCAATTTTAATATAGGATATTAGGTCTTAAATGTAATTGTAAAAAAAAAATGTTTAGGCCCTCATTTGTAAAAATCAAACATAAACTATAAACTTAATATTGTAAAAAATGGTGGGCAGTGTTGTCAGGGGCCACTGTTCTGTTCACTATGTGAACCTTCACCCTGTGACAATTTTCATGTTAAATTGCATTCTACTGAAACAATAAAACATTTCAGTTTTTAATTCAGTTGTCGTTCTTCCATATTTATGTTACTACTTTATACCCCTAGACAAAGGGTCGTAACAGTCGGAAAGGTAGGATGTGAACCAGGAGAGGGCAGTGCTGGTGCCGGACTATAATGAACAGTCTGCAGGGTGCCAGTGGGGTTGCTACTATGGAATGTTTTCTCATGTCAGATCAACAAGCATTGACATCCCTGATTGGACAACCCAACCCATCAGCTTTGTGGATTGGCCAAGCTTCGTGTCCCGTTAGTGCTGTTTTATATAAGTTGTAGCAAGTACAATAGGACTCTACTGTTTTACTCAACAAGAATTAGTTGTGTTTAATCCACAGTATTGCTGCAGTATAGAATGTTGAGAGTCACAGTCCATCTGAACGGGGGACCACAAAGTAACGGTAGTGCTGCTATTGCAGTGGGGCACAAGTTGTACTCCTTTGGATATATCCGTTTCGGGGAGACGTTCCCCGCATGGGATCAGATATTTGTCCACATCTTAAACACAGTGTCTTTGCTCTGGATGAAGTTGCCCCCAGTGACAAATGAAAGAGGAGAGCGCCCCCCCTGAGGTTCCCTACCAATCTTCTGGTCACACAGCTGTGCTAATTGAAGATATCGCCTACATCTGGGGGGGAACAAATCAAGATTTAGATTCAGATTCAGAGTACTACAACGTGCTTTATGCATTTGATGTCGACACACACAGATGGTTTAGGCCCAAGGTATCTGGGACTGTTCCAGAGGGGAGGACGTTTCACTCAGCCTGTGTCCTGGGGAAGGTCATGTATGTCTATGGAGGAATTGGTCGATTCCCGACCGAACTCATGCAAACCAATGACTTATTCATGTTGGACACCACCGCAATGGTCTGGTCTTCAATTAACATCAGAGGACCTCCACCACCTGCTTTATGGTGTCACTCTGCCACCATCATCGGGACAAAGATGTATGTATGTGGGGGTCTAGAGTACCAGAGGGACGGGAGGGACCACTACAAGAACATCAGAGTGTTTGACACAGAGACCAACTGCTGGCTGAGGACACCTTCTACACATCATGTTCCATTAAATGTTGATTCAGTCAATGTACATTCAGCCTTTGCCTACAATGGAGAGCTGTACGTAATTAAATCATACGTAGATTTGTGGAAATTCAACCCAGAGACCTCCTGGAAGAAGCTTCAGCCCAAGGGGAAACGCCTGCATCCCTATTCTGGGTACGTCTCTGTTGCATGGTGGGAGATCGTATCATCATCTATGGAGAAGGTAAAGGCGACCTATACATTCTAGACTTGAGTCCTAGTCTTAAGACGTTATGCAAGCTAGCTGTTATTCAGTACGATCTAGATCAGTCGCAACTCCCACACAACATCAGGTGGGACCTGGCAGCCATGATGAAGTCCAATCAGAGCGTCACTGAAGACATGCATATGCGTGAGTGCATATCAGGTACATGTGTGTGTATTTAGTCACACCTAGTCCATTTTGGGTCTGGCAGAACCAGGTCTCCTGGTCTTGTTTTATTGTTATATGGCATAGTTTTAATGAGACTGGCTGTGCGTAAACAACAATGTGACAGGTCAGATGAGAGAAGACATCTGACCAAGGTTCCGTTCAGGATAATCAGGATTTTGTTTGAAACTAGTTGACTATAAACTCAACTCCTAAGTTAACTGTAATATTTGTACAGTAGTCTTAGGACAGAGTACAGCAACTTGAAATGCGTCTGGTCTACAAGATACACCACAACATTAAGATACCCATGTACCTGTGAAAGTACTTCAAAAACGTAAATGAAGTCCACAATCACAACACCAGAGGCAGCTCCACTGATCACGTCCAACCCAGATTTGGCACAAACAAGGGGTTAAATTCGTTCTCCTGGTATGCCACAAAAATGTGGAACGCCCTACCAAAAGCCGTGAAGGAGTGTAAAACCCTACTCTCCTTCAAACTGCCTTATAAGAGTACCTACAGGTGGCTGCAATTCGAAACTGGCCCCTGTAAAAATCTAAATCTAGTCCGTCCCCCCCCCTTGAACTGTTAACTGTATATATTTCTTTTTCCTAAACTGTTTTTATGATGTTCTACATAGTAGTGTATATCTGTCTGTCATTTAATGTCACTATGAATTGAGTACAAAGGACCCCAATGGATTTTGGGTTTTTTAATTGTCAAGTTTACTTCCAACTACAGAGCTAGCCTTCATCACCAGATTGTTCAGTTTGTTAGTGTCCTTTGTGTTGATGTAACACTTGAAATGAGACATTATCAGTGTTTGTATTGCACCTCAGTTTTATGCAAGTTTCCCACTCTTTTTCACATAGTTTTCATTTAAAATAGATAACACTTTAAGGGTCAGTTGTGCCGCATTGTGTGAAGCCACAGTACACCCATAAATATGTAATTTACTTTTACTTTATTTGTTTATTTCGACGGGACAGAGCATGTTAATGAACAGCACATAATAATGTAGCGTAAATACACCGGATTTAGCAGTGATGCTCATTTTCATCCGCAGTCCCCACAAAAAACACTACAAAACTAGTCTCCGCCAGCAGACCCGTGTTATTTTAATAGCACGGGTCGTCTTGGTAGAACGGGTCGTCTTGGTAGAATGCGCGTGGTTTTTGGTGTTCTGCAGGGGCGACTGAATATGTAGTGTCTGCATCTAAAAAATGTTCTTCTTGAAGCAATGTGTCATATGGGAGTTGTCGTAATTGACTGGTTTGTTCAAATGCTTGTCTGTCTTCTTCATCTTCATTGTCTTGAACAGTTTCAGCAGTTGATTGGTGTGTTTGATCTATGTCAGTTTTCTCTAGTGCTACATAATGTATTTGATCAAGGTGGCCAATTGTTACAGTATTAAGACTTCGGCCTTGTTGTGGGATCAATTCAACTCTATAGTCCTCTTCTGTGTTACTGTTGTAGATGAGTATGCTTTCTTAGCTTTGGCCTTCTGCGCCTTTGCTTGACCAATGTTAGGTGTTCTCAGAGACACACACACACGCACGGACGGGTGATTTGGACTGGAAGGTACTGTACCAATCAAGACTGATTGATCCTGTCTTACCTCACTTCAAAAGTCATAAATGATCTTTTGAAGTGACACACCTATTTATAGGATTTTATTTCGTCATGCGTCCCTCTAGCCAATCAAAGGCATTGGTGTCAACATATTGACACGTGTCACGTGGAGCTTGACCAATGTTAGCTTGGCTAGGGGCCATGCTAACACACGGCGGGACGAAGCGAAAACATACTCTCCACCTCCGGCGGAGACAACAACAGAGCATACAGTAACACATCATTACAATCAACATCATAAATAATAGTTTCATAGCAAACTGTATAATAGCAAAATACAGTTTCAAGCTAAAAAA
This sequence comes from Gymnoscopelus braueri, assembly GCF_963280865.1. Lineage (NCBI taxonomy): Eukaryota > Metazoa > Chordata > Actinopteri > Myctophiformes > Myctophidae > Gymnoscopelus > Gymnoscopelus braueri. The sequence goes on from NC_137611.1 coordinate 12,930,937, forward strand.
GGATCTGCAAGCACACTATACCATAATGTCTTCATGATATGTGTGATAGCATCATTGATAAAGCACTGAAATCTGGTAGAAGTGCATTTTTATTGGTCATTTCATATATCACAAATGTGATTCCCTGACTCTATCCTAATACAGTACAGTCACCCAGGATGCATGTTAAGCAGGTATTCAAAAAAGTATAACCGCAACAATATTGGATTGCACAAATGCCTGCAGATAAAGCATTCATTGCTCACAAAAGTCGCTCAAATGGTACAATAGTTTTTACTCAGTACTCTAGCACATTGGTTTTTGAAGAATAGTTTAATGTCAAGTGCAATGTTCTTTAAGCACAATATACTTTACAGTGTCTAGTATGTATAATACCAGTAGCATTTCCTGTACATTCATTCTGTACTTAAAATGGTCCCACACCCCCCCACCCCCCACAGTAAGATCTCAAGTTTTACAATGCATACTTATTAAGAAAAGGCACTCAGCTATTGCATAATCAAAAGATAATGTAAAAACAGCATGAAAACATTTAAGGAAACTGGAGCAATTCATGATAAAACAGGACATTGTGGACTAAACAACGCTCAAGAATAATACAAATATACGCGTTGTACATGGGATTAAGGTGCAGTGTCAGCGCGTGAAGACCACATAGTCCACATACAAAAAAGGATCTAGGTGGCGCTGTGGCAGAAAACGGTGGCGCGGCGGGGTGGGGGGGGGGAGGGGGGCGCCAGGAAATAATTGCCTAGGGCGCCAAATTGCCTAGCACCGGCCCTGGGTAGCCGGGTGGAAGCTGTTCATGAACCTGGTGGTGTTGCCCTTGATACTGCGGTAGGCCTCCTTTCCTGGCTGTGGTCGTTGTAGGGGTATGAACAGTTTGTAGCTGGGGGTGGTGCCTGTCCTTGATGATGCCCTGAGCTTTGACTACACACCTCTTCTTGTACAGTTACGGGAAGCTTGCCTCCCATTATCCTCCCTGTCGGATAGGCCTACTTGCCCTAGGCGTCCTTGCCCTAGGCCTCCTTGCCTGGCCGCGGTTGTTGTGTATACCTTGCAGTTCTACAGCAACATTTACAATTATGTAAATAGTTTGTAATATTACCAAGTAGATGCAACCAACCATACCAACAACAATAACCACGACAACTGCAAGAATTTCTAGGATATTCCAACCAGCTCCATCTGTCTCAGTGGGGTGGACTGGAGTGGGGGGTGTTGATTTGTCATCTTGCAACTGGCCATGCACGTAGTACACCAGAACATAGTCTTCAAATGTCCTGAGAAACTGAGTATCCTCAACCAGTCCGCTACATCCAGTCCGCAGAGTGACGCTGTCCCCGACCACCTCCAAAACATGCATGGTTGTTTCATCACCATGTGTCGGGACTTCTGTAACTGTAAAGAGCACAGACAGACAGACTGACACACACACACACACACACACACACACACACACACTGTAGCTGAGGGTTAATGAAAGGACTGTATATGGGGGAGATTTGGCACTCGCCCCTGTTTGTCGGTTAGAACAAATGGACACAGGACCACCACCTTGTTATAGTTGACTTCCACTTTACTGATTTTAGTGACAGTAGAATAGTACAGTCTGACAGTATGGTCTGGAATACAAAACCAAAAACACACACGTTCATATTCATGAAAAGCAACACTGTACCAAACTAATAAACTAGCACAAAGTACAAACAATGACACAAACTGAATTAAATAAAGAACAGAAGCACAAAGCCTACAACATAAAGTACTCACTTATCAGGAATGACACATACTGCACAGAGATGTCTGCTCTGGAGGCAAACAAACTAGACTGACACTCTGGGTCATGTTAACCTGAACACAATAAATGATAATTGGAGTAGGCTGGCTTCAATATCCAACTGCCCAATAAGGCCCTCCTGTCTATTAAGGAACTGGCATGATACACAATTAACTAAAAGTAAGAACACCTTAATCATTAGTAATCATTATTGGCAACACCTGCCTGGCCTTTCTTACAGCCGCCCCCAAATGTATGAAGTACATTTGCTTCTTAGAAAGGTGGCTAGGTGGGATCCGCTGAAACAGCAGCACTGTCCTCTGTTCCCTCTGGAACGGCTGGCAGGACAACCAGCCTGGACACTGGTCTTGTGTAGACTTTGCCCTTGATCTTGACATCTGCAGATCTGATACGCCCATCAGCGCTAGGATGCACCTCGGTCACTTGTCCGATAGGCCAGAGTGCACGTGGGAACTGTGGATCCACTAGCATGACCACCGCTCCTTTCCCCAAGTCTGCAGATGTGTTGTGCCATTTCTGGCGGCCTTGCAAACTGGGAAGATACTCCCTGATGAATCTAGCCCAGAAATGGTCCGCCAGGATCTGGCTGTGTCGCCAGCGGCGTCGACTGAGGATCTCAGTTTCAGGGTAGACTACCTGGGGCAAGGAGCCATCTGGCCGCCCCAGTAGCAGGTGGTTAGGAGTCACAGGATCGGGGTCAGCAACGTTGGAGGGTACATAGCCCAAGGGCTTTGCGTTAAGTATACCCTCGACCTCTATTAAGACAGTCCTTAGGACCTCCTCTGTCACAGGCTGTGCACCCACTGTGGTATACAGGGCTGTCTTAACGGATCGTATTTCCCTCTCCCAGGTCCCGCCAAAGTGGGGCGCTCCTGGGGGGTTGAATCGAAAGGCTATCTTCTTCTTGGCAAGAAGCTGCTGCCAGTCATGAGACATCTCGGCGAAAGCGGTCTGTAGCTCTCTCTCTGCTCCCCGGAAATTGGTGCCCTGGTCAGAGAGTAACTCTGCGGGCGTCCCTCGGCGGGCAATGAATCTCCTCAAAGCCATAAGGAAGGAGTCAACGTCGATGTGGGTCAGGATGTCTAGATGCACAGCCCTGGTTGTCAGACATTTGAAAATGATCCCCCATCTTTTTTCACAGCGTCTCCCGATTTTGACCTGGAAGGGCCCAAAGCAGTCCATCCCTGTCGAATAGAAGGCCGGCTTAAAGAGTCGTAGACGAGCGACTGGCAGGTCGGCCATTTTGGGGACTGTAGGTCTGGCTTTCCATCGTCGGCAGTCAGCACATGTGTGCTGGAAGCGACGAATGGCTTCTCGTCCCCTCAGAATCCAATATGCCCGGCGGATTTCTGCGAAAACCCGCTCCGGTCCGGGGTGGCATAGACGGCTGTCATAATCCTGGATCAGGAGCTTAGTGACTGGATGACCTGGATCCATAACTATGGGGTGCATGGTGGACTGCTCTAGATCCTGTGCCCGGCGCAGTCTCCCCCCAACTCGGATGATCTCACCCGCCTCGTCCAGCTCTGGGGACACGGTGAGTAGCCTGCTGTTAGAGGAAACAGACTTTCCTGCTTTGAGAAGACGCAACTCATCTGTGAAGGTTTCTTGCTGTGCCCGTTTAAGGATGAGATACTCTGCCTTGCGGTAGTCGTCGGCAGTTGGATTCCTCCCTGGTCCTCCTGGCCCAGACACCTCTTGCGCCGTAGCATCCAGAAGCTCCTTCCAGGTGTGATACAAGCTCTCACTTGCTGCAGGGGAGTTGGCTACTGCTGTGGTTGTACCGCAGAAGGTGGCCTTGCGTAGCTCAGAGGCATCCTCTTCTGCATTGGAGATTGGCTTAGTGGGCCAATTGTCTGAGCTTTGGAGGAGGAATGATGGTCCCTGGCTCCATCTGTTGGGCTCAGCTAGGTCCATCAGGGTCTTGCCCCGTGTGATGTCGTCCGCCGGGTTGTTTGCGGAATTGACATGTCGCCATGAATGCGGTTCTGTTAGCTCCTGGATCTCGGCTACCCGGGTGCCGACGAAAACCTTGAAACGACATGACTCAGACTGTAGCCACATCAACACAGTCGTTGAGTCGGTCCAAAGGGTGGTGCTGTCAATCTTCAAGGTGAGCTCTTTCTCGAGAAGCTTCGCCAGCTGGGCTCCAGTCACTGCAGCACAGAGCTCCAATCGGGGTATAGAAAGCTGTCTCTTAGGAGCCACTCTAGAACGGGCCAGAAGGAAGGACAGGACAATTTTACCGTGGCTGTCTTCGGTTCTGAGGTATGCAACTGACCCGTAAGCCTGCTCTGATGCATCACAGAACACATGTATCTGTCTAGTAACACTGGAAATGTCGACCTCATCAGGGACATAGGACCGGGGCAGGGTGATGCGAGGCAGGATCTGCAGCTCCTCTTCCCATTCCTTCCAGGACTGCAGCAACTCCTGGGGGAGGAGTGGGTCATCCCAATCTCGCTGCTTGTCCCAGAACTGTCGAAGCAACATTTTTGCCCGGGTGGTGTATGGCATGATGTATCCAAGGGGGTCATACTGGGACGCTAGCACCTTGTACACATTCCTCATTGTTAACACTTCGTAGTCAACTGGTCGATGCTTATAGCCCAGGGTATCGCTCGGGGCATGCCAACTGAGTCCAAGGGCAGATTCGGGGGAGGTTGACTTCTCTTGAGCTATCCATAGCTCACCACTGCTAGACCTGGCCTCACTTGGTAAGTGACGGATGGTGCTTGGATCGTTGCTCGCCCATTGACGGAGGTCAAATCCTCCCGAGAGCAGTAGCGTCCGTAACTTATCGACCAGGTTCTTGGCCTCCTCCGGAGTCGGCAGGCTCTGAAGGCAGTTGTCGACGTAGAAGCACTGTTCTACCGATAATCGCACATCTTCGTCAGGACTGCTATGGTCTAAGACATGGCGTTGTAGTGCAAAGGTGGCACAGCATGGGCTACATGTAGTGCCAAACGGAAGCACTTGCCACTCATAAATATCCGGAGGCTGTTCTCTTTTGAGGTCACGCCACACAAACCTCAGCAGCGGTCTATCTTGGGGAAGCAGGCGGACCTGGTGGAACATCCCCTTGATGTCTCCACTGATGGCGATGGCATGTTCACGGAACCGCAGCAATACTCCTAACAGGGAGGCACCCAGGGTTGGACCGGGAAGCAGGCATGCATTCAGATTGAGACCCCGGTACTCATGGGAACAGTTGAATACAATGCGGTTCTTATTGTTGCGGCTCACCATATGATGGGGGATGAACCACGACTCCCCTTCTGGAGTGGGTGCCTCCGGACTCAACTTAGCCACCACACCGGCCTGGATCAGCTTGTGGATCTCCTCACAGTAGGCTGAGGCTAGGTCAGGGTCTTTACTGAGACGTCTCTCTGTGCTTCGCAGGTTGGGCATAACCGACTCTTGTGAGGCCTGGAAGACGGGCATGTCTTTGCAGCGCAGGAGTGGGGTTGCATAGCGGAAGACTCCGTCTACCTCCACCCGTGTGGTTTTAGTGTCCAACATGTCCAAAGCTGCTTTGTCTTGCCTAGAGCGGGTCACAACCTTCTCTGTCCTATAGGGGAGGACATCTGCCTGCCAGAGCTTCTCAACGTTGCTCAGTAGTTCAGGGGTTTGGGGCAGTAGGGTGGTGAACAGGCACTGCTGTGGGCGGATATGCCGCCCCATCAACTTCGTAGGACCCTGAAGAGTCCAACCCAGTCTGGTTTTAACTGCGGCTGGCCCACCTGGCGGTCCCAGCCTTACTGGCTCGATGGGCGTAACGAGGTGAGGCTGGTCAGTCCCAATGAGCAAGAGAGGTCTGGCATGCTCAAAGGACTGTAACGGGAGGCCAACCAAGTGGTTGTACTGTTTCTGTAAACTCTTAACAGGGTATGAGTGGTCAGCTAGCCCCAGGCGTTCTGCTGTAAAGGCACCCCTGATGGTGAAGCGACTCTTGCTGTTAGAGGCAGGGGAGATGTGGAATGAAACTGATGCACCCTGCAGGGTTTCGATATCCTGCCGGATGGTCCTCAGGTCTAAGTTTTCTGGGGTTCCATGCAAACCGAGCTTCCTTGCAGCTACTGAAAGGAGTATGGTGCGCTCCGAACCATCGTCCAGGAGGGCGTACGTGTCCAAACTTTTGTCTCCAGAGTGCAAGGTCACTCTGACAACTTTCAACAAAACTCTGTTGTGGTCATGCGGACGGTCCAGATAAAGCACGTCAGTGGTGGTGCTGACCAGACCAGACCAGACATCTTCGTTATGTTCTTCCTTGGGTTCTCTGGTGTTCACCTCGTGCAAGACTTCCAGATGCTTACCTTGGCAAATGCCACAGGGTTTCTTGAGGTCACACTGTGCTGCCTGGTGAGACCTCCCACAGCGCCAACATTTCCTTTGGGCCCTGATCCATTCAGACACCTGGTCCTTAGACAGTGCCTTAATGGCAGAGCACTGGCTCAGATAATGCTGATTATTATCGCAATAAGGGCAATAGGGTTTTCCCTTGCTGCGCTGGTTAGCAGGGCCACATTGTGAATTTGTGGGTTGTGCCTGCTCGGGACTCTCCTTAGATCCGTGTAGGATGGTGGTGGCTCTCTGCTTCTGGAAACCTGACTTCTCTGTAGTGTTAAAGGACTGTCCATCATAATCACGACACCAGGCCTCGTATTGCAGCCACTCTGAGAAGTCTAACAGCGTGTGAACAGCACTTGGGTTACGGAACATGGCACGTCTGAAATCTGCTCTCTGCTCAGGTGGTAGCTTGCTCAGGAGGCGAGCTACATGGGACCCGCAATGTAGCTCTGCTTCGCCGTCTGGACCCAGGGTCCTAAGCATGCCCACTAAGGACCGGACCTGAAGGGCAAACTTCTCAAAGGCGACATTGTCCCCACGACGAAGGTCTGGTGAGTCCATGACACTGGCAATCCTGTGCAGAGCAATGTGGTGGGGCTGACCATATTTCTCGTTCAGAGCCGCCATGGTGTCTGAGTAAGGGGTGGGAGAATGTAAATATGAATCTGCAACAAGTCGGGCCTCCTCAAGCTTGAGGTGATCAACCAATATTTGGTATTTAAATAACTCAGTCCCTTCCGGGGGTAGCAGGTTTGCTAGGGCCATCTTTAGCCGTGCAAATTCACTGGGGTCTCTGTGACTGAAGTGGGGAATGGTTGGCCTTGGCCCTCTGTAGGTTGGCTCGACATTGGCTATGAAGCCATTGGGAGATTGAAGGACAGGTGAGCCAGCCTGCCTCAACCGCTGAGGCTCGTAGGCTGTTGCAGAGGTCGTTGGCTGCGGAGGGGCTGGCTGAGTGTACGGCACACTGTGGGGGCGTGTTGCAGGCTGAGGAGGTGCCTGAGTATACGGCACACTGTATGCACGTGTTGCAAGCCAAGAAGGCTGAGTATACGCCACACTGTAGGGGCGCGTTGCAGCTGAAAACCTGGATGGAGGAAGTGACTCGGACCGTCCTACATTCAGGGACTCCAGTTTCACATGTGGCGTCTGCGGGTGAGGGTCCCTACGAAGTAGCGAACCCTGTCTCTTGATGGCTGGTGGTTCTCTGCTCTGGTGAGGAACCACATTGGCTTGGTCCTTTACGACCCGAAGCTCAGTCATCAACTTATCCAGTATGTCTAATACTGGTTCTACGGGTGTTGGAGGTTGTCTCACCTCTTCTGCATTCGGCCATGGAGATGGGTCCTGCCAGTCTTCCTCATTATCCTCCATTAGTTCCGCGTCTGGAGGTGGAGGTGGTGGGTGCATCGGAGGAACCAACTGTGGCTGTGTTTGGGGAGCTGGCCCTGCCTGCTCCACCTCTGTGGGAGGTAGGTGTTGGGCGGCAGGTTGCTGGGGTGGAAGCGACTGTGGCTGTGTTTGGGGAGCTGGCCCTGCCTGCTCCACCTCTGCGGGAGGTAGGTGTTGGGCGGCAGGTTGCTGGGGTGGTTCGGTGTTATGGACGGACACCATGAACCTCTTCATCTCCTCTTTAAACAGTCGAAGCTCTGCCAACTCTGCCTGCATCGCTCTGTGAGATTGATGTAACCTGCCATTCTCCCTGTGAATCTCCTCCATCTCTGATGGGTATTGCACTGGACGTCGTCTAGGCCTCCAGTGCTGCTCGAAGGGAGTGGAGTGTTCCACATAATCCTCCAGGGGCTCTTGCTGCCGACGGTAGGCTAGCTGTGGGTCAGGACGAGACTCCATTTTACTGGTAATGTTCTCCTCCTGAGAATAGCCCCACTTATCTAAAGTAACATCCCATCTGTGGCTGGTGTCTGAAGGGTCATGTGTGAGGGGTGTCATCCTGGCAGCTCCCTCTGGACTCGGGTACCACTCCTCTTCGGGCCCCGATCTATACTGTGTTGAACTAGGGAAAATTGGGGCAGGTCTCCTTCGGTTGACATGGCCTACCTCATAGTCCTCAAATCTAAGAGGTGGCTGGGTCAGCCGCCTTGATCGGACTATTGGTGCTGTATCCTCTTCATGGTGGTCCATAATGGGGCAGGGGTAAGTGCCACTATCCGGCTCGAGGGACCAAATTGTAGCTGAGGGTTAATGAAAGGACTGTATATGGGGGAGATTTGGCACTCGCCCCTGTTTGTCGGTTAGAACAAATGGACACAGGACCACCACCTTGTTATAGTTGACTTCCACTTTACTGATTTTAGTGACAGTAGAATAGTACAGTCTGACAGTATGGTCTGGAATACAAAACCAAAAACACACACGTTCATATTCATGAAAAGCAACACTGTACCAAACTAATAAACTAGCACAAAGTACAAACAATGACACAAACTGAATTAAATAAAGAACAGAAGCACAAAGCCTACAACATAAAGTACTCACTTATCAGGAATGACACATACTGCACAGAGATGTCTGCTCTGGAGGCAAACAAACTAGACTGACACTCTGGGTCATGTTAACCTGAACACAATAAATGATAATTGGAGTAGGCTGGCTTCAATATCCAACTGCCCAATAAGGCCCTCCTGTCTATTAAGGAACTGGCATGATACACAATTAACTAAAAGTAAGAACACCTTAATCATTAGTAATCATTATTGGCAACACCTGCCTGGCCTTTCTTACACACACACACACACACACACACACACACACAAATTGTCAAATGTAACTGTAACATGTACTTTGACTAAATAACCCAAACCTCTACCAAAGTGTCAGACCTCTATATTCAATAGATTTTCAGTGTTTCTGCATATTTTCATCTTGGCATGAAGTCAAAATGATGGCAATTATGACAAAACCAACTAAAATATATTCAAACTGACCACATAAGATAACCATTATCCATTTAGTGACAAGGGAATTAATAATTCTTAAATGTGTCAAGTTAAAGCAGCACAGCAGGACAAGTCTGCTACATCCTTATAGGCTATATACCTACCAGTCAGTGTTGTAACGTTAGTAGATAGTGAGCGGAACGGGCGCAGAGTGGAGTATTAAGCAGAAAGAGAGGAACGAGATCTGCTACTCTGTGCTCGTTCCTCTCTCTGTGGCAGGCACAGAGAGCGCGGAGTTGCAGGCACAGAGAGAGGAATGAGCGAGGAGTGGAGCAGAGAGAGAGAGAGAGAGAGAGAGAGAGAGAGAGAGAGAGAGAGAGAGAGAGAGAGAGAGAGAGAGAGAGAGAGAGAGAGAGAGAGAGAGAGAGAGAGAGAGAGAGAGAGAGAGAGAGAGAGAGAGAGAGAGAGAGAGAGAGAGAGAGAGAGAGAGAGAGAGAGAGAGAGAGAGGAACGAGCGGGTAGTAGCACTACAACGATTTTCAGCTGTGCCAACCGCTCTACATTTGACTGTGTGTCTTTGTCCGTCTGTCTGTCCGTATCAGCACGGCATAAACAGCTGCAGCTGATTGGAACACAGACGAGCCCTCCATCGTTACTTCCAGTCATCCCGGTTCCCCATACATTTTGCCAGCTCGTTGGTGCTTTGCGCTCCTGCATCTTTCTTGCCTGTCTTTGGCAGTGTCCTGCTAGTTTAATTCTCCTGGCTGCTATTTTCCCGCTCACCCTTGGTATTCCAATATACAGATTCTTGTTGGTACTCTTGCTGATGTTAAGTACTGCACGCAACATTCTGGTATAGCACCCGTCTAGAGACTTCTGCAGGGTTGGTTTCATTCAGGGTCCAACATTCACTGCCATATAGGAGAACAGACTACCATTGCATAGAAGAAGCTGAGTTTGATTTGTCGGTGGAGCTCCATACACTGGCCATGCCGTTCAGGGCCCTCCATGCATGTGCCCTCCTCACTTTAAGATCTTGCTCAATTGAGTTGACCCATGAGCCCAGGTACTTGAAGTCCTTGACTTCCTTCAGAGCAGTGCCTCCTGTTGCTGTCAGATGTTCCAACAGGATGTTATAAGTGATAACCTCAGTTTTTTTTGCCATTTAGCCAAATGCCAACCGTGGCACACTCTGACTCCACTCTGTTCAGGAGCTCCTGTGCTTGTTCCACGTGGTCGGAGAGCAGGCTGATCGTTGTCCGCATGGTCCATGTCTATCAGGACTATGCTTTTCGTCTCGATCTCCTTGGTGTTAGAGTGAGGCCAAGATCCTGCTCTCGTCCACTGATGGCCTTCCTGAGCGCATTGTCCAGGACTATGATGAAGAGGAAGCAGTACCCCAGGCAGGATGTCAAACCATCTGGGGTCACCACCTTAGCAGAGAGAGAGGAACGAGCGCAGAGTTGCAGGCAGAGAGAGCGGAATGAGAGCGGAGTAGAGTAGCAAGCAGAAAGAGAGGAACGAGAGCGAATAGCAGGCACAAAGAGAGGAACGACGAACGAGCGAGGAGTTGCAGGCAGAGAGAGAGGAACCAACATATCTAAACTTACCACATAAGGTAAACATTTTCCATTTAGTAACAACGGAATACATAATTCTTAACTAGAAAGGCACAATTGCAAGTGTGGTTGCCCTAGCGCGAGTTTTGGGGTGCGGCGGTCGGGACCTGAGGAATATGCTGGTAGGAATAGTGTTGGAGGCAAAGCAACATGCGATTCAAATTTGGTGCAGATCTGATCCTGCGTTCGTGATATATAAGAAATAGGCCCCTCCCACTAATTTTGTAAGCCAATCACATTGCAAAAAAGAGGTACAGATTTGGTCTGAACAATCGGACTCTGTACTGCAAGACTGTTTTGACCACATGGACTGGGGGATGTTTCGGACCGCTGCTGAAAACAATGTCAACCAGTTTTCAGACACAGTCACGTGTTTTATCAGCAAGTGCATTGAGGACATTGTTCCAAAAAAGACAGTTCGGATTTTCCCAAACGAGAAGCCATGGATTAACAGCGAGGTACGAGCTGCTCTCCATGCACGCAACATCGCCTTCAGATCTGGGAATCTGGGGGACACCCGTCTGGCACTCCTGAGAACCATCAGGAAAGCCAAGAGGGACTACACGACCAAGGTGGAGGCCCAGTTTGAGAGTGGGGATGTGAGGAGTACATGGCAGGGGCTGCGTGCTATCACAGATTACAGAGGGAGAACTAGATCGGCAGAGACCCCCTCTGCCTCCCTCCCTGGCGAGTTGAACACCTTCTATGCCCGGTTTGAGTCCGGAAGCACAAAGCAGCCACTGCCTGCACCACCTGCGGACACCAGCCCTCTAACCATCTCAGAGGCTGAGGTGCGCAGAGCCTTTCAGCGGGTGAATACCCGCAAAGCTGCCGGCCCGGATGGCATCCGAGGCCGTGTACTAAAGGCATGTGATTCAACACAACTCCAACCTCCTGATCAAATATGCAGACGACGGTGGTGGGCCTGATCGACAACCATGACGAGACGGCCTACAGAGCTGAGGTTGGAGCAATGACACAGTGGTGCCAGGAGAACAGCCTTGTTCTGAATGTCGGTAAAACCAAGGAGCTGATCGTGGACTTTAGGAGGACTGAGAGGGTGCATGCACACGTTTACATCAATGGTGTTGCAGTGGAGCAGGTCTGCGACTTCAAGTTCCTTGGGATACACATCTCAAGGGACCTGAAGCAAGTGGTGAAACAAGCCCAACAAAGACTCTACTGCCTCCGACGCCTGAAGAAGTTCAGAGTGAGCCCTTGCATCCTCAGAGCGTTCTACAGCAGTACCATCGAGAGCGTTCTGACGAGCAGCGCCACGGCCTGGTTTGGGAACTGCACCGCAGCGGAGCGCAAAACTCTGCAGAGAGTGTTGCGAACAGCGCAGCGCATCGTGGGAGGGTAGCTTTCCGCCCTCCAGGGAATACACGAGAAACGTTGTGTGGCTAAGGCTGAGAATATCATCAAGGACATTTACCATCCCAGCCATAATCTGTTCAAACCGCTGCCACATCCACGGCCGGGCAAATGGTATAGGAGCCTGGCGAGCAGTACCACCAGACTCTTGAACAGTTTTTCACCCGCAGCAATCAGGCTGCTGAACAAAAACTAAGTCTGGTGACACTGCACAGACTGAACTGTGAAATGTGCTTAAAGGGACACTTTTTTTATAAGCACTTTCATGACTTTTAGTTATTATGCACTTGGGTCACGTTATTGTTGTATTATGTAGATTAGTCATATTATGCACTTTATGCCTCTCCTCTTTCTCTATGAGATGACTATCTATCCTTTTAAACTGCAATGATGAGCCTGCACAATTAAGAATTTCACCCACCTTACTTGTGATGTGATGTGACAATAAAGATTGATTCTGATTCTGATGAGGCCTGGTTCCGGACGGTCTGGGGAGCCGCCATAGCAGGATATCAAATATTACTTGATCCTTTGCACGGTACCAGTGACCAGTGAAGATTGATCTTCGAAGTGCTACGGTTGTTGCTATTGGTGGCAGTTCACCATAGATCTGCTCTTTGGTTGGATGAGTTTTCTAGGAGATGTTTTTAACACACATGAGGAGTCTGTATATGTGCCATCAAGCTGGTCTGCTGCTCCATCTTCATAGTCCATGTCTCAGCACCAGATCTGATGGTGCAGATCTGATCCTGATGAAACAAGACTAGTTAGTAGATAGAGAGCGGAACGAGCACAGAGTGGAGTTGCAGGCAGAGAGAGAGGAACGAGAGGTGCTACTCCGCGCTCGCTCAGTACAGTACAGTCGCCCATGATGCATGTTAAGCAGGGATAAAAATGTATACTTTCCAAGAAAACATTCATTGCTCCAAAAAGGCCCTCTAATGGTACAACAGGTACCATTTGTTATACCAGTAGCATCTCCCGTAGATTCATTCTGTACTTTAAAAGGTCCCTCAAAGGCACAGAGAGTAGCCTGGATCCAGCCCCTGAATCAGGCTAGAGAGAGAGAGAGGAACGAGAGCGAATAGCAGGCACAGAGAGAGGAACGAGCGCTGAGTTGCAGGAAGAGAGAGAGGAGCGAGAGTGGAGTAGAGTAGCAGACAGAGAGAGAGAGAGGAACGAGAGTGAATAGCAGGCACAGAGAGAGAGAGCAACGACGAGCGGGGAGTGGCAAGTACAGATAGAGGATAGAGAGGAACGGTAGACCGGTTCCTACCTATACTATGGCACCAGTTGGCCCTTCCCCCCCATCCAAAATTTCACGCAGGGGAGAGGGAAGGGAGCCCTGGCTCGGTCAGGGCCTCCAAACATAGTGCGTTTTTCCGCGGAGTAGATTAGCAGGCAGAGAGAGTTTGTTTGTGTCCTTTGTGTTGATTTAACACTTGAAATGAAACATTATCAGTGTTTGTATTGCACTCCTCAGTTTTAGAGAGGAACGACAGTGAATAGCAGGCACAGAGAGAGGAACGAGTGCTGAGTTGCAGGAAGAGAGAGAGAAACGAGAGCGGAGTAGAGTAGCAGACTGTGGACCCATAGGTCTCCTCGCGGAAACCTGTCACAGCTAGACTACATTTGTGTTCAGATAAGGTAACCATTATCCATTTAGTAACAATGGAATACATCATTCTTAAATGGGTCGAGTTAAAGCAGCATAGCAGGACAAGACACTACTACACAGCCCTAAGACTATACCTTCCAGTCAGTGTTGTAACGTTAGTAGATAGAGAGCGGAACGAGCACAGAGTGGAGTAGCCCTAGAATGTCTGTGATCTTACATACATTTCATGTATTCCAAATACACAGTCATAGATCACCCTCGCCGACGCGCTGTGTAGTCACGATCTGCGCGGCCGTAAAAGTGCTCTAAACTCTGTCTGTACTCACCTAATAATTAATTCCTAAGACTTGGAGTCAGATATTGTCCTCTAGTTTCATATCCATTTGAAAGTTCTGCCAGAAAACGTGTGTTTAGTCAAATATCTCCACTTTTCCACGAGCTGCACACGGACGACTTTCTGTACGGGCTAGGGGCACGACTTGAGTGAAGGACCGAATTTACCCAAACATCCTCTTGTCATCACAAACGTCATAACAAATTGACACAGAGAGGAATGATTTTAACACAAATATATTTCATATATCACAAATTGAGTTCCCTAACTCTATCCTTATACAGTACAGTCAGCCGTGATACATGTTAAGCAGGGATAATAAAAAAAGAAGTATACCTTCCAAGAAAACCACTAAACTGTAGTTCATGGTCAGCTGGTATGGATCTCTAGTTTGTATTATTAATAGCAAGTTGTTGATGTTCACCAACACTGGCTGGACTGCTGACAGCCATTCAAATAGGATGTACTTTTTTTTTGTGGTCGATCTGTTAGTATAGCTCAAAACTAAGAAAAACGTCCGTCCGGAGAGAGGGGTGGATGCGAAAGCGCGTCGGTCCAGAGAGAGGGGTGGATGCGAAAGCGCGTCGGTCCAGAAAGAGGGGTGGATGCGAAAGCGCGTCGGTCCAGAGAGAGGGGTGGATGCGAAAGCGCGTCCGTGGATGCGAAAGCGCGTCGGTCCAGAGAGAGGGGTGGATGCGAAAGTGCGTCGGTCCAGAGAGAGGGGTGGATGCGAAAGCGCGTCCGTGGATGCGAAAGCGCGTCGGTCCAGAGAGAGGGGTGGATGCGAAAGCGCGTCGGTCCAGAGAGAGGGGTGGATGCGAAAGCGCGTCCGTGGATGCGAAAGCGCGTCGGTCCAGAGAGAGGGGTGGATGCGAAAGCGCGTCGGTCCAGAGAGAGGGGTGGATGCGAAAGCGCGTCGGTCCAGAGAGAGGGGTGGATGCGAAAGCGCGTCCGTGGATGCGAAAGCGCGTCGGTCCAGAGAGAGGGGTGGATGCGAAAGCGCGTCGGTCCAGAGAGAGGGGTGGATGCGAAAGCGCGTCCGTGGATGCGAAAGCGCGTCGGTCCAGAGAGAGGGATGGATGCGAAAGCGCGTCGGTCCAGAGAGAGGGGTGGATGCGAAAGCGCGTCCGTCCAGAGAGAGGGGTGGATGCGAAAGCGCGTCCGTCCAGAGAGAGGGGTGGATGCGAAAGCGCGTCGGTCCAGAGAGAGGGGTGGATGCGAAAGCGCGTCGGTCCAGAGAGGGGTGGATGCGAAAGCGCGTCGGTCCAGAGAGAGGGGTGGATGCGAAGGCGCGTCGGTCCAGAGAGAGGGGTGGATGCGAAAGCGCGTCGGTCCAGAGAGAGGGGTGGATGCGAAAGCGCGTCGGTCCAGAGAGAGGGGTGGATGCGAAAGCGCGACGGTCCAGAGAGAGTGGTGGATGCGAAAGCGCGCCCCCAGCCCCCCCCCCCCCCCCCCCACCCCACCCTGCGCCGGGAGGGGGGGGGCGCTGGTCGCAGATAGACAGCTAGAGAGAGTTGAATAACCTCTTCAAATAACCAGAAATTACCGAAATATGTAGGCGATGTAGATGATTGGTAAATTATTAACCATGACAACGACTGGTAAATTATTAACCATGACAACGACTCAAAGACTTTTATTTTGTACTTTCTTGAACCACAAGCATATCACTGTGCCAGTCAGATATAATGTACATGAGCGAGAAAAGGGGGGGGGAACACTTGATACACAAAAACAAAGCTGGCAATGTATTGCTATCCAGGGATGCTTTGGCTACTGTGCAAAGCACTACATTTAGTCAGTGAGAATTGCATTGTACATAAACTGCGCTCGGAAAGGTTTCTTTTAGGAGCGCTTGTGCACTTGTACACTGACATGACAGATTCTCCATCACAGTATAGCAGCAAAGCCCAACACAGAGTTTTTGATCCAACTCGAGGGGGTTCAATAATTTCCAAAATTCACTTTTTTGTGATTCCCTGTACAGTCAAATCCGCGGTGTCAATAAATTCTACTGCCCGCTCTTTGATGAGTCCTCCATCCGTGAATCGAATACAAACTGCAACTAGTTCCCGTTTGGAAAGATCTTTATACTATAGCCCTGTTCTGTCGTGTTTTCCGCGTGTCTCTCTCAGTCTCTGGCCCATGAAGGCAGAGCCCTGTTCTGTCGTGTTTTCCCGTGTCTCTCTCAGTCTCTGGCCCATGAAGGCAGAGCCCTGTTCTGTCGTGTTTCCGCGTGTCTCTCTCAGTCTCTGGCCCATGAAGTCAGAGCCCTGCTCTGTGGTGTTTTCCGCGTGTCTCTCTCAGTCTCTGGCCCATGAAGGCAGAGCCCTGCTCTGTGTTTTCCGTGTGTCTCTCTCAGTCTCTGGCCCATGAAGGCAGAGCAGAATGACTTCTGAGGGCAGCATTGAATTTCATTGGTTCTCGCGCCCGTCCAATCAGTGAGAGCGGGAGGCAGGCCAATCCGCCCCCGGCTCCTCCTCCCGCTCTCTCTGATTGGACGGGCGCGAGAACCAATGAAATTCAATGCTGCCCTCGGAAGACATTCCAATGACTAGAAGTCACATCTGCGAAGGCAGAGCCCTGCTCTGTGTTTTCCGTGTGTCTCTCTCAGTCTCTGGCCCATGAAGGCAGAGCCCTGCTCTGTGGTGTATTCTGTGTGTCTCTCTCAGTCTCTGGCCCATGAAGGCACTTTCTCTGTGCCTACTGTAACAATCACAGAGGAAATGAATGAGCGGGGGTGGTGTGGAGAGCTGCTACTCCGCGCTCATTCCTCTCTCTGTGCCTGAATGAGAGATAGTAGCCTGGCTCCAGCCCCTGAATCAGGCTAGAGAGAGAGGAACGAGTGCTGAGTTGCAGGAAGAGCAAGAGGAAAGAGAGCGGCGTCGAGTAGCAGACAGAGAGAGAGAGGAACGAGAGTGGATACCGGATAGCAGGAACAGAGAGAGGAACGAGAGCGGGGGTAGCAGACACAGAGAAAGAGGAAGTAAAAAACTCCCACATCTGTTGGGTGAAGTACAACAATGTGCAAACACAGCAGCAAGATTTGTGAGCTGTTGTGACAGGAGAAGAATGTCTAATGGAGTACAACCACCTGTGTATTCCTGGCCTGCACTGTTTCCACCAAATTACCTCGGTACATAGAAATATTGTACCTTTCGAACAGAGCAACTACCTATATTTATATATTTGAATAAACTGCTGCTATTTGTCGCGAAGGTTTTATACCAAGTGAATGCAAAACATTGAAATACTGCTGTCAACTTTCAAAAGTTTATACCAAGCCAACTTTTCCTATATGGATGTGTAACTATTTCTGACAGAAAATGCGCCTTTTTTATAGTTTCGTAAGATAGACTTCCCTCAAAGTTGAAATGTAACACAGCTCTGTTTACTCTTTTATTTTATTCCCATTTAACATTTTTTTTCTCATGTCAATAAAGCTCCTTTGAATTGAATTGAATTGAGAGGAACGAGAGTGGAGTTGAGTAGGCTCCAAACATCCCAAAACAAACTTGTAAGGCTACTTCTTGGCCTCAATCACAAAACCCATCTAACCCCTGCTCATTTTGCTAGGATTGGATGGCAACTTGCTATGGGCCTGGTCTTCAAGATACACCACAACATTGGGATCCCCCTGTATTTGTCAAAATACTTCCAAAATGTTAATGAAGTCCATGATCATAACACCAGAGGCAGCTCCACAAATCATGTTCAACCCAGATTTGGCTCAACTAAGGGAATGAACTCGTTCTCATGCTATTCATCAAAAATGTGGATGCCCTACCAAAAGGAGTAAAGGAGTGTAAAACCCTACTCACTTTCAAAACTGCCCTAAAGATACACCTTCAGGAGGCTGCAATTCGAAAATGGCCCCTGTCTAAGTCTTAACCTACCCCCCCCTCCTTAATTTTCCTCTTTTGTATATATATATATATATATTTTTTTTTTTCTCTCTTCATACCAGTAACCTGAAAGCTGATTGTATGACATTCTGTATTGTAGTGTGTATATCTGTCTGTCTCTTATGTCATCATGATTTGTGTGCATGGGGTTCTCATCTTAAACAAGCTGCGTGCTTAATGAGAGTTCCAGTTTAGTAGACCTTGTATTGTGAATTTGTACTTCCATGTACTGTTATGTACTGTCATGTACTATTCTCATGTCTTACTAAATAAACTACATCAATCAATCGATAAGGCACAGACATCTGGTAGACCGTAGAAGTGCATTTTTATTACTCATGTAATTTTTACATAAATATATTTCATATATCACAAATTTGATTCACTCTATCCTTATAGTACAGTCAGTGGTGGCTTATCCAACGGCTTTGGGTGCTGAAGCACAGGGCACCAACCTTGGGGGGGGGCACCAAACGGCGTGAAGAAGAAAAAAAAACGCAAAAAACGCTGACATTTAGAAGCAGGGCTGCTGAAGGAGCGCTACAACATTGAAACACGCCGGTGAAGCGTCATGTTTTGTCGCGCAGCACCGAGCTGGAATCACCAACCAGGCAGGGTCCTCTCTCTCTCTAGCCTGATTCAGGGGCTGGAGCCAGGCTACTCTCTCTGCCTTTGAGGGACCATTTTGAAGTACAGAATTAATGCAGCACATGACTCGGCTCCACTCCCTGCGCTCCGTCTTCCGTCTCTCGCATTCAGTTGAGAAGTTGAACAGTCAGCCTGCATCTCTCGTCTCTCGCATTCAGTTGAGAAGTTGAACAGTCAGCCTGCATCTCTCGTCTCTCGCATTCTGTTGAGAAGTTGAACAGTCAGCCTGCGTCTCTCATCTCTCGCATTCAGTTGAGAAGTTGAACGTTCAACTTCTCAACTGAATGCGAGAGACGAGAGACACATGTCTCTCGCATTCAGTTGACAAGTTGAACAGTCAGCCTGCGTCTCTCGTCTCTCGCATTCAGTTGAGAAGTGGAACTGCCCGAACGTACACGGACCCTTAACATGCATCATGGGTGACTGTACGGTCTCTCTCGCATTCATTCCAGAACGTACACAGACCGTTAAAAAGGGATAAAATTGCATACCTTCCAAGAAAACATTAATTGCTCCAAGAAGGCCCTCAAATTGTATAACAGGTTTCACTCAGTACTCCTCCTCATTGGTGAGTATTTTTGCAAGGATAATTTAATGTCAAGCGCTATGTTCTTTAAGCACAATATAATTTACACTGTCTAATATGTGTTATACATATCCGGTACATAAGCATACAGTAGCATATCCGGTACATTCATTCTGTACTTCCAAATGGTCCCTCAAAGGTCCCTCAAAGGCAGAGAGAGTAGGCTGGCTCCAGGCCCTGAATAGGGCGTAAATAGAGAGTGAGGAACGATAGTGAATAGCAGGTACAGAGAGAGAGAGAGAGAGCAACGACGAGCGGGAGTGGCAAGTACAGATAGATAGGAACGAGCGCTGAGTAGAGTAGCAGGCAGAGAGAGTTTGTTAGTGTCCTTTGTGGTGATGTAACACTTGAAATTAAACATTATCAGTAATTTGTATTGCACTCCTCCGTTTTATGTAAGTTTCCCACTCTTTTTTAAAAAAAGCTTTCATTTAAAATAGTTGCGAAGCTTCGACGACAACGCGGCACTACCCCCAATTATGGGCATAATGCCAGTGTGACGTCGTCCCTGAGATCCCCTTGAGCCAGACTGAGGCTAAAGGCCCAATTCCTTCAGAACATCAAAGGACCAAGTTAGCCCTTACACTCTAACTTGGACCAAGAATACAAAGACCAGAAGATAGAGCTGACATCGTACGAGGTTCAAGAACCATTCATTCTCGCTCCCATCTATACCTGTGACAGCCACCCAGAACCGGCAATAAGGGTCATTTGTGCTATTGAGTCAAAAGGAGTACACTATGGGTGTGTAATGTCTTAATGATATGTGTGACAGATAGCATCATTGATAAGGCACAGAAATGTGGTAGAAGAGCATTTTTATTGCTCATTTAATGTAATTTTAACACTATTTCAAATATCACGAATTTGATTCCCTAACTCTGTCCAGTTCAACTTCTCCACTGAATGCGAGAGACGAGAGACGCAGGCTAACTGTTCAACCTCTCAATTGAATGCGAGAGTCGGGAGACGGAACGCAGGGAGTGGAGCAGAGTGGAGCCAAGTGGAGCCGAGTCGGAACGCGGCCGACACGTCCGTGTACGTTTCCAACAGTTCCACTTCTCCACTGAATGCGAGAGACGGCACGCAAGGAGTGGAGCAGAGCTGTACTGTACTTACTCCCCGAGCCCCCTTCCCGGGGCAGAACGCCACCTTGTGGGCATGGGGAGGACTGCACGTGCCCCTCCGCCTCTTTGGAGGTCCGGAGACCCCCGGCAAGTTGGAATCACCGACCAGAAGCCAGGGCCTCCCTAATGCAGCGCATGACTCTGCTCGGCTCGCCTCTGCTCGGCTCGCCTCTGCTCATGACTCTGCACGCGCCCCCTCTGCCGCCCTGGAGGTCCGGAGACCCCCTGAATCACTGACCAGGCCTCCCTAATGCAGCGCATGATTCGGCTCGGCTCCACTCGGTTCGAGTCAGCTTCGCTCCCCGCGTTCTGTCTCCTGTCTCTCGCATTCAGTGGAGAAGTTGAACAGTCAGCCTGCATCACGCGTCTCTCGCATTCAGTGGAGAAGTGTAACTGCCAGAATGTAAACGGACCATTAAAAAGATATTTAAAAAAGCATCCCTTACAAGAAAACATGAATTGCTCCAAAAAGGCCCCCAAATGGTACTGGTAACACTATCCTTATACAGTACATTCACCCATGATGCATGTTAAGGGTCCATGTACGTTCTTGCAGTTCCACTTCTCCACTGAATACGTTTATATACACCTCACTCACACAAAATTAGTTAACTCAGCCTGTTACACAAGAAGCTTTGTGTTCATCTGTGGTCCTAAACATGGTATTGATTACAAATCTTAACAAACTATTGTAGAGACCTTAGACATGTCTCCTGACCATCCCATGAGAATTAACTGGGCAGACCTTTACCAGCCCTAAGTCACATCAACATTTCCTGCAATTAACTGTTTATCCTGAACTTTTGTCCCATCAACATGTGCTTTTTATTACCTTAGTGCATTTACAGAGAGGTCTTAAAATATATATAAGGTTTGCATAATACCTGGTCTCGGGCAAGGACAAATTGCAGGTTGAAAAACCCCTTCGCTTTGAGCTCACTGATAACAAACTATCATTACACCTGGGCAAAACTGAATCCATTCTTTTGGGGTCCAGAATTAACCTCTGCAAGGCCAAAGACTTCACGGTCAAAGTGGGTGACAATGCTATTGTTATCACAAGGAAATATGAAATTACCTAAGCACAACTTTTCAAGCGAAAAAAACAAAAACAAACTTATTCCGAAAAGTCAACCAAAGAACAAGATTTCTATTCAGGATCTCCGCGGTGATAGGAACACACTAAGGAGCACTCATCCAATGTAATTTCGACTATGCATGCACCTCATGGTACTTTAGCACCACAAAGGCATTAAAAACAAAGCTTCAGACCTCTCAAAACAAACTCAGATTACTACTTGGCCTTACACCCTGAACTCGCCTAACCCATGCTCATTATGCGGGTGGGATGGCTCAGGGTAGAGGACAGAGTAAAGCAACTTGCAATGGGCATGGTCTTCAAGATATGCAAGGAAACAGGGATACCCATGTACCTGTCAGACTACTACTTCAATAACGTGAAAGACACACACAGGCACAACACCAGGGGGAGCTCCACTGATCTCACTCATCCCAGATTCGCACAAATATGGGGTCAAATTCGTTCTACTGCTAGTGCCACCATAATGTGGAATGCCCTACCAGCAAACATCCAAAAGTGTAACTCCTTACCCTCCGTCAAAACCGCCATAAAAGAGCACCTGTCTGCAATTCGTAAATGGTCCTAGAAAAGCTCTCTAAAGCTTAACACCAGAAATGACTGCCCCCCACCCGCAATGTTTACTGCACATATACGTTCATTGCTACTAGTGTTGATGTCTTGTTTATTATTGTATGTATTTAATGAATTAATTACACAGGACCACAATGGAAACAAGCCCCTAGGGCTTTTTGTGTTATCCTTTTAACAATCATTGTAAACCGCACCTCTGTACATTTGCAAACTGTTAAGTATTCAATCAAACATTTTCAGTGTTTGTATTGCACTCCTCAGTTTTATGTAAGTTTCCCTCTTTTTCAAAAAGCTTTCATTTAAAATAGATAACACTTTATAGGGGTCATTTGTGCTATTGTGTCAAAAGGAGTACACTATGGGTGTCTTAATGATATGTGACAGATAGCATCATAGATAAGACCATAAGGCACAGAAATCTGGTAGAAGTGCATTTTTATTGCTCATTTAATGTGATTTTAACACCAATAGTATATTTCATATACTGTATCACAAATTTGATTTCCAAACTATCCTAATACAGTACAGACAGAATCAGCTTTATTGTCACATCACAGGTTTACAGAAGTAAAAAAGTGGGTGAAATTTGTTTTCCTGCAGAGTTCCCATCGTTATTTCCATATAAAAAAAGAAGGGCAGGAAGAAGGGGGGGGGGGGCAAGGGGGAAAGGAGCTCAAACAAGAGAAAAAAATGTACACATGGTACCTGAGATAAGATTAAAGGTGCGTGAGCATGGCAGCAGATGTATACTGTGCATGATATACATGATGCATGTTAAGCAGGTATATAAAAAAAAGTATTCCGAGAAAACATTCGTTGCTCCAAACAGGTCTCACTCAGTACTCATTGGTGAGTATTTTTGCAAGGATAATTTAATGTCTATTGCTATGTTCTTTAAGCACGATATAATTTACAGTGTCTAAGATGCGTTATACCAGCAGCATATCCCATAAATTCATCCTGTACTTCAAAAGCCCCCCCCCCCAAATCTTTAAAGTAAAATAAAATAATTCAGCTAAGCCAGTAGATTTCACAATCCATTGTTTGGAAAACGCGACATTTAACCTCATGAAACCTATCGTCCCTATTCTGGGCATGTCATATTATAGGCAAACATCCAGTGACAATTTGGTGAATATTTGTTGAAAATTACTCTGTAGATCAACTATTTTCGGTGAAGAGATTTGGTATAGAGGAAAAAAGGAAGGCTTAGACCCCTGGGGGACCCTGGTCAATACAGGGGTTAAAGGAGTAGTTCACCCAAATAAAAAAAAATGTGTTCAAATGATTGGCTTAGGAATGCGACAAACAAAAAAATCTTCATGAATGCATGGCTTAGTGGGGTGTGTAATTGATAGAAATGTGTTGGGTGAACTACTCCTTTAAGTGGTTAAAGTGGCAGACAGACATGGTTGGTTTCAGAAGCGGTGTTCTTCTGACACCTGGTGGCCAAAAAGCAATCAATCACAACTGGAAGAAGAATCACAATTTAAGTGGTAAACCACTTAAACCTACATACCTTGCAGTCCTACTGCAGCATTTACAATTATGTAAATAGTTTGTATTATTGACCAGTAGCAAATGCAACCAACCATGCCAACAACAACGACAACCACAACCACAATACTTGCTGGGTGGCCCTTCCAATCAGCTCCATCTGTAGGGGCAAAGGTCACAGGATGGACAGTCTGAGTGGGGTGGACTGGAGTGGGGGGTGTTGATTTGTCTGTGTGCAATGAGGAGATAGATACTTATATAATGTACAATTATTATAAATTACAATTATAACACAAAGACACACAGGTACCATAGAAATCACGTCTTTACCATTACTGTGAAATTATGAATCTCCACAACATTTAGTTGACACTGACCAGTTTTCATTGTCAATATGACAGGGTTTCTTGTACATAATGAGTCCATGCTGTCAACTTATTTTAGCCAAAGGAAAACCTATTGGTTTAATACTACCGTACAGGTAGTAATACTTTAATAAGTATTACAGGTAGTAATACTTTAAAACTACCGTAATACTACCGTACAGTATGTATTTACTTGTTGTTGACCTGTCTGTCCAGCATCAAATGCTGGATGAGTGAGAACTTTTCTCAAACTAAATGAGGATAAAACAGTTCTCATAGTTGGCTCTAGTGAGCAGAGAGAGTCAATAACAAGTATGACTGTAACAGGAAGTAACACTACAGTCAAGAACTGAATTGAATTTTAATACACATATTAGTCATGTTCAAGATTGCCTTCTTCCATCTGAGAAATATTGCACAAATTAGAGCCTATCTGTCGTTGAACGATGCAAAAACGTTGATCCACGCTTTTGTGTTCTCTCGACTTGATTACTGTAATGCACTTTTTTCTGGCCTGCCAAAGAAAACAACCGACAGACTACAACAACTAGTTCAAAATGCGGCAGCCAGAGTTTTAACTAAAACTAAGATGAGAGAACATATTACTCCAGTTTTAGCATCACTACATTGGCTCCCGGTTGCTTTTAGGATTGATTTTACATTTATTTTACTTGTTTATAAAGCTCTCAATGGTCTCGCACCTTCCTACCTCTATGACCTCCTCCCTAAATACGTTCCACACCGCCCCCTAGTGCAGGCCTACTCGAAGTGCTTGAAATGTCATTAAAAACACGGTGAAGCAGCATTCTGCTTCTACGGTCCGACGGCTTGGAATAAACTCCCATTACACATAAGACAGGCACCCTCTGTGGACAGTTTTAAAGCACAGCTCAAGACATATTTCTTCACTCTTGCTTTTAGTTGATTTTTTCTCTTCTAAATCTCTGTGTTGTTTTTCATGGCTTTACTGTTTTGCTCACTGCCTGTTATGTATTGTTTTAGCCATTCATTTTATGCCAGTGTTTTTGCCACTGTTTTATTGTGTATTTTATAAAAAAAATTGTGTTTGTTTTTGTTTTGTTCTGTAAAGCACTTTGCGCTGCATTTATGTCATGAAAGGTGCTATAAATAAAGTTTATTATTATTACTTTGCTCTATTCAGAAGAATTAACCACAGACCCAAAATGATACGTATTTGGCCGCGGACCCCCATCTCAAAATATTTTGTTCCAGGGACCCCCAGAAGCAAAGATTTGAGTTACAGATGTTCGCTTTAAATATATATAATATTAAAAGATATACAAAATTTCACGGTTTTTCAAAAATAGCAGATCTACAAGCTCATATGTGGCACTTGGTGTTGCACTATGAGCTTATATATCTGCTATTTTTGAATAGCCAAATAAATCTAAAATGACACAGATGCTTTCCTGGTTTTATTTTAGTACAAACATAACAACATAGCACAAAAACTAAGATATATTATAGCCCATTTGTGATTTATATTTATTTAACTGTTAAAGGATGTATATAGGACTTATTCATCGTTGTAGGCCTATACATATCTAGTCCTAATAAAATAGAATATTCTGAAAATGATCTACTTAAAACTTATTTAAATGGAGGATGCTGCACATTTTCACTCAAATGAAACACTATATAACTATACACTTAAATACTATATGATTCATAACTGGTGATTTGACAGCAGATATATTTTCCCACCAACGACGACTCAAAATGAGCAAAACAAAACAATTATTTAAGTTAAACCCAGTTAGAATTAAGTGGAATTAAGCTTACACATCTTATATATGTATATTAAACCCACCCACGACATTCTTACCAAACCAAAGCCATCAGCACTCAGACAGACAGCAGACATTAAAGCTCTTTACATTTTGCTGAGCAGCATTTTACAACACAAGCGGTGGCGCGCGGCGCAACAACACCGTGGGGGCCTGGGCTCCTTTTGTCTCGCGCACGCACGCGTGGCGCAGCACGCGCCTCGCTGTGGGCCAGATTGGCCGTGAGTCTTCACACTGAAGGGGTCAATGTGCCTTTCACACAGCGTGTGCAGACGGGCCACAAAGAGACCTAGAGGCTCTCTTTCTGATTACTTATGTATGCAGAGAGAGATGATGTCTGATTTATATGTCCAGTTAAACTACCGAGACAGACACGTGCCCCAAACAAAGATCTATTCCTGCCTCTGAAAGCAGCCGTTATGAAACGTGTAATAAAACAGACAGCTAAATGGCTGAAGAGGTTAGTTTGGATATAGTTACTTCGTTTATAAGCATCGCTCTCTGTGCGTAAAAGTCCAAAATGCGCACAGACGAATAAAGTAAACTAGTGAAATCATATAATAGACACACAAAAGCACAGAATACTTTGTTGCATGGCAAATAGCAAAAATAGCAGATCTAACAAGCTAAATCTTTGAAGATTTGCTGACAATATATAGGGCCACCAGGGTTCATGTGGATAACTTAAGTGTCCTATACTCACCAAGTATGGTGACGTTGAACCAGTGGCGGGAGATAGCTTCATTAATGACTTGTCCGTAGTAAATGCCAGTGTCATTGAGGCGGAGATCTGTTATGGTGAGAGATCCACTCCCTGTGTCCAAGTGGATTCGCCCCCCGAGCCTGCAAATTAATTCATTTATTTGGTTTTTTTTTTTTAGCCTTTCAGTGTTTATTTCAGATATAGGATAAAGGCAGTAGAGTGAGGGGGAGCAGTAAAGGGCCCCGGGTTGGATTCAAACCAGGGTCAGTTAGCCTTATTTATAATGGTATACGCTCTTACTCTGTGATCCTCTGGGGTGTCCCTATGGATTCATCTTGCAACTGGCCATGCACGTAGTTCACCAGAACATTGTCGTCACATGTCCAGAGAAACTGAGGATCCTCGACCAGTCCACCACGTCCAGTGTGCAGAGTGACGCTCTGCCCGACCTCCTCCAAAACATGAATGGTTTCATCACGATGTGTCGGGACTGCTGCAACTGTAAAGAGCACAGACAGAAAGACTGACACACACACGTTATTTGTTAAATGTAGGTCTACTGTATGTGTATGTAAACAATAATGAATGTGATGAACTGTGAATGTAATTAACAGTCTAATAGAGCAGTTCTCACAAATCGATAAATTCAACAATATGTTCACAAAAGAGTGATGTTCCTCACATATCATTAAAATGTATGATCATCTCCCATTTTGTTGGCGTATAATACTAAAACAAATGACTGGTAGGGCAGAGTCAATGCATGTGCGCACTCCCACAAGGTGCATGCCCTTTTCCAGTTTCAAATTTATAATTTATACATTTCTAATAAGAAAATAACTCAAGAGAGAGCGACATTATTGTCTATGTTGAATCAATAAAATAAATAGCCATTGATTAGGTTGATGGGATGTGTGTTGGATATTTGAGACGCTTCTGTCTACAATACAGGAAATAAATCGGTGTAACGCAAAAACATTTATACAATATTTACTCAAAATTAGGCTCAGCTGTAGGATCATAATGGGATATAGATTAGGGTTGTCACGCTCATGAGATTTGAGTTGAACAAAGATAACATTTCTGTTTGGCTTTTAGGCTTTGTAAACAAAAATTGCACAGTATGAGGACTTAAATGGTCATTAACAAAATGTAAATAACCAATTGAATTGCTAGATAAATTTAAACACAAGGTTCAGTCCACTTGAGTCAAAATATAGATACAAAAATTACTCATCTTCAAGTTGCTCTGTCAAATTTGTACTTAAGTATTCAAAAGTACTTGGAAGTATATAGTTTTAATTCTGTTAAGCCTGTTGCGCAAAGTTATGACAAACATTATTCAAACTTACCAATTAAGGTAACCATTATCCATTTAGAATACAGCATTGTATGCTTTCACCAAGAATTCTCATGTGCTTTTACAAGAGAATGCACCTCTCAGTAGTGGGCAGTAGAGTTTTATTACCTGTGAGGCTCCTCAGTCAGTTCCTCGTCTCTCTAGCCCTGTGAGGCGTTACTCACCACTACTGCTTTCTCACTCACTCTGCTTCTCCCCGCCTCGCCCCCTCTTCAGAGTTCTTCTCCCTCTCCTCAGTCAGTTCCTCTGCTTCTCTCTCCTCAGTCAGTTCCTCAGTCAGTTCCTCTGCTTCTCTCTCCTCAGTCAGTTCCCCTCTTCAGAGTTCCTCCGCTTCTCTCTCCTCAGTCAGTTCCCCTCTTCAGAGTTCTTCTCCGCTTCTCTCTCCTCAGTCAGTTCCCCTCTTCAGAGTTCTTCTCCGCTTCTCTCTCCTCAGTCAGTTCCCCTCTTCAGAGTTCTTCTCCGCTTCTCTCTCCTCAGTCAGTTCCCCTCTTCAGAGTTCTTCTCCCTCTCCTCAGTCAGTTCCCCTCTTCAGAGTTCTTCTCCCTCTTCAGAGTTCTTCTCCCTCTCCTCAGTCAGTTCCCCTCTTCAGAGTTCTTCTCCCTCTTCAGAGTTCTTCTCCGTGTCTGTCTGTCTGTCTCTGTGTCTGTGTCTGTGTCTGTGTCTCTCTCTCTCTCTCTCTCTCTCTCTCTCTCTCTCTCTCTCTCTCTCTCTCTCTCTCTCTCTCTCTCTACTCAATTTAAGTCCACCCTCTTAAAGGTTGTCATTTAATCTACACATCAAAGACAAAGGGACAATAATAGCCTGCAAGGTTTGCTAGTTAGGGGCCTGGTCACAATATCTATAAATAGAATGAGCAACTTCATGTTTTACCGACAAATAAGAACATTTTAAAACACACATATACAAGTTCACAACAATCAATTACTTGATACATGTAAATATTTGTAGGGAACTCAATAAACACCCTATAAGGTTTCCCCAGTCAGGCTGTCAAATGAATGACAAACACAGATCGAGTGTATAAAATCATAGTACAATAGTACTTATCTTTATTTAGAAAATCTATGAGGTTAGAAGAGCAATAGATAAAATATAGCAAGACAATTATTGATCTACACTAGGAACCTGGGCAGTCCAGCGGGTGCACCCCTCCATTCCTAAACCCCCCCACTCCTACACACCCCCATTCCGAAAACCCCCCCCCCCACTCCTACACCCCCCCACTCCGAATTTATTTTTCGGAATGGGGGGGTGTAGGAGTGGGGGGGTTTTGAAAACTTGGAATAAACCCTGCCATTCCGAAAAATAGATATAAATCCTATCTTTTTTTTTTTGTGGGGGGGGGGTGCATATGGGGCACCCCCCCCACCTGCAAAAAAAAATAAAAATTTAAAATTTTTTTTTTATTTTTATTTTTGTATTAAAAAATAATTTGTGGACTGAAAAAAAAAAAAGGTAAAAAAAAAGTTTTTTTTAAGTTTTTTATTTTTTATTTTTTTATTAAAAAATAATTTGTGGACTGAAGTTGGTTTGCTTCCACAATCCATAATGATGCAGAGATATACATCTTATCTATCTAACTTTTTTTTTTTTTTTTTGTGGGGGGGATGCATATGAATTTTTTTTTATTAAAAAATAATTTGTGGACTGAAAAAAAAAGAAAAGTTTTTTTAAAGTTTTTTTTTTATTAAAAAATTATTTGTGGACTGAAGTTGGTTTGCTTCCACAATCCATAATGATGCATAGATATAAATCTTATCTATCGGGGGGGTGCATATGGGGCACCCCCCCCCCCCCGCAATAAATAAATAAAAATAAAATAAAGTTAAAAAAAAAATCTTTTTAACGTTTTTTTTTTCATTTTATTTTTTTATTCAAAAATAATTTGTGGACTGAAGTTGGTTTGCTTCCACAATCCATAATGATGCATTTTCGAACTAAATTAATTAGGCTATCTGCACTTCCACCATGGACAGACAGCTAAAACAACTCACTCACATGATTCACTTGAGCTGAGCCCTGATTCAATCAGATCTACATCCTCTTCTTGCATGAAATTCTTGGACGTCGGCCAGCCAGAGGCGGGCCCCGGACTGGGATGCAAGTCCAAAAATATTTTTAAAAAAAACAAATAATAATATATATTTTCTTTAATTCAAAAAAATGGTTTTTCACCGTTTCATTGAAACGGGTGAAACATAGGAAAGGCCGCCACTCTATCTATCAGTCATGAATTAATTTTCTCCCCCATACCGACCCGCCGACGTAGTCGATCCTTCATGGCACCAACGTCAATTTCCGATCCATCGACCATATCTGCAGTCTTCTGGCGCGGCTGTTCTAAATCTATCTAGATATCTATCTATCTTTCTATCAAACTATCTATCTCCAGCAATGTACCGCTCAGCAACATAATAGCAAATAGCAGATCTACAAGCTCACAACAACTGTTATTGTGAGCTTGTAGATCTGCTATTTTCAAATAATGTATGCGTTTGTATAAAATATGTCTGAATTGGTTAGTGATTCATATATATCTGCGATGTGTAGGATTATTATAATTATTATTATCATATTACAATTAAAGTAAGCGCATCGGGAGTGTGATTGAGTGCGCTTCCACGGCCTGGGTCTGTCTGTCTGTCTGTCTGTCTGTCTATCTATGTATGTATCTATGTATGTATCTTGTAGATCGATCTGTCTACAAGCTCGGTTATTGTGAGCTTGTAGATCTACTATTTTCAAATAGCGTATGCATAAAATAGAGAGAGAGGTCTGAAGTGGTTAGTGTATGGTTCATAATATAATAATTGATATCAGACAGACAGACACACAGACAGACAGACAGACTGGTTCAGTCCATTAATGTTGTATTCAGAATAATAAAACTAATATTATTATTACCCTTATTATTATTACCCTTATTATTATTATTATTATTACCCATATTATTATTATTACTACAACTACTATTACGCTATTGTTATTATTATTATTATGCTATTATTATTATTATTACTACTACTATTACGCTATTATGATTATTATGATTATGATTATGATTATGATTATGATTATTATTATTACATTAATGTTGATGTTCTGTCACAGCTCACTTTTGCGCACACGTTGATTGACGGGTCAGTAATCACGTAGGCCTACTCAGAGACGCTCACATGCTCAGGTTTCTCAGATGTTTTCTCGCTAATTAACCCACTTGTCACATGAATAGTATACGCATCAGTGGTGGAAAAATTAATCAAATGTTTTACTAAAGTAAAAGTACCAATACTGCAATGTAGAAATAGGCCTACTCTGTAACATGTAAAAGTCAAGAATTCAAATTTGAGTAAAAGTATCCTACAAAGCCTAAGTATTGGTATCAAAATGTTCTTAAAATACCAAAAGTAAAAGTACTCGTTATGCAGAAGGTCCCATTTCACAAGTTTTCAAATGTATAAAAATCCTTTGAATAGCAGATCTACAAGCTCACACAATACAATTATTTATTTGATTTATTTGACGCAGAGAGAGAGTGAGAGTGAGAGTGTGAGAGTGTGAGAGAGTGAGAGAGTGAGAGAGAGAGAGAGAGTGAGAGAGTGAGAGAGTGAGAGTGAGAGAGTGAGAGAGAGAGAGAGAGATGTGAAGCTGTTGCATTTGACCAATGAAATGAATGAACCTCTGGATACCTCCGTTTGAAGATCGCGCAAGAATGAACAGCTAAACTGTTGATAGATAGATAGATAGATAGATAGATAGATAGATAGATTGTAGGCTGTGTGGAAATAACTGCAGTGTGTATTTATGTAGTAACGGTAACAGCCAGAATAGGGGGACACCAAAACATTCTGGGCACTAGGGCTAACTGGGCACCTTGGACGAGTGGGCATTAGGGACATGTGGACACTTGGAAGAGTGGGCACTTAGGGTGGATAAGAGTGGGCGGTAGGGAAATCTGGGAACCATGAAGACTGGGCACCGGGAAAAATGGTGTTAATAATCAATGTTAATAAAGAATACAATCTCACAGGCAATGCACATAGTGCCCACTCTCCCTGGTGCCAAGATGTCCCTAGTGCCCACATATGCTGAATCCAATTAATACATCAGCAGAGATGAGAATTACGTATCTTCCCGTCCGACAGACAGACAGACAGACAGACAGACAGACCCAGGCCTTGCATGGAAGAGCATTACCCACATAATAAACCTCTCCATCATACAGGGACGGGTCCCTAACGATTTCAAAAAAGCAAGGGTGACCCCTCTGTACAAAAAAGGAAACAAATTAGACCCTGGCAACTACCGCCCTATTTCTATTCTTAGCTCCATCTCGAAAGTCATGGAAAAAATAGTCTATGAACAGGTCGATAAGTATCTTGCCGAAAAAAATCTAATTTACAAATTCCAATCTGGTTTCAGAACAAACCACTCCACTGACACATGCCTTCTCTATTTGAACGACTCTATCAAACAAGATGTCGACAAGGGCAAATATTGCGGCATGGTCATGCTGGACCTCCAGAAGGCCTTTGACACCGTCAATCACCCAATTATGATCAATAAGCTCAAAGCAATAGGTTTTGATGATACGTCAGTGAACTGGATGAGATCCTACCTGGAAGGGAGGGAGCAAGTGGTGGAAGTAAACGGCACCCAGTCCCCCCCCTCCCTGTGACTTGTGGTGTCCCACAAGGAAGTATACTAGGACCTTTACTGTTCCTGATATATGTGAATGACATGTCATCGGCCTGCGACTGCAAGCTGTTCCTGTTCGCAGATGACTCGGCCCTGCTAGTCTCGGACAGGGACAGGCTGCAGGTTGAGAAAACTCTCAGCTCCGAACTCAACAAGATCTGCATCTGGCTCTCTGACAACAAACTTTCATTACACCTGGGTAAAACTGAATCCATCCTCTTTGGGTCCAGTCCTAACCTTAGCAAGGCAGAGAGTTTCACGATCAAAGTGGGTGATGATGTCATCAAAAGAAAGGATGAAATTACCTACCTGGGCTCCATCTTGGAGGCAAACCTGGTAACAAAAACGCTGAAAAAGTGATAAAAAATGTCAACCGAACAACACGCTATTTGTGGAGGATTGATCGCCTAGTCAGTAAGAATACTCTGAAGATTCTTGCAGGGGCCCTCATTCAAGGTCATTATGATTATGCATGCACTTCATGGTATCACAACACCTCCAAGGCCTTAAAAACAAGGCTCCAAACATCCCAAAACAAACTTGTAAGGCTACTTCTTGGCCTCAATCACAGAACCCATCTAACCCCTGCTCATTTTGCTAGGATTGGATGGCTTAGGGTTGAGGACAGAGTACAGCAACTTGCTATGGGCCTGGTCTTCAAGATACACCACAACATTGGGATCCCCCTGTATTTGTCAAAATACTTCAAAAATGTTAATGAAGTCCATGATCATAACACCAGAGGCAGCTCCACTGATCATGTTCAACCCAGATTTGGCTCAACTAAGGGTATGAACTCGTTCTCATGCTATTCATCAAAAATGTGGAATGCCCTACCAAAAGGAGTAAAGGAGTGTAAAACCCTACTCACTTTCAAAACTGCCCTAAAGATACACCTTCAGGAGGCTGCAATTCGAAAATGGCCCCTGTCTAAGTCTTAACCTACCCCTCCCTACCCCCCCCCCCCTCCTTCATTTTCCTCTTTTGTATATATATATATATATATATATATATTTATTCTCTCATCATACCAGTAACCTGAAAGCTGATTGTATGACATTCTGTATAGTAGTTTGTATATCTGCCTGCCTCTTATATTTCATCATGATTTGTGTGCATGGGGTTCTCATCTTAAACAAGCGTAATGCTTAATGAGGGTTTCCAGTTTAGTAGACCTTGTATTGTGAATTTGTACTTCCATGTACTGTTATGTACTGTCATGTACTATTCTCATGTCTTTCTAAATAAACTACATCAATCAATCAGCACTCAATCACACTAACCGATGCGCTTACTTTAGTTGTAATATAATAATTATAATAATCCTACACTTCGCAGATATAAATTATTATATTATGAATCACTAACCAATTCAGACATATTTTATACATACGCTATTTGAAAATAGCAGATCTACAAGCTCACAATAACAGTTGTTGTGAGCTTGTAGATCTGCTATTTGTTGAACAACATGTTGCTGAGCGGTACATTGCTGGAGATAGATAGTTTGATAGATAGATAGATAGATAGATAGATAGATTTATAGACAGACAGACAGACAGACAGACACGCCTTTTTTTTCTGTTTAATTTTTTTCATTTTTCTTTTCTGAAACCGCTCCATTAGCGGCGCTAAGGTGGAGCTTGGAGCTTTGGGGTCCATAGCTAAAACCCCCAAAAATGTCAGCCTACAGTGGGCTGTATATATGTACAGTACACGTTGTGGAAGTGCAGATAGCCTAATTAATTTAGTTCGAAAATGCATCATTATGGATTGTGGAAGCAAACCAACTTCAGTCCACAAATTATTTTTAAATAAAAAAATTAAATAAAACTAATTTTTTTTTTATTTAATGTTTTTCCGGGGGGGTGCCCCATATGCACCCCCCCGCAAAAAAAAAAGTTAGATAGGATTTATATCTATGCATCATTATGGATTGTGGAAGCAAACCAACTTCAGTCCACAAATTATTTTTTAATAAAAAAAAAATAAAAAAAAACTTTAAAAAAACTTTCTTTTTTTTTTTGCGGGGGGGGGTGCCCCATATATACCCCCCCCCCCCGCAAAAAAAAAAAAAAAAAAAAAAAAAAATAGGATTTATATATATTTTTCGGAATGGCAGGGTTTATTCCAAGTTTTCAAAACCCCCCCACTCCTACACCCCCCCATTCCGAAAAAAAAATTCGGAATGGGGGGTGTAGGACTGGGGGTTTTCGGAATGGGGGTGTGTCGGAGTGGGGGGGTTTAGGAATGCGGGGGTGTACCCCAGTCCAGCGAACCCTTTGTACACGGAACCCAGTTGGGTCACAGCAAGCTGCACCAGGCGCGTACGGTGGGTTCTAACGTGGACCGGGCAAGATTCTTAATGACTCCCCCCTTCCCCCCGGCCCCCCACCCACAGCGTCGTGGGCATGTACGCGCGCAAAGCGCGCGTGATTTTTTTGCTTAATTAATTCATTAAATGACCATAAAACAACATTAACAACACTCTACCCATCCCTCAGTGTGTTCCATCCTCAGATGTTTTACTTAAGTAAAAGTATCAAGGGTTAGAAAACTTTTTTTTCACATTTGAAAACTTGTGAAATGGGACCTTCTGCATAATGAGTAGCCTACTTTTACTTTTGGTACTTTAAATACATTTTGATACCAATACTTTTCTACTTTTACTCAAGTACATTTTGAATACCTTACTTTTACTTTATTTTTACATCGCAGAATTGATACTTTTGTTTAAGTAAAAAAAATTAGTACTTTTTCCACCACTGGTATTCAGTGCATGCAGTGACTGTGACTGGGACACAGCATAGCGACCCTTCATTTCAATAAGGGCAGACGGCAGAGCCAAAACCTGCAGAACATGTTTAGCACAGCCATAGAGATCACGACTTGTTTATTAGAGGCAATTAGCATGTCTGGCTGGGGCCGCTTGACAATGGGAACGGTGGGGTGGGCGGAGGCTGCGGAGGCTGCGGAGCTACTGCACCGGTAGAGGAAAAAAAAGACGATTTTTTAATTTTTTTTTAATATATATAAAAAAATAGGGGAGCAGAGTTTTCCAGACCGGGCCATGGCCCCATTGGCCTCTATGACGGTACGCCCTTGAGCTGCACATAGGCTACTGATGTAATATAACTGAATGCTCTGTCGTGATGAAACTGTGCTCAGATGGGAAGCAGCCAGATTAAACAATATACAAAAAATAAAATAAAACACAAAACCATAAAAACTAAAAGGGACAATAAACCATAGGGCAGCGGCAGGCAACGCCTCTGCAATCTGTAAAATATCATATCTTATCAGTTTCAATAACATACCATAATTATGAATAAGAATTAGAATATTGCCATGGCGTGTGCCTACCTACTACTATGGTCCACTGATCATAACCACAGCAGCTCAGCTCACAGCCTTTGCCAAGTCCTACATAAACCAATGCAATTTAAAATACACCACTATAAAATCAATAACTGTTACAAAATCGCTGCACATATGTAAATGTTTGCATACCAAAGTTCCTCCCCGCTCAGCTCCCTACCCAATACCTTTTTACTAATGAGTGGGGGGGTTTAGGAATGGGGGGGTGCACCCATCATCATCAGGCATTTGTTGCATCTGTGAACTGACGCCGCTGGGAGGTCCCACAGACCCACAGGCTACATTCTGAATGGCCTCTAAAATAGGCTGCTAGTGTCTTTTAATCCTAGGATCTTCACTAGTCCTTTCTTTTAAGCAATGATTAGCCATATTGCCTGGATACACAAGAGTTCATGTGTTCATACAGTGTAAATGCTATCACCAGACAGAACCAGGAGCGCTTCTTTAGTTTGATATCAACCCAAGTTCCTTTAAACAGTCAAGGCAGGTTTATTTATGAATTGGTTCTGCATTTTTGCACAGGTTTTCTGGTTTAATAATTCCTGGTTTCAACCTGCAGGGGCCAGTGTAGCACTAGCTTTCTGCACTGTGACTAGTGTGAAGTTTCTCTTGTGTGCATGTGTCAGAGTTCCCATCGCCACATGGCTATGTATGACTATCTTCTATTTTACATTTTAAGGCTTTCTCAGCATGTGTAGGTATAGGCTATACCATCTTTCATGTCAGAATGTCTCCAAGCTTGGATTCTACCACTGTTATGAAAGCTCACACCATGTCAAAAGTGCTTTATTGTGATGTTTTTTGTTAAAAAGTTAAAGCGCTATATTCCAATAATAATCATTGCTATTGTATTCAGAAACAGGGGTCTCCCCACCAATACCAATAATCACCTGCACAGCACATAGCACCAATAACCACATTCATTACTGGTCAGGGTTGACCGTACCAAACTACACACTAGAAAGGTGCCCTCACTTAAGTGAAGAGTTCTGCCAGGAGGCATGCCCTCCCTCCCTCCATCATTTTGTGTAGTGATTTTATGACAACAATGATTTAGGGTTGTGTGCATGTATGAAAAAGCACAGGCGGAACAGCTATGATAAAGGATGGTGATTGTTGATTCCAGTTGTGTTTGCATAGGTGCTGACTGGGCACACAAATTATCCCGGGAATTAAAATGACAGCTGCTGCAGCCCCCATCTGTCCAAATTGATACAAAAATAAGTAGCTATAAGTAGCCAAAGCGCATCAACCAGCTGATCAGTTAGTCTATGAAAGTAATCACACATTTTCTGTCCCTCTCCTCGTTTCCTCATAGTTAATACATAGTTCTTCCATTCACTCCAATTCGTAGGCAGCAGTGGAATGGGAATTCTCTGCATCACAGATGCTGGCTTTGCCATGTCTTTCAGTGCAATCTTTACAAAAACATCCTGGTTGACCTCCTCAACCCTCTTGATTAGACCCATTTTGATAGATGTGTGATGTCCAAGGACATTGTCGATCAGCGTCCCACTTTCCACAAACACTTTGATGCGGTTTTGTTTTCCTTTAAGGCACTGTGTTTTCCACTGTCCCAGACAATGTAGCAAAGCCAGCCCCCTGGGCTTCTAAGAATTGTACTTGTTGCTGGTACAGTAGCTGTCATCTTAGCTTCAGGCTGTTATAACACATCTCAATTCTGAAGTTCGGAATTTTCCTTTTCAGTTTCCAGGTTTACTCTCCGTACAGGAACAGTTTCCATGTCAGTCATCGGATCCCCAAAAAAACTAGCACTATTGCACCTGTTGTCACTACATGCATTACAGCAAAATACCCCTTTTTCTTGCGTTTTCTGCATTCAACGGATTCTCTCAGCCAGCGCCTGGTCAGACTTCACTTTGCCCCAACTCATCACCATATTACGACCCGAGAGTGAGAATGTGTAGGCTGGTTTGCAACTCTCTGGCTAGGCTCCCGGTTGCACCTTCCACACTTGGTCATATGAGTGTCAACTGTCAATTTGTGGTCTATTGACAGTTGACACATATGAGTGTCAACTGTCAATAGAGCCCCTGAGCCCCAGGCCCAGGGGCTCTATTCTAGGCCCCCCAATTTTTCCCTCTACACTAAATATCTTCACTGAAAATAGCCGATCTACAAGCTCACAACGCATGCAACGTGACACGTTGTGAGCTTGTAGATCTGCCATTTTTGCAGAATGTTCGGCCCAGAATATGGACGTTAGGGTTCAAGTGGTTAAACTTCCTCTCCTTGGAATCATTGTTATGCTTAGCAATTAGTGTCTAGCATGTAATTTTTCCACTTTATTACTTCACCCAGGTGTCACTGTTTTGGGCATGTCATCATAGGCAAAGATTTTCAAAATGTTTAAATAATTTTCATAAGTAACCGAACGACAAGCTCACAACGCATTGCACAGCAATGAGTTGTGAGTCTGTAGATCTGTAATATTTTTGAATTTTTAATAGGACTTATGTGGTTAACTCTTCAGCAACTTCTTTGACAATGCTTTGTCTTTTAATCCAATTGCATTTCCGTTTAAGAATATATCTTTTGGTTTCCCCAAAGTTACAGTGTTTGTAACAAAAACAGTACAAAGACAGTTTGTAACAAATGCCAATGGCCAGTGGTATTCCACTGACTAACTCAGAGATTTAGTGAATCTGGGGAACACCACTGACAAAGCAACATGCTCAAGATAACATTTCTGAATCACCATCTTCCAATCCTGTTCCTTATCGTCCCAAGATGAGAATATATACGTTTTCAGCTTCTTTCCACCGCATAAATCATTGAGCTAATTTTCACTTTGTTATCCTCGAGTGCCAGCTTCGTGACCGGTATCTCATGAAGCGTTGTTTCCATTTGGGCCATACTGATGGTCTGATGTTATCGTATGGTCTGTGTGTGTGTGTGTGTGTGTGTGTGTGTGTGTGTGTGTGTGTGTGTGTGTGTGTGTGTGTGTGTGTGTGTGTGTGTGTGTGTGTGTGTGTGTGTGTGTGTGTGTGTGTGTGTGTGTGTGTGTGTGTGTGTGTGTGTTCCATTTGTGTGTGTCTGCATTGCGTAGGAAAGTTCTCATCCAGTTGAGGCTGTCAACCCCAAGCTGGCTGTCACCTGCTTGGTTTCAGCGTGGCACCATGATGGCCAAGGTGTTGGGTAGAGAGGCCTGGAGATCTCGATTGATTGATTCCAGCCTAGGGGGGGTCATCAACGCTGCCCACAACCCTGAGGAATGCTGAAGATCCAGCTCAATGCACAAAGTCAGCTCCAGCTGCTTGAATTTCATCAGGTGGTGGAAAGAAGATGACCCTTTAAGTTTACTGTGTGATGTGAAAACATAATTGTGTCATGTCTAAGTTTCCCCAGGAGGGGGTGTGATCTGCCACTATATGAGTATTTTGTTCACACTGAGAATTCAGAATTACTATAGAGAATTACTATACCCTACCCGGGTATACTACTAATGTACCCCTATAGGGGGTTCCAAATGGAGTCTGTAACTCCAAGTCTGTAACTTCCAAATGGAGTCTGTAACTCTGAGAGTGTACAAATGGAACCAAATGGACCCATAAGGGTCCATCTGTACACTCTCAGAGTTATGGTGGTCCTTGAAATTAAAAAGTTTGAGAACCACTAGTATTGTAATTATATAGCAGAAGTGAAGTACATATACCAGCTCTGACAGTGTGATAAAACCGGTTCCGGAAATGGTTCCAAATGTGATGGAACCGATTCCTCTCACTGTTGGATCTGGTTCCTTCGGTTCCTTCGGTTCCTTCGGTTCCTTCGGTTATGGCTACCAACACCTGAACACGCTGTGCATCGTCAGCACAATAACCATGCGATACCAGGATTTTATATATACTATTTATTTATTTATTGTTGCACAATACAAGGACATCTGATCAAATCTGCTGGCAACGGTTGTCATCTCATGACCTTAGCCGTCTGAAAATGAGAAGCGGGTCTTGATCCGTCCAACCCACATTAAAACAAACATCTATAGTCTAGGCTTTTGGGCTACAGGCAGGGTGACTTTGCACTCTGCAGAAAAGTTAGCTCCCATTAACAGTCACTTTACACACAGAAGACTAATGCAAAGCCTAATGACCTGTTGGGATTTCATATACATATCTTAATGACCAAGGTTATATTACAAGATGAGTATCAAGTCCAATCAAGTGAGTGTTTTTGCATGCAGAAGCACTATTGCTTGGTATATTAATGTTAAAACTTCCAATTGGATTTGATTAAGCTCGTAGCAATCATTTCACAGGAATACCATCTCAACCACAACCACTCACCGGTAGCTCAGCCAAATGCCTAATTTGTTTTTCTTTGCACAACGGTGTCGCGCGTCAGAAATAGCTGATCTACAAGCCGAAGGAGGGCTTCTGTGTTTCGGTATGGTTGGGTTTTTACACCTGATGCCCCCTAATTTAGCACAAATAGGGGCAAAAAGAAATTCTACTACTCTAACACCATAATGTGGAATGCCCTGACATCATCCATTAAACAACGTGAATCACAGGCTTCTTTCAAAACTGTCCTGAAAAAGCATCTGTCAGAAAACTACAAGTGGAGATAGATATTAAATCCCATTTAAATGAGGGGACATCCACTGCCGTTTTTCCCTTTTCCTTTTTCTCCTCTGTAAATATAGCTTTTTGTATTTGTTGATGACATGTAATAATAATGTGTTAATAATCTAAATCTCTGTTGATGAATTGAATACATAGGACCACAATGGAAACAAGTCCCCAGGACTTTTTAGTGTTATCCTTTTAGCCCAAGTGTTACTATAGGCCTACTTCCGTGCTGTTTAAATTTTTGACTAATAAAGTATTCAATCGATCAATCAATCGATGCATAACTTCCCCGAGTACATATGTGTAGGACTCCAGACCACCTTTCCCAAGTGAACCTGGGTATGTTGAGCCGTACCTTGATATGGTACACTAGTGTTCAACTTACCACTAATCAAAACACCTGGCAAGTGGACCGGATCCGAGTCCCTGGTGTGAATCCACCCATAATGACCAATCGGCGGATACTAGGGACATTTATACAGTTACGTGGCCATGCATTTTTCTCCTTGGGTTGGTCAATCAATCAAAAATTCTCGAACATTGACCATTGGCATATGCAGGGAGTGACAAAGCAGATTATTTTTACCTAAAGGGATAGTTCACCCCCAAAATGACTTTTTTTTCTATCGATTACACACCCCATGGAGACTTGAATTCATGGAGAGTTTTTCTTTTTCTCGCATTCCTAAGCCAATAATTTGATGACTGGCGGTGGCTCCAGAGACACAACAAAATTCAAGGCTTCATGGGGTGTGTAATTGTTAGAAAATAAGTATTTTTTTGGTGGAACTATCCCTTTAAGTAACATTCAGTGGATGATCTTATCCAGACTTGAATGAATTTGAGATTGAGTGTGTCACTCCCGGATTCATATCTAGCCTGTCATGTCGATGTTGATAGAGATCAGATGACCAGATGTTACATGAAGTCAAACTTGGTACAATTAGGGCATCTTGCACCATGAAGCTTAACCACTTGTCTTTCAATATGTCATCCCTAGTTTTCAAGGGCCACAATGGAAACAAGCCCTTTTTGTGTTATCCTTTTAGCATTATTATTTAACTGTACTTTTTGCAAACTGTTTATAAAGTATTCAATCAATCAATCAAAACAAAAATTAGACGATCTACAAGCTCAGGTTTTGTGAGCTTGTAGATCAGCTATTTTTGCCATGCAACACCATCGTACGACAAAGTATAGAATATGGCTTAAGTGGTTTAACAGGGCTGTTGTTGCCTTATGGAACATAGAGTCTGTTGTCTGATGTAGGGTTGATGAATGGGCCTGGGTGGAAAGGACCTTTGACCTCTTAGATGGACATCACTGGTGTGTTAAAAGTTACTAAAGAACTCCCTGTTCAGGGAGGTCCATTGCACAAACAACACTCTGTAATCCATGCATACCTAAACCAGGCCCTCAGCCTGAGATTGTGCTTTTTCAGGCTTAAGTGATACCGTACATGTCAATTGTGTTTTTGTGTATAAACAACATCCTTTAAACTGTCTGTAAATCTTTGAAACATTTTGAAAATGTTTGCCTATGGCCCTATAATGACATGCACAAAATATGGATCCCATGTAGAAAGTGGCTGATTTATAAATGAAATCTTATGTGAGATCTTATTCAGACTGTTAATGCTATGACAATGTACTGTACCTTGTACTAATCAGGCAGGCAATGATATGATCATGGATGGCAAATATAATGACTTTGTAATTGTATTTTGTATTTTGTATTTTGTATTTTGCATTTGTATTCGTTTGCCTGTCTTGCTTGTATAGCAGCTATTTTCAGACAAGATATTTGGAGTAGGGGGAAAAAAAGTAGGAGACCTAGTGTAGACCCGTGGGGAACACTGGTCAGAAGTATATAGGGTTTAAGTGGTTTTAAGCAGGGACACCTAAAAAGTGCATGGAAAACACATCCATTGTAAACATTGAACATGCGTGGTGTGGATTTCACTTAAGATCAATGTTGAAGCAATCTGGGCGGTAATCTTATTTACACTTGCGGTTTCCTTTCATTCCACACTGGTCCAGTCTGGCAGTGAGATCTCCACCGAATTCACATGAAATTCAGTCTCTAGAAATATTTTCCCTCTTTTGCATGTATATTTTAAGTGGCAGGATTTATGGCGTTGGATTACAATGAATATAAACAGTACAGTGTTGATCCTCATAACTATGATAATTAATTTCTATGAGACCTTTCTTGCTGACAAGACTATGTAACGAGTCCAGGGTATATCATGATGTTTAGAAAGACGGACAATGTATGTGGTTACCTGGTTGGACTTTCCAGTGTTTGTCAGAAATCAAGACAGCAGTGAGCTGTGTACGCAAGCAAATGTCTATTATATCCTTTGAGTTTTAAGTCTTTCTTTTATAAGAGAATGGGCAGATCCTTCAACATCAATCAGGCTACTTAAACAGTCTGAAGGCTTGAGATGGACACAGAGTAAGGACATCAGAGAATAGTTTTTACCCAGGTGCCATCAGAAAACTGAACTCTGATAAATAGGCTGTGCAATATGTGCAATGATATACTGTGCATTATTACTATGGGGCTGTGCAATAATATGTAATATTTGGTGCAATATATCCTGATGATATTGATGAACTGTACTGATGCACTGCTGCATGAATACAGCATTATGTGAAATACTACACTGATGCATGATAGTGCAAGATACACATTTTATTTGTTATATTTTTATATTCATAGTTGTCTTATTCATTTATCGTTGCTGGTGTCTTTTTATATTGTATGTGCCACTGAGAGGTTGCATCAATTTCATTGAACATTGTGCAAATTGTTTGTGCAGTGACTAAAATAAAAGAAAACATTAAAAAGCATTCTATTCTATTCTATTCTATTCTATTCTATTCTAGTATAAGACTGGCTTCAAGACTATTTGGCCATTAAGTGTCCCAACATGTGACTGCAGAGGCAGGGGTCTAAACTATCAAGGTCATGAACACAACTCCTGTAATCTTTAAAGGGTTTCTGATCATGTGTTTCTTTGAACAGACTGGTTGTTTTTGTTTAGACTTGTATACCTCAGATTCTGATTACATTTTATTATCACATCACAGGTTTACAGATGTAAAAATTGGGTGAAATTCTTTGTCATACAAGCTCCCAACATTTACAGTTTAAAAAAAGGGGTAAAGAGTAGAGAAAGAAAACAAGGAAAATGAGTCACATATTACTAATATAATACATATAATACAAATATTACTAATATAATAATAGCAATGTCAAATACATACATAAGGTCGGTGCATGGTTAAAAATACATAAAACATTTGCAATAAAGTAGTAATAAAATTGTATAAAAGCAGCAGATGTACAGTTTTCCTACTTGAAATAATTAAAAAAAAAATTAGGGCACATTTCCCAGCCAATAGGTTGCTAAAACTATGAATCAATTTGATTTGTCTGGAGGTTTAAAAGCATAACAATGGGATATTTAAGGACGTTTCCTGTCACTCATATCATAAACGTGATATGCATATTGGGGGCGAAAAGATCCAGGAGGGAACTGGTCCAACCATTAAGCACATACGGAGTAGGCCTACTTAGAACAGTTTGGTCCATTTGGTCCAAGAACTTATCGATAACGCCCTCTCAAGAAATTGATGAATAATGGATCAAAGACAAGTGGTTGCTTAAGATACCCATTTATTCAAAGGATTAGACCATCAGGTCTGAACTTCAAACGGCAGAAATAAAATCAAAGTCTGTCCGAATGATCAACCTATTGATTAGCTGGCTGCCAGTCCGGCACCATGGCGACTTCTATGGCCAGCCACGGCTGTCATAGATCCACAACATCATAGCCTTGTCTGGGCTTTCCAGGGAAAAATTATGCTCTGGGCCAACAGTTGGCAGTAAATACGCTGCTAATTTCTATTTTTCCCCCTGTGCGGCATCCTAGATGTTTGTTTTCTTTATTTTTATAAACCGTGTCCGTTTCAGTGATTAGGCCAAGCGGTGACTCATGGTGTGTA
Organism: Gymnoscopelus braueri; assembly: GCF_963280865.1. NCBI lineage: Eukaryota > Metazoa > Chordata > Actinopteri > Myctophiformes > Myctophidae > Gymnoscopelus > Gymnoscopelus braueri. Next base: position 12,975,282 of record NC_137611.1, read on the forward strand.
AGATGGGTGTAAGAGCTGTACACTACAGTACATTTCCATGTCTAGGTGCACAGAGGAGCATTTGGCACAGACAGCAAGACTCTGCACACCACCTTGCTGTCCTCCCTACGCTAGCCTAATGGACTTCAGAGGAGACCTCTGAGGGTTTATCATTTCCTTGTCAATAAAGTCATTAAAAAATCAAAGCAGGCAAATAATTCATCATCGATTGTTTCTTATATTTTATGTCTATGTTAATGCTGCATTACAGAATGTGGTCTTCACCAATGCTCTCTATATACAAAGAAATAAACATGATGTCAGCAGTCGATCATAATTCTATAGTCATATAATAGGCTTCATCATAAATGCAGCTTATTGTTTGGAACTGACTGAAATAATGATAATAAATTAAACCATGTAGAGCTTTATGAGCTTAAATATTTCCGTGAGGAGAATGTTGTTGAAGGCTATATCTTGCTGTATTATGCCTGTTGAATCATACTGTAGTCTATGTTGTATGTGTGTACATTCAATGTACAGAGGTTGATCCATTTTCAGATCAGAAATACTTTAAAGCGTTTTGCAGCTGGCTCAATACTTAGATTGTTGTGTAAACCTTTCTTAGGTTTGTTTTGAACTAAAACCTCATCTCTTCAAGAAGTCCTCCTCAGAATAAAACTTTATTGTCACATCATATTACAAGTAACATGGGTGAAATTTTTAATTGTGCTGGGCCTGGCCCATCAGTGCAGTTAAAAGATAGAGATAGAGAATTATAGCATATAGAAGTAGAATAAAGTGCATACAAAAGTGGGTAACGTGCAAATTAAGAGTCATTAAATGTATATAAAGGAGAGTCCCATTTAAAACACAGATCAGATCAGTCTGTGCATTAGAAACACAGTTCAGTTCAGTCTGTGTATGTGGCAACATTCTTAGCTCTTATTCAGCAGTCTAATTGCTGCTAGATAGAAACTGTTCAGGAGTCTGGTGGTATATTGCTCCTGTATCGTTTGCCTGGCCGTGGATGTAGCAGTGGTTTGACCAGACCATGGCTGAGGTAGTAAATGTCCCTGGTGATACTTTCAGCCTTGTACACACATTGTTTCTCGTGTATATCCTGGAGGGGGAAGCTCATCCCCCACGATGCGCATCACTCTCTGTAGTGCTTTGCGTTCAGTGGCGGTACAGTTGCCAAACCAGGCGTCCTCCCAAATCATCCTCACTTCCGTATTAGCAGCCACGATACATTTCTAAATACAGGTTATATATGGGACTAGTAGAAATATAACTCGTAACCCTGAAATACTACCTCTGAACTACAGAGAACAAACCTGTAATCCTGGCAGTGTTGTGCCATTCTCTTATGGACCATGTTGTTCACCAGTGTTACTAGTTATTTTGTTTGTATGTAGCCTTGGCAACCAAGGGTTCCCAAGAATGGTGGCCCATACTGCAGCTCCTATTTCTGTAGTGTGTGTATAGGTCAGGAGCCTATCTGCTGTTTCCTTAGCATGAGGCAGCTTGATGTACAAGTACACCCCCCTGGACATGATGCTAGTAGTGGATGTCACTTACCCCCAATCCAGCCCTTGATGCTGAGTGCCAAACAGGGTGCACAGGGAGGCATTGGGTACCAGTATTATGGTCTTTAGTCTCAGGGCAGACACTCTAACCACAAGGCCACTGAGCTGGTCTTTGTGTGTATTCTGTAAGATATACGTCTTACTGGCATGCGTGTATTAGGTGTATGTGCTTGTGAGAGCCTGTGTGTGAACATTTTACTACTGTACTGTATGTATACGGTATGTACACCTTCAGCATGTAAAATAATAATCAATATTTACTTATTTATCTACTTACACTATACCAGCCTCGACAGTCTATGGTACATTGTACTGTATATTGATACAATAGCTAGTGTGCGTTGTAGATATTGTATAGTACACTGTACATTGTGCCTCCATTCTACAGCATTCTAAGTTGCTTATATTTATTTATTGAGTAAATAGTTGAAATGTTTCTAGACCACTGTTGCTTCAGTGTAAAACATAGGCAATACAATAATTATGATATTGAGGTATACAGTACAATCCTCAGTGTTCATTTATTTGTAACTATGAGAGTGTACAAATGTTGGGTCCAATTGGTTGAACAGTACACTCTCAGAGTTCAATTAATTGAGGATTTTACTGTGTAAAAGCAAATCTTGATTCCCTGGAGTGTTGTGCCGCTTTGACACCAATAGGCGTCACTGTATCACTCCCATAAGAAGCTGCAGGTCTGACCTGACCTGAATGGAGACGTGTTGTAGTACTAGTGAAAAGTGACTCAGTGACTACACAAAACCAGTTGTTCAGCCTACTTGGCTGTTAATAACGGTGACAGCCAAGTCCTCTTGTCCTCATCTTAAGAAGAGGGGGGGGGGGAATTGTTTGCATCAAATGACACAAAGTAAGTATTCATTTAAATGATAAATGAACTGCATTTCTCCAAAGTGTCTTTGGATTGTGGTGAGTTTGATCTATCAAGCTTTCTTCCCCCATGATTATCCATTTTGTATAACTTAATTCTACTTGATTAAATTTTTTGTCTGTTATTGACAATATTATTTCATATTATTTATTATGTATTTATTTACGTATTTATTAATTCATTATTATTATTATTATTATTATTATTATTATTATTTTGTCCAATTGTATTTTTATGTTATAGCCTATTCAGTTAAAAAAATAACAACACCAGAACATTAAAAATAAAAAGCTTTTTCCCTGCGTCCAGCATTGCAATTAGAAATTACCAAAGGGGCTGGACCACTCGGACCAACAATTGGAGGCGCGTGATTGGCTGTTTCTACACGTCAATCAACCAGGGCGGTCCTCTACAGTTGTGTGTTGGCCAGAAGTCAGAAAGTCACATTTCATCGATGCGTCAAAGAGCAGCCGGAGCACCGGAGGGAGAGAGACACCGACACACACAGAGAGAGAGAGAGAGAGAGAGAGAGTGTGTGTGAGAGAGAGAGAGAGAGAGAGCCTGCTGTTGTCCTGTTGTTACACTACAAGGTAATAATATAGTGTCAGAAGACCACCTCACTTCAGTTTTGGGGGGTCTTTGTTTACGAATCTCCTTCTGTTGGAAAAGGTGGACTAGAGAAGTTGCCAGCTGCTTTTTCCTTAATTTTTTAAATCCCTGTTCTGTTCCTAACAGACACAGCTGATCTACTCCCACACCTGATCCACTTAACGCTGTGCACTTGTAGCCTGTACTCCGTCAACATGCCGTGAATATGTCATCATATGTTTGATCTTTTATACGGAATTAATTAAGAACTTCTTAAGAGATAATGTTGTTTGTGACAGTGCAAACCGGTAAGGCAAATAATGGCGTGGGAGAACGTGGTACGCGCACAGTTTGTCAGAGTGGAATAGTTTCCATGATAATAATGACAATGAAGGCGTCGGGAGGAGGACATCTGGACTGATGTGGTGGCCGTGTGGAAGACACCTGTTTGATGCCAACTGCTGGGATCATCTGACAGAGGAGCGCAGGACAGTGGGACACACAGCAGGACTGGACACTAGTCCCCTCATCCTTGACTGTGGACTAGGACAGGAGGACAGTCCCCTCATCCTTTTACCGTGGACCAGGACAGGACAGTCCCCTTATCCTTGACTGTGGACCAGGACAGGACAGTCCTCGCATCCTTTACCCTGGACCAGGACAGGACAGTCCCCTCATCCTAGACCGTGGACCAGGACAGGAGGACAGTCCCCTCATCCTTTACCGTGGACCAGGACAGGACAGTCCTCGAATCCTTGACCTTGACCGTGGACCAGGACAGGACAGGACAGTCCCCTCAGTCCCCTCATCCTTGACCGTGGACCAGGACAGAGCAGTCCCCTTCATCCTTCCACCTGGGTTCGGTCCAGCTGTCCTAAAGCGATGGCTTCTGAGGTGATGTGTGGACTGATCTTCAGATTACTTCTTCCAGTATGTCTCGCTGCAGGTGAGTTTTGGGATCCACAATTTGATGCTTTGAAAATGTAAGGAACCCATTGTGAAGAATAAAGCTGAATATGTACCCCGTTGAGTAACTCTATGGTTGAGATATAGGACTAATTTTGGAAATATATTATGCTCTAAGCAAGTAATTTAGACTGCAAACAGTGCAGTAGTTCATTATATATTGCTGTGATAAATTGCCTATAATGAACTGCCACTTGAACATAGTATTAATATTCTTTTATTCGATTTTATTAAAGGAAAATGCAGTGCAAGACAAAGCACCATTAAAGCTTAAATGTCAAGAGTCAAAGAATCTCGTAATTGCACTTGGCATAGATGTATTAATTAATGTATGCAAATTGATCGACTGGCCAGTAAAACATTTTATGATATAAAAGACATCTTTCTTCTTTCATCTTTCAATAAGTATTCAAAAACAAAACAAAATGATAGCTTAACTTATAAATTGCATGTGCTAAAGCCTGTTGTAAAGTTTACAACATGTTAATATGCATGCAGTAGTATCTATTACAGCTTATTCAACTCATTTTAAAGTCTGTTCTATTTTATTAGACAATTTGTTGAATTGCAGAAGTGGCTGACAAAAGTAAACATACTACACTGTATTAATTTAGTGTGTCACCTGATCATATTATATTCTATATTATATATTATAGTTATTTGTTATTTGATAACTTATTTTGTTAAAATAAGTGTTAAATAGCTCTATATTCCCATAGTAATCATTGCTATAGTGTGTTTGTTCAGTAACAGGGGTCTCCCTGTCTCTTCAGCTCTTTAGTAAACAGAAAATGCATTTTCAGTTCAGGATAACAATTTTTGGCGAAGGCTCCCCCAGACTATAAAACATTTTAACTACTTGAACCCCAATTGTCCATTGGGGTTCAAGTGGTTAAAATGTTTTGTGGCAATATGATGTGTCTTCTGCATTTCTTTAATACCAGCAAGTGGACCCTTTGGCTTCAGTTAGATAGTGAACTAACCCAGCAGCTGCTGAACTGTTGAATGGACTTTTAAGTCTACTATTTCATTCAGTTTTCATTTATATTTGTTCATAGCACCTTGCAAATTAAATGTTAGGTGAATGTTCCTTAAATGTCCTCCAAGCATTTTTACTCCTTGGTTATATGGCTTGAACATTTGATACATTTTGACTTGAGTGTTGCACACATCAGAATCAGAAGTGATAATTTAACTGAATTGACACTTACAGGTCCAGTTTGGCCATCTCAGAGTTAAAGGGATACTTCACTTTCAAATAAAATAAACATTAAAAAAAAATATTTAAAAAAAATGAAAGAAGTTATGGCAAAATAAAGGCCCCCTCACGCATTAGAGTGTCCTACTAATGTGTGAGGGGGCCTTTATTTTGCCATAACTTCTTTCATTTTTTTTAAATATTTTTTTTTAATGTTTATTTTATTTGAAAGTGAAGTATCCCTTTAAATTAATTTGACTGTGCAGTGTGCAGCCTGGATTAGCCACTTTGACAGTGAAAGTGAAGCGGTCTCTGCAGTGCTGATCTCACTACTTTAGTAAGAAATAAAAATCAAATCATGAGAATCCTGAGTCTGACCCGGGATCCACGTTAGGAACAGCGTGTCTCCAGTGTGTGAATCTCGGAAATTCATGTGGCCACAGGCTGGCCACATGAGGTCATATGAAGCCACGTGAGTCATAGACTCCATATGAGTCCATGTAGCATGCCATGTACTATCTATGGTGTATGATTTTAAAATCCGGGCAAGATCCCAGCGCGATCCGAGCCCCATTCACTTCCATTATGAAATGACAACGTGTTTACTAGTCCAAAAACACACCATTGTGGAAGGTTAGGGATTTTTATTTGAAAATAATGATTGCAGGATGGGGAGAGGGGACGTATAGGTTCCGGGGAGGGTCGGTGACCCTGGAGTCTTTCGGGAGGAGGACGTTTGCATCGTCAGCACGGTTATCGTGGACGGTGACCCCCTGCAGGAACCTGAGAAGAGAGAGAGAGAGAGAGAGAGAGAGAGAGAGAGAGAGAGAGAGAGAGAGAGAGAGAGAGAGAGAGAGAGAGAGAGAGAGAGAGAGAGAGAGAGAGAGAGAGAGAGAGAGAGAGAGAGGAAACAGCTGTGGAGGTGAAAGGGGTGGTGCTGGGATGCGAAAAGCATAGAGGCTGTTTGGGCATGGTATGAACAGTGCCAGGTAGATTGGTGTGTAGGGCGGAGTAAAGGTGTGTATCTCCGTCTCCTGAACATCTGTTATCCCAACTCCATACAAAATGCTGGATGTACTTAGTTAGCCTACTGGCTGGCACCATAACACCAGAAAATTTGATGGATTCTGGTGAACTAAGACAGTGGTTCTCAAATTGGGGTCTGGGCCCCTGGGCTCCTTTAGGGGGTTCCAGGGGGTCCCCAGCACAATCAGTTAATATACCTTCAAAATCAGTTCAACCACTATTGTAGGTCTGCTATTTTCAAAAACATATTGGAAAAAAATTGACAAATTTGGAATATTTTTTAACACACATTTTTCATGGGTGTCTCTGGCACGAAATATTTTCCGATGGGGGGGTCCACGGCCAAACACACATTAATTTGGTGGCGTCCTTGACATGAAACAGTTTGAGAACCACACTGACCCTAAGAGTCGTGTCACACCTCGATCGCAATCTCGATCATCTCAGAGAGGTTTACCGTGGGTATAAAGCTGTCATTCGGCGGTGAACCACAATTGAAAAGGATTAGCGTACAACCACTAATGAGCTTTCACCGTGGCGGTGTGGTGTCTATATACGACCAGCGTGAGACAGTGGGCTGACTTATGTGGAGACGAGAGCAGAGTACTTTGAAAAGCTAACAGCATCCAGGGTGCTTTCTAAAGATAAGCCCCATAATGCATCGCTTGAAAGTCAGACTCCTCCTTTACATTTCCAAAAGGCAATTGTTGTGAGGCCACGCGTCGTCTCCATTAATTCGTGGAAAAGTCGTTTTAAACGGTATGAATTAATAATGCGGGTTGTGAGGGTGGGGGGAGGGGGGTGAAGGAGGGAATGGCCTTCCTGTTATCGTAAACATACCTTTAATATTTTATGTTTTTTCAAAGTGCAAATGAGCACAAGTCATTCATTGGAAGAGTGAGCAGGAGGAGCCGACGGGACGAGGGAGGGAGTCGGAGGGAGAAGGAGAATGATGCACAGTCAGATCATCAGTGTTTATTCATCCATTTGTATCACTGAGAGTGTATATGTAACCAAATGGAACATTATTTATGGGTCCATTGGGTTACATTTGTGCACTCTGTGAGTTTAATTAAAGGTGATTTAAGTGATATATTTTTTTGTAAAAAGAAGGAAAAAGAAAAAAGTTCTTGTTAAAAATGTTAAAGCTCTATATTCCCATAGTGTTCATTGCTACAGTCTAGAGTCAGAGAGTTTTTGTTCAGTAACAGGAGTCTCCCCATCTCTCCAGCTCTTTAGTAATCAGAACAAAACATTTTCAGGTTGGGATACCAATTTTAATCCAATCAGGAAGGAGAGAACCCCACAAAGTCTTATCATCTTCAGTTTGATAGTTTTCCAGTTTCAATTTAGAGCTGGAGAGAGACGCTGAATAAACACTTCGTTTATAGCAATGATTATTATCAGAATAGAGCTAATTAACACTACATTTAACTAGAGAACATCACTTCCTCCACCTTTAATGCTGAGGATTTTACTGTGTATGAGGGAGTCACAGGCCGACAGAGTTTGATAATATCATCCTCGTTCAGCCTGTGACTCCCTCATCCATATCGCTGCTATCGGGCAGAAACCTCTTATCTCCATATTCTAACTTTGTGTGTGTTTTTCTGTTGTAAATTAACGCCCTACTTGATCACACAAAAGCATCAAAAAAATTGCTGTTTTTCCTGAAAAGTAACAGTTTTGGAACATATGAGGTTTCCACCGGACAGAGACGATATCATATGTTCAGGCCAGGGTGAGTGAGTCAGAGTCACAGCAAGAAGGAGGATGATACGTTCTGGTTAGGATGTTCACATTCACATTTGGACTACCGGGATGTACACTACTGAACCATAACAGATGCCTGTTAACACATTCATTGCCAGGTATCAATTAATTAATTCACTACCAGCGGTTTTTAACCTGACTCCGGCAGCTGGAAGAAGCTTGCTTCACACATTTGTTTCGCATCCTACTTCCATCTGGGACCTCGGTAGCCGAACCGCTGCAAGACGGGCGTGCTGACTCCAACCAATCATATTGACGCGTCTACATGAAGTATAGTAGCTGCGCCAGCAGTAGTTATTTTGTATACTATTCAACCATGATGAATCGTGAAAGAACTACAACGCAATAAGCGCTTCTCGATGGCGTCACATCCGGTCTCACCAAGATCCCGCCCCTAGCAGCCGCTGATTGGTTCACACCCGCCGTGGTGCGGTGTAGCTCCAATCTCTGAGCGATCCCATATGGAGGCTGTATTGTGAACCTGTGATCGTCCATTCTGACTGTAGTTATCGGCAGTTGAATATAGCTTGTTTTCACCAAAAACACAATCTGGGAAAATAAATCTGATAACATTGTAGTGGACGGGGTGAAAATGTTTTAGATGACGTCATTTCCGGGTGGATCTATTACTAGTTTAAAAAATAAATCTCATTGTTATCTCTATGTACAGTATGCTGTTTTTCACATTTACCGCTGCTGCTGATGCCATGCACACCTCATATTTGCGTACTCGGCCCTGATTGGTGCTCCACAACTTCGGAAATCCAATCACAACCGAGCGGGGCCAGCTTTTTTTAGTTTTGTTATACTGCCAGATTCGTCTGGTTTCCAGGCTATCTGTGTGCGTGCGTGTGTGTGTGTGCGTGTCTGCATGTGTGTGAGTGCGTATAATTCTTTATGTATGTTCAGGAACAGACTGCAGTTGTAATGGTCAACAGGAAGCGTTGAAGTCTCTCCCTCATAAACTCCACTATCTATAGACTGATATTCCTGTCACCAGCATCCATGGATGGTGGTCAAGTGATTTCTGGTGTAACATGCAACAATGTACAATGCTGACTGAGACAAATTTTAGATGTTTGACTGTGTGCCGTGCTGTAGCCTACAGTTATGTGCATATGGCTTCAGTTACATGTTGAGGTTGTGAATTTTTATATCAGTGGAATGGGCTCTGGTTGGTATGCCACAGCAGTGGGTGTGGGTGGGCCACATCCCTTAATATATTTACTTTATTGAGACAGATGGAAAGCCCAGGGGACACAGTATATAGGGTAGATATACAGGAATGGGAGAGAGAGAGTTGATCCCAGGCCAAGAGGGGCGTATTGTGCAGTTAACAGCTTGAGACAGGGGGGTTTTGGGGGCTGTTAACTACTGTTTCATTCATCACAGTCCGCAATTGTAAAATTTTAATACATTTTGCATCATTATGTCAGTCATTGATCACATCCTCTTTCAATCGGAGTGTCGCTAATTACGATGAATTTCCATCGTTATATGATCTCACTAAATAGTCTGCAGCAGTACAGTAGATTAGGACTGGGTGCAATAACCGCAATACCGCCATACCGCGGTTGTGTAATGCATACCGCATTTTAAATGTATTTTTAGTGGGAGAAAACGCCATACTGCCGTACCATCGGTAAACGCCGAACGGTGATTTATTACCGCGATAACTGAAAATCCATCCCGCCCCAGCCGTACAGTAGATCCTTTTTCATCTCGGTAACAGATCATTTATATGGCCGTGTCGCTAGCTGAAACCGGCCGGTTGTTTCCTGCAAGCGACAAGGCTGCACGACAAAGTAGAGAATGGCCCTTAGCGATAAAATATAAAACTTGACTTGACTTGACATCACGAAACTTTGATAAAAAAAATTAAAATTGATATTATTTTTCTACAGCAAAAGCTTATTCAAGCCATTATTCTTGTTTAGTGGGTAAAAGGCATAAATACATTGGTCAATTGTATAGTTTTTCTGACAGGGGTGGACTGGCCATTTGGCGTACCGGGCAAATATTTTCGCTCTCGTTTTAGGGTCGCGTGGCCCAATTATTAGTTAAGTTAATGTTTGGGCTGAGATGCTTTCCAGCAGGGGTCTCAGTGCGGCTGCAGAGTTCATGTGCAGGGCTGGGCTGAAACAGTGAAACGCTCCCCCCCCCCCCCCCCGTTGACAAAACGGCCCGGGGGGTGGTGGGCCGGTCCGAACCAAAATGCCAGGGCTGAATTTTGGTCCCAGTCCGGACCTGTTTTCTGATACCGATACTAATTTTGGAAAAGCTGCCGATACTGCCAAAATTGCTGGTATCGGCGAGTATGCCAGACTATGCCATTCTGATACCATGTAATTTATCACATGATATGTCATTTACAGTAATCAATTATTTTATATTTTGAATGCGTAAGTTGATGTTGCACTAACGTTTATACACTTACTGTACTATTTATATTATTATTTCGCTAACTTGTAGCTGCACTTCAACAATTATTATTGGAATTTATTATTATTATTGGAATTTTCTGTTCAGTAGAGCTGGAGAGACATGGGGACATTCTATAGCAATGAGGACAGAATATAGAGCTACTGTATTTAACACTTATTTTAACCAAGTAAAATCACTTACCCTACCAATAAACACAATCCCTTCAACTATAAGACTGTTTACCCCAGGATGAAGGCCTTCTGAAGCCTGAGTTATTATTATTCCTAGATCGTTTTTTATTTCAAGGACCGCTTTAACTCCAACACCATGACTGAGAGTGTACAAATGGAAGTAACCCTGATAGTCCCTGGACCCCACTTTGAGAACCTCTTTTTAAAATGACACACTGGCATCGGATAGGTACTCGGTATTGACCGATATGCAAGTTAAGGGTATCGGAATCGCATCGGGAAAGAAAAAATGGTATTGGTACATCATTAGTAAATCTGGCAATTAGTAGATCAATTTGTTATTTGCTTAGAATATCTTTTCAGTCCATTCTTTTTCTTAGCCGTTGTTGTCCGATACTGCTGAATGAATACAAGCCCTCGTATATTGTAATATAGGCTGTATTATTATGTGTCTTAGTGCTACAATGCTGGTGTGTCTATCGCTCTCTTATGTACTGTAGTGTGTTTTTAGTCAAAGAGTTGTTTTGTGACGTTACATCTTCTGTGTCTGTTTGACCATCTGACAACACCTCTATTGAAAAACTGGCCTGTTGAGATCATGTGTACACAGTCCCTCTAGCACACACACACACACACACACCCACACACCCACACACACACCCACACACCCACACACACACACACACACACACACACACACACACACACACACACACACACACACACACACACACACACACACATATGCACGCACACACACACGTGTCGGGTGGAAACCTCTTACTGTATGTTCCAAAACTGTTACTTTTCAGGATTCAAATTAAAAATGTAGCAAAAGTAGCATATCTAGAAGCTCAAAACGCGTTGCTTCGCGCCGCGTTTCGAGCTTGTGGATCTGATACTTTTGTGTAAAAAGTTCAAATATGGAGATTAGAGGTTTCTGCCCGTCAGCAACGATATGCTATACTCACAACACGTGCACTGCACATTATGCACCCACAGACATGTTTACACACACACACACGCACACGCACGCACGCACACACACATGCACACACATGCACATTCACACATACATTAGTCTCTCAACTCTCCCAACTCCTCCACATTCTTCGAAAGGCAGAAGCATTTGAAAATTGTGGGAGCCAACAAATCTGTCTGGAGAGACAGTACATAACATGTGTACAACCAACCACATACACACAGCTATAGCAGAGGTTCCCAAACTGGGGGTCCCCAAATTATTTTGGGGGGGTCCCCAGATGATTAGCCTAATGTGCAACATTGTTTCCCCACTCAATAGTAAACAAACCAACATACAGTATACGTGTATATGCACATCTCTAAAGTTACAATTTAATGACTTTTAAGACCTCTTTGGTCAAATTCTCAAATATTACGCAAGAAAGAGGCAAACGTTGTGAAAATAGCCGATCTACAAGCTGTGTGAGCTTGTTGCTCGGCTATTTTCACAATATGTATCTGTGGAACCGAGTCCAAATATAATGCCTACAAGTGCTTGTCGTGGCGGGGGGGTCCACAGTTCAAATATGATTATTTTGGGCCTGAAAAGTTTGGGAACCCTATAGCTATAGCATGGGTGATCATACAGCTGGAGGACCCCCTGTTTACTCAGTGTCCCCGTTTTAACAATGAAGAGTTTCTTTCCAAAGTGAAATGTCCCCCATTAACCACCTAAAAGCCCTATACGGTATACTTGGTCTTACGATGAATAGCGAAAATAGCAGATCTACAAGCTCACAACTTGTGAGCTTGTTGGTCTGCTATTTTTTCTGTTTCTGAAACATTTTTGTTAAACTTAAAAAGTGAAGAAAACATGGTTAACTAAGTGGTTTAACCAAAACGATAACACTTTTTTAGACTACTGCTGCGTTCACACTGGCAGATCCAAAAGATAGCTTGTATCTTTGTATCTGAAGTTGAAACCAGCTCAACATTTTTGTAGCTTTGTATCTGTTTGTAGCTTTTGTAGCAGCTACAAAAGATGGATGTATCTTTGCACCTTCATGTCGCTGGCTTCCATTGGAAATGAATGATAGCCCATCTTTGTAGCTGCCAGTGTGAACACAGATATGAAATAATGACTTTCAAGCAGCGTTTTTGTGTGTGTTGTTGTTGATAAAGAACTGTACAAATACACTGTGTGTGTGTGTGTGTGTGTGTGTGTGTGTGTGTGTGTGTGTGTGTGTGTGTGTGTGTGTGTGTGTGTGTGTGTGTGTGTGTGTGTGTGTGGGGGTGTGTGTGTGTGTGTGTGTCAGTGTGTGTCAGTGTGTGTGTGTGTGTGTGTGTGTGTGTGTGTGTGTGTGTGTGTCAGTGTGTGTGTGTGTCAGTGTGAGAGTGTATGAATGGGGAAGGACGGCAGGCTGCAGCAGTTTATCCAGCAGATTAAAGCCTACTGCTGAGGCACACAAGAGGTGGCAATTGACGTGCAGATGCTTGGCCTGAGGGCACATCATCAGCTCTGAAGCACCACCTAACCTCTAGTGTGTAGTAGTGTGTAGCGCTGTTTGTGGCTTAGTTTCACGTCACTGAATCCACGGACAGATAGGGTTAGGGACAGACAGACAGACAGACAGACAGACAGACAGACAGACAGACAGACCAGCCTGATCTCCAGAGAATACCGTAACATTGCACGGAACAGTGCACTTCATTCCGTGGATAGTCGCCTCGGAACTCCCAAATTGCGTGCATATGTACGGCGAGTCCCACGGTGGGCGTAACCAGTCGCAACACGGAAAAACCCGGAAGCAGAGCAGTCCGCACAATAAAATTTACGATTCTGTGCCTATCGGTACATAACTCAAACGGCGCTGAGTAGGCACAGGCGAATGTCCCACCGTTCAGGACGGCAACTCGGTCGCCTTAGCTCCCTCGGTGGTCCTTCACGGGGGGACAATTCGCCTGTGACTGCGCGCCTCCGAAATGGTTTTGTCACAAGGCAGCGCCGTACCATATGCACGCAATTCGGGAGTTCCGAGGCGGCTATCCACGGAATGAAGTGCACTCGTTCCGTGCAATGTTACGGTAATCTCTGGAGATCGGGTTGGACAGACAGACAGACAGACAGACAGACAGACGGGTGGCTGGATGGATGGATGGATGGACGGTCAGAGAGATGAATGGACGGACAGACAGACAGACAGACATATATAGACAGACAGACAGGCCTTCATTTGATCCTGTGGTGACATTCAGGTGTCATCGCAAAGCAAACATCCTGATCTTTTCACAAGAATCTGTCCAGTTATACAGTATGTCAGTTCTATTGTCCATGCAGCTGTTGTAATGTACACCATCTCTACACCTACTGGTGTGTGTACACATCAACCATGATACTGTACATTAGGGCTGTCCTCCACGACAGACATTCTTAGTTGACTGTGACAGTGAGAGGGAATTTAACGACTAATTGATTAGTTCATTTAATTAACAAATGTGTAATTGTGTTTGCCACGTACAATCATGCAGAGACCAGCCGCTCTCCAGGGTTGTTGTGAGGTTGAGAACATTCTAATGTTGATTTCACAGCTACTGGCTACTGGCCTACCTATTGACTAGAAATAAAGGATCGATTCATTTCTAGAGTATACAAGAGATGTGCTCATTCTTTTTCACAAAATAATCCATTCAGCATGAGAAAAAAATAGCATAAAAACGACTTATCAACTATCAAAGTCTTGGGCAATTATTTAAGACCAAATTTACCAATTCATTTATTATTCAACTATGAAGGGACAGGCCTGTACATCAATGTTAATGTGTGTGTGTGTGTGTGTGTGTGTGGTGTGTGGTGTGTGGTGTGTGGTGTGTGGTGTGTGGTGTGTGGTGTGTGTGTGTGTGTGTGTACGTGTGACTGTGTACGTGACTGTGTACGTGTGTATGCTCCTCAATTTTCTGAATCTGTTAACAGTGTTGACTTGACAAAAAAAAGTCTAGACACACACACCATCCCTACAGTACAGTGAAAGAAGAGGATTTTTCAGGAATTAATAAATGTCTTTCGAGCAGTGATCACGCAGGGTTTAAATTCCTCCCGCTATCTCTCCGTGCCGGGTTGGGCCAGGCACCGGCTCCTTTTATCTCCTCTCATGACATTTATCTTTTCTGGACCCACTCTCTGAATCGGCTCGACTTATTTTCAATACCAGATTTAAGGGCGGTTGGCTCTCTCTCCCTTTGCACTGGGGCTTTTGTGTGTTTGTAATAATAATAGGTTTTCGCAAAAGAAAAAGGACAAAGACGTGATTCACGAGGGCACGGGGGGATTCTGCTGTAATGTGATGTCTCCAAAACAAAGGCAGTTTATTTTCATTCCTCGTGTAAAAATCCTCCGATGGTGAGTCATCCAGGGAGGCCAAATGGTCAGACTGGGCTGCAGTTTAGTGTCTAGATGTTAGACAATGCAGACCCAAAAGTGCTCTCTCTTGTGCTTTGAAACACAAAGCAGATGAATAATGGGTGTGCACGGTAGAAGTCCTCAGTTAATCTAGCTCTTGAGAGTTACAAATGGATAAATGAACACAGATTTGACTGTGAACTTCACACTGGCTGTAAAGGTCGAATACCTTTGTCTTATTTACGCAGTTTTTTTAGCCACCTAAATAAAGGGGGGATATAATACATTGGAGCAGACCACCCACTCTAGGTCATGCTTTTTTTATTTCAGAATGAGTATAGGAACAGGAATTCTTGAAAAGACAATGCTCCAAACATAATGAACTTTTTTTTTAAAATGTTTTAATCTCATCTTGCAAGTGATTATGTGACATGAGGCTGTCTAGCATTTCAAGTAGCCTACCCCTCAAATACTTCAAATTATGTAGACCCATAGTCAACCATACTGTATCTATACAGTACATAATACTTGGCTGAAACGTGTTTTCATGTTTTTAACGTTGTCCAAGCCACGAAGTATTAAACGTTTTTTTTAATCTATTACCCTCTTGAGTGCCTCGGATGTCTTTCGATAACTTTGAACCGTACTGTGATCTGCTCATGTCTCCAGGATCACAAGTTGTTCACAAGTTCCTTCTGCCTAATAGCCGTTGTTTGTGCTATTCAGTGGTCTACGTGTGGTTAGGGGAGAACTGTTGAAAAGTTGGCGCAGGGCTCGGGTTCCATGCAGCTAAGGAACGGGGAGGTAGCCAAGTCATATGTCAATGAATAGGTCTATTGAACTCCGCGAAGATAAATAAAAGCAAATTTTTTTTCAGCAGTTATGTGTAATTTTTTCTGTAGTTGAAGACTACTAAGGGTAGGTACTGTATCTCGGACGGACGTGGCCGGTCTCACGGTCCTGAAACGGGAGCGCAGCAGCAGCGCGCACGGCGAACCAGGTTGTAAACTCCATGCTTGTTGATTTAACCTCGGTGAGAGATCTGTGGTGTCAGACCTGTGTGTCCGCGTCTGTATGAAGTTACTGTGCGCTCGCCTCCCTGCCAGTGTTGCCAGAGTTTGCGAGAGAAATAAGCAACCAGGACGTCTATGAAAACAAGCCCAAAAGAAGCGACTACTATTATTGGCCACATGAGCACTTTAAACCTGTATGCAATGCATTGGCTATTTGAAAATAGCAGATCTACAAGCTCACAACGCGTCGCAAACTAATCTTGAAAATAAAGCCAAACATTTTGAACATTTTAGCAACACAAATCTGGTAGGGGGGTCCCTGGCACAAAATATTTTTAAATGGGGGGGATCCGTGGACAAATTAATTTAGGGGTCCTTCACATGGAAATGTCTGAGAACCACTGGTTTAAACAACATTATAGGAAACATGCCCAAATAAGCAACTACACTAGAAACAAGCCCAAAAACCCACAACCCGCAAAAACAAGCCCAAAGTCACCTATAATAGGCAGACATGGCAACACTGCTCACCTCCCTGCCCTCTGCCTCCTAAGCTAAAAATATTGAAAGGAAACGTTGAAGTTACTGTAAGAGGTGATCACATGCTCACTGCATACCGGAGGTAGTTTATGAACATCAGGTTATATTGGATGAGTGGACAGTAAATTAGCCTCCATATTTTGGATGTTGGTGGTGCAAATCTTTCTTTTTATTAACTAGTGCCTTATATGTGTCTCCTGAGATCGTATATATCCTGTTTCCTCTCTCGGTACCTCTCTCTTAACCACTTAAGCCCTGTTTAATTCTTTTTTTTTTAAATAGAAGATCTACACGCTCACAAAGCGGTGCAATATTGTGCTAGTAGTCTTGTAGATCTGCAATTTTCTCTATTTTTGAAAGATTTGTTATTCTTTTTCGCCTGTTCAGGACAACAGTTTGAAAGTGGTTAAATGATAATTCCAGGCAAGGCAAGTTTATTTGTATTGTACATTTCAACAACAAGGCAATTCGCAATTCAATGTGCTTTACACACATAAGACAGGTATATTGTCATGGCATTATAATAATATACTTGGTGGTCTAAGATTCTCAAGGTTATCACTGCTGTTCACTGTTACTCAGCTGAATTCCTGACACTGTAACGTAGTGTACATGTGTAATATGCAGGCACCAGATGGTTGGAAGCATTTAACTGGTAATAACACTCATCTTGGCTGGTAGTCAATCAGACTGAGATAGTGTATAAGTGTTCACAAATCAATAATCAATTAAAGGTTTTGTTAGTCCTGATGTGTGCACTTGATATTTGGCACCAGAGTCATGTGAAAAGGCCCTGAGAGAGGTATGGATCAGGTATTAGGCCTAGTGGACACACTTTAGGATCTATAGTCCGGACAATACAGTTTCCTATTAAAGCCCGCTGACCGATGCCAGATTTTTGGGTCTGAAGACGATCCTGATTTTCGATTGAGTCGTAGCCCACCGATTGCCAATGTTTTGAACGATATTTTGTCAAAAAAGTACAACATTTTCTTAAAGTTTCGATATGAGATCATTTATGTACAATAAGTCATAGAATAAAATGTTATTTACATATATAAAAACAGACACCCAAAATTGGGACACGTCAGCTGGCGAGATCGATATCATAAGAAAAGTCAAATAATAGCAGTGGGGCTCTATTTCCTGTAGCCTACAATGGTTCCTAAAAACCAGCAGCAGGAATTCAAACAACTCACGAACTGGCTGAAAACAGCAGGTTCGGCTTCTTCTCTCGTCATTGCGACTCGTCAACGTGTAAAGCCAGCAGCAATGAAAACATGAAAAGACCCAGAGTATTTTCCTCAATAAAACAACAACTTAATTCACAAAATGGGTGTGTGTAAAAGTCCACATTAGCTGCTGCTGCACCTGGTAAAGCCAGAGCAATGAGCCGTTACCACAGAGTTTAGACTTATATTATACACAAGCTTGCCCGCCGTTGCCAAGGTTATTGCGCTAACAACGTGCTGCGAAGTGACACGTCTATCAGCGAGTAGCACTGCCACGATTGTGACATTTTAAATGACGATTAATTGTCACACAAATTATTGCGATTAACGATTTAATTTTGTTTTTGTTGTTAAACATTGAAACACATGAATAGAAATTACATTTATGTTTGGCCTTTTAGGATTTGAAGTTGCACAGGTGC
The DNA here is from genome assembly GCF_963280865.1 of Gymnoscopelus braueri. NCBI lineage: Eukaryota > Metazoa > Chordata > Actinopteri > Myctophiformes > Myctophidae > Gymnoscopelus > Gymnoscopelus braueri. Next base: position 12,993,472 of record NC_137611.1, read on the forward strand.
AGATATGACAGATAACTTAAATAAACAAAGAAATAACTGATATATTAATTACTTTATACTTAAAAATAGTGGTTATAGCAGATCTACTCACAACACGTCGACACGTCAACATAAGCCATTATGTAATAATCGTGACAGGCCTATCAGCGCGTTCAGGTTTCGGTACCCAGCATTGACCGGGTTCTTGTATGGGTGAAATAGGCTCTCTCTCTCCCTCTCTCTACCCCCCCCCCCCACTCTACCTCCCTCCCTCCTTCCCACTGTCCCTCTGTCTATCTCTCTCGCTGATTGAGCGAGCGCTGGTCTGACGTCACACATAAAACTCACTCTCAGACAACTTGAATTTCTACGGTGATGCCCGTCGGGGACGCATGCCCCTCCTCCGGTTATGCAATACCCGTTGTACCCATAGGTATAGTACTGGAGGCCAGTCTGTGATGTCAGTAGTACTATGATGTATTTAATGATGACTTCAGAGATGTCCATATATGGGCATAAAGAGGGACACGGACAGACATACACACATACAGATAGATACAGAGATTTGTGGATTTATAGATATCTTTGGACAGCTGCCGATCCGCCCGACTTCCTACTCGTCACTGCACTCCCTTGGGTCCTCAGCGACACACACCAAGTTTGGAATCGATCAGTCCGACGGGTCTCGAGATACGCAAGACACACACACACACACACACACGCACACGCACACGCACACGCACACTCGCACACACAGATTCCTTGGCCTTTGTAGAGATACCACTATGGCTGTTATCCTTAGGGTATGTGAAATTATAGTACATATACCTCATTACACAATGTTATTGTTTACTGCCGCAAAGAAAATGAAACTATACGCCATTTTATTGAATTGTTGTGGAATGTCTTTGTTTAACCTTGAATGACTTAGTTATTGCTTTTGATGAAGATGGAATGTTACCCCACTGCCCCAGCATCTCAGCATTTCTGCTTTATTTTTTGTAAACAGTGTGTGTGACATTGAACAGAGAGGCTAGAAAGGAGGGAGAGAGAGAGGGGACATGCAGTAAAGCATTGGTTCTCAAAGTGGGGTCCGAGGACCCCCAGGGGTCCTTTAGGGGAAGGGGGTTCCAGGGGGTCCCCAGCAAAAGTAGTTAACATAGCGTCACAATCATTTTAACCACTTTATCCATTTATATGTTTGCTGTTCGAAAATAGCAGATCTACAAGCTCACAGCGCGTCACTTCGCGCCGCTTGTACATCTGCTATTTTTGAGCATCCATGAAAAATCTGGAAAGTGTTTGGAACACTTTGAATAAACACAAATGTTCTGTTCTGGGGACGTCCCTGGCACAAAACATTTGTAGATGGCGGTCTGCGTTCTAATAAATATCAATTTTGGGGTCCTTGACATGAAAAAGTTTGAGAACCACTGCAGTAAAGAGCCTTGGGTGTAGGGCTGTCACCATCATTTTATTTTACCATTAATTGTCTCACAAATAATTGTGATTAATGATTTAATTGTGCATTTGGCATTGAATATTGGAACATAATAAAAAATGTAATAAAAGTTTTTGTAAACAAAAGTTGCACAGGGCAGATATGACAAATAAATGAAAAAAAACAAATTTAAATAGTGGATATAGCCGGCTTTTAGATCTGCTATTGCCGCAAATTTTTTTTTTGTGTTGAAATTTTGTTTCAACATGGAAACGATTATGACGATTATGCTAAGTAATTGCGATTGTTTCAAATAATTGCGATTGTTTCAAATAATTGCGATTGTTTCAAATAATTGCGATTAGGCGATTATGTAATAATTGTGACAGGCCTACTGGGGTACGTGGGATTCGAACCTGTGCCAGCGGTAGGAAAGATCCTTGGCCTTTATTTATGTGGTATGCAGGGTGTGCGCTCTTACCACATGAGTCACCAGGGTGCCCCAAATAGAATAGAAGCCTTGTTGACTGTGAATTTCCCTGACAAAAAGCAATGCCTAATTTGCCAAACTGCAGTGTGGCAAGGGTAAAGCTACAAACCCCTTCTAATAATATACAAACAGGCTTAAAAACGTGTTTGAGTGTTCTGTATCATGGTGAAATCGATAAAGTCCACGAGAGTGAATGCAAAGGCCATGGTAAAACACCTGTATGACAATGCACGTCAATGCACCAGGCTTCCACTGTGACCTCAATATGACATTTCACATTCCCAAACCATGCTTGGTTTAATATAAAGCTGTGGCAACCAAAAGACATATTCCCCCTGTTTTCACAACTCATATTAGATGGGAGAGATGTGTGACATCATCACTCTTTTCCAAGGGTTTTGGGCTTACAGTATAACTGAACAAGTTATACTAAAGCTATTGTTCCGTGAAATACTCGTTAATCTTTTTTATATGATGTGTGATTTATGATGGATTATCCCACTGGGAGAGCTGGAGCAGACCACAGCAAAATCGGGAGTGTTAATTTCACTGTGAGCGAGTAAACATTGATGTGTAAGGGTCCATTCTTACACACTCAGTTAAATTAACATTCAGGATTTTACTGTGCGTGGTCGATATGCTTACATTTTCAGTTTCTTCCTTGTTATTAACATGACAGCACAGGCGGAGTTCATCAGATCACATTAGGTTAGATGCAGGTTTGACTAGGCCAAAACGTCAAATGATGTTGTAATGAAGAGATTTGTTTTTTAATTGCGTGAATGTCGCACCTCTTTCGCCTTTTTCCATGTGAAGACTGCACCTCCACTAACCTGACAAACCTCATTATTAATGTGATAAATCTCTGGTAATTAATTCTTTCTCATTACAGTACTGCCGGACATTTGTCAAAGTTATGCTGTAATTATGACCTTTTTACTACGCCGCTCTGCATGATTCTAACCATCTAGGTGTGCGTTTGTCCAGAGCTAATCTTGCAAACCGCTGACTGACATTGTGCACAATCTTTTGTGCACACTGCGGCCACAGACGTAGCTCCACAATTTCCGCCGCCCACGTTTTATACTTTTAGAAATATTTAACTTACATTTTATAATGGAAGTCATTGGGGCTCAGACTAGGCTGAAACCTCGCCCACATTTGGAGTCATACATCATCATATGTCATTGGCTGGCCACATGAAGTCCGAGATCCACACTGGAGCCACGTCCGTTCCCAGGTGGATCCTGAGATCCACATGATTCGATTAGTTTTTTAAGAGGAGAGCGGGCAGGCCACTCTAGCTGGTATTGTCTTTATTCAGAAATACAGTACGGGGAAAGCTGATAAACCGTATAAGGGATGAAGAAAGAGGCGGGTGGGCTTCAATCCAAGGCCAGCAGGGGTACATGTTGGTTCAGAAGCAATACTGTTGTTATAGTATTTCACCACAGGCAATAATGATTCTGTCAAGTTTTGGCATTCACTGTTAATTAATCCAGCCAGCCCAGAAAAACAGATACGTTGGCTGGACGAACATCAAGGTTAGAAGGATGTCAGGATGTTGTGACTTGTGATTAGTGTGAGCAGACTCTGGGCTGCAGGAATGCTAATGACCTACACTACATCATTCAAGGTTAACATTATCTAATCTCTCTCCTAGCAGCATTCAAGGATGAACTTACCCACTTCATTGTACTGGACTAGTACTAACCTCGCCTCAGTTCAATTTATATCGTGCAGAACTCTTAATGTAATACAATAATATTGAAACCTGATGTTCCTATTTGGGGCATGTCATTATATGAAAGTGAAACAAAAAGCAAAAATATCATATTTGCTATTTATAGAGCATAAGGGGTTAAGCTATTTAATGTTCATTCTGATAATTTATTCTTGTATTTTTGTAATAATTGCACTCAATCCCGGTGCCAGCATTTTCCCTTGTATGTACACTGGCCTGCTCAATGACGAGAAGCCAACTGGCTGCTGTTATTAAGAAAAACAGTTATTAGTCTGATCGCTGACTGTTTAATGTGTGTGTTTGTTTCTGCAGCGTGCGCGTTCAGGTTCAATGGCCTGTCCTTGGTCTACCTCATCTATCTCCTGCTTATCCCACTGTTCGCAGAGCCCACAAGCACAACAATGAAGGGTAAGGCCTGATGGCACAAATTACATACTTTTACCCCAGTAGAATACACATGCCTCTGCCTACATAATGCTAATATCAAGACAGACAGACAGACAGACAGACAGACAGACAGACAGACACTATATTTTTCTGTACATAGGGTACAGCATCGTCATAGTGCACCAACTGTCATAGTGTGGGGTGATAGTGTACCAACCAGTTTCTATAGCAAGAGGTGCGACTCCACACCTGAATTTAGCAAAGGCGCTGCTATAATGCCTTGATAGGATACAATGTATGTATAGCTCTGTTTCAAAAGCACTCTTCACCTTTTTATTAGTGTACTGTATTTATTAACTGAATCCATTTCTATTCATCTCTTTCTGACTATGCAATGTAATTTTTTTTTATCATTGCTTAAATAGACAGTGTAGTCTACATTTTTTTAAACTTTAGTCAGCTGGGAAGCCCACAGAACTAAACACACGTTTACACAAAATTACAGAACCACTGGCACTGGCAGTTTTCCCAACCCATATCGCTCTGTATGAGCAGCGTTTGGGGTGTATTTGCGGTACCAACTCCTACAGTAGCATTTCAGGATGGGCAAAACCAGTCATTCAAACAGTTTAGTAAAACATTTAAATGGAAAGCCACCCATAGATTTGCATTTGGCTGCTGTGATTGCACCCACAGCTCTATTTGCATGCATTGCTAGAGGCTTAACAGTTTTGTTCGAGCCTAAGAACTCCATCTTCCGAGGAGATCAGCCCAAATATGTATACTCTATAACAGCTTCCCATAGTTGGGGACATTGAAGGATTTATTTTCATTATCTACAGACACTCTTGCCTAAGGCCTTGATCGCCAGAGATACTGTAGATCATTTATGTACTGTAGAGAAGAGAATGGGAGATTAAATACAGCCTTGTTTTATTCCAATATAAACTGGGAACCAATCTGTAAGACAGTCATTGACATGACAACAACACTTCATATTTTCGCACAAAGCAGTAAGGTAGTTCAGTATACAATCTTGCCATGTACTGTATATAGGCCCAATATCAACAGTTTGTCCGAGAGCATTTTACATTCTATATGGTCACAAGCTTTAGAAAAAAGCTACTTCCAACTGAGCTACAGTATGACTGACTACAGTATAAGGGCCTCTTGCAACTTAAACCCTAGTATCCCTATTCTGGGGAGAACATCCGGGCAAAAATAGCTGCTTTACAAGCGTTGTGAGCTTGCAGATCTGCTATTTTTGGCGAAGAGATTTTTAGTGTAGACTGAAAACAGGAGGGGGCCTAGTACAGAGCCCTTGGGAATCCAATCAACTAAGTATAGTGTTTTAAGTGGTTTTACCTAATCCTTCGACATCTTTGGAAAATATAAATCACGGCTCGTCTGGGAAGGTTTTTGAAAGGCGACCGTCCTCTTTTACGGGTGATAAATGTGGGGTTGTGGTTTTGAATAGGGCTTGACAAGAGTTTTTGCTGTGTCGGTATGCTGCTCACTTCACCCACCGCAGAACACTAAACAGGACACCTCCCAGACCGCTCATAATGTGGGCTTCAGCAGGAGACCACATGCAGTGTTTAATAATACATAAAGCCATATCGGTGGGGAGGAGGAACATCCAGGCCGTGGGCTGTCTCTCAGCTCGTCTCTCCAGCTGAAATAACAGTCAGGAAGTGAAGGATGGGAGAGAGCCGAGTAGAGGAGAGGAGAGAGGAGAGGAGAGAGAAAGTGGACCACTTATGTACTCATCAATAGTTAAAGAGAGAAATCCTCGAGTAAAGCAAAACGGTCATTGATAGCTGTGTTGACTACAATACTGTGGTTGTTGGACAGATTCTTGGCCATTTTTCAGTAGGCTGTATAATAATGATTTAGTCTAGAGAGCTACGTACGGGAAAAATAATAATATATTAAAAAAAAATATATATATACAGTATTATGGATGAAAGCCTGTTTCATACAGTAACATCCTTATCATAAAATACTCCTTTTTTTATCCCCATCTTCCAAACTCTACATACTGTATATCAAAAATGATAAACAAACAAACAAACAAACAAGATTCAAAGAGCAAAACAGTTAGACAAGAAGTTTGAAAATTCCTGTGAAATATTGGCTTAATTAAAATTATCTTGCCAAATTAAAAGTATGTACTGTAGTACTGCATAGAGCAAGGTTAATTTGCCGTTTTGGATGGCCCACTTGAACATTTTGAAATATTAGTTGTTTGTATGTTAATAGAGACTGTACTAATACTGTAGACTCTAGAGTAGATTTGAGCTGATTTGAGTAAATTCTGTACTTCAATGGTTCCGTTTTCTCCGTTGTATTTTTCACAGTGTCTCCAGTCACACTGAGGTGAGTTTGAATGATCTCTGTGCATTCTGTACAGTATTAACAAAAGTATTTTGCAGGAGGTTTGGACTCGCTTATGTTTATGTAACCTCTGCAGGTCTTATGGTTTGCATAGTGTGATGAGGGCGAACAAAAGAATACATGTAAACTGCCACAGGCGTTGGTTAGTATTTTCTGTTTCCAGCTGGGGGAAGCTTGCCAGTATATATATACAGTACCACCTGGCTGTGTATTTATTTACTGTATTATCTCACATTCCTGGCGAGAATGGACTCATTTCAGTGCATTAGTTTGCAGTCTTAATAGGAGAAGCCATCTATTTATCTGTGTATATTAAGCCGTGTGAGGCTTAATTTGGCATTTGACACAATGTAGCTGACAGATCCCGGTTTTGTAATAAATCATGAAATACATTTTTTAAAATCATTGACGTAATTAATTGAGGAAATTGACCAAAAAAAGTAACCATCTTTTCCTTAAAAGTGATCTTTTATCGAGAGAACAAAGGAATGACTGTGCAATCCATATTATCTGAATAAGTAGTCTGGATTTATATTTTGAACTGAGTCAGCTGAAAGTAAATTGACCTCAGTCATGATAATTACACCTGTAGCCGCACACCCTGACAGTCACAAACCTTAAACATACAAATTTGAACGTACAATATGTACCGACACGCTGTATAGTCTTTATTTATATCAATTAGAATTAGGAGAACCAATTAGCGTAGATCCCCTTGACTGATGTGCTGAACTGTGTTGATGGTCTGCTTCATTTTGGCTATTGAATCTCAGGCCTGTTAAATTGGTATTGTTAATTTAAGACAGATGTTGAGTATGAATAATTCATTAAGGGTCATTTCCTTTTAAAAGCCTCGTCAGTTCATTATGCCTAAAGAATGCATCAGTGAAAGACTCTGGCCATAATTGGACAGGAACATCTTGTGCCATTATTGTTATTGTTAGTGAGTTACTGTCTAATATTATAAAGACAGTATTTAACCACTTAAGCTCTGTTCAAAAACAAATTCTAAAATAGCAGGTCTACAGTACAAGCTCACAAGAAGCCACATTGTGACACATTGTGAGATCCGCAATTTTTCTGAAATGTTTTATATTTTTTCCAATAATGACATATGCCAAAATAGGGATGCCAGGGTGAAAGGGTTTAATTTCCCCTAAAGGTAAATTTCCAGTGAACATATCAAAAATCTAAACTCTCATAAACATTTGAGTCCATAAGCGATACAGAATTTCTATTGCCGTTATCAATTAGCTAGCAGAGGCCTCAGACAGCAGTGCGGTAAGAAGTAGATGTCATCGATTTTATATGAATTCATAAACCTCTCTATTTTATGAAGTAATTTATTTTATCTCAAAATGGAGTAATTTAAATTCCAAGTTGCTAGGGTTCAGCGCTTTAAATTGCAGTGCTGGCAAGCCCATGTTGAGTTGGATAAATGAGGATTGTTGGTTTGTTTGGGAAAAGCAGTCATTGCTAAAAAATGATTTTGAACAATGAACTCTTTTGGCATGGTTTAAAAGCACTCCAGGGACACAGCAGTTTGCGAGTGAATAAAGAAATAACGGCGTGCTACTAATTCAGGACGAGTGTCATAACCGAGACAGATGGTGGCCAGACAGTAAAAGGAAAACAGGGGACGGTTGCCAGTGCAGTCACATTGTCCAGTGCTTAAGGACCAATTTGGACCCAAGTAGCTCTCTATTCCTCATACCGAATCTTTACGAGCATTCTTCTCTTCCTTTGCAGCCGTGGAGAGGGAACTGCTGGGGGAAATTAGCTCAAATTGTTTTCACTTCAACATTTAATAAGCATGGTATGAGTTGGTGTTGGGCATTTGATAAGGTTACAACACGGATAGCCCGCACTGCTCAGCGGTAGCGTCTCACCTTGGCCAGGATACGGTGCCATACCGCAGTAAAACTCTTTAAATGCTCCCCGCGAGGATGCATTAAATTTAATGAGGCTACACCAGAACAGAACCGGAGCGGTGTGTGGAGATGTACAGAACTGGAGTGCTGGAGATGATGATGCTCCCGCGGACGAACAATCGAATGCCCAGCGGACCCCAGACCGCGCTGTCGCGGAGGCCGCCGGGTAGCGGGCGCTAATTTCGTTTTGTGAAAGGACAGGACATTGCAGCATATAGGAAGCCAGTGTCACTTCCTTTTCAAAGCAGAGGCCCTCTCCAACGGGCCCTTCCGTGCCCTGAGGATGAGAATGTTCATTTCCGTGCTACGAGGAGGTCGAAGAACCCTACTGTAGTGAATTATCACCATAACAACTCCTGAAATTATCCCAAATACCTTTAGGTGTGCTATAAACAGGCCATGTGTTTTGCAGCTGTCGTGGTTCTTCAGTCGGCTCTGGTCTCACACCCATCTATGGATGAGGAGCGACCAGGGCAAGAAAGACGGTTGCATTCTTTACTCCCTATAACAAAGCAGGAAGGAAACCAACTCAATTTAGGAATTCATGTTCAGATGTGTATGCTTTTCCTGTGGTCAGGACCCTGTCTGATTGGCACTTGTGAACACTTTCCCAAAGCCAGAAGTCAGAAAAACAAACCTTTGCAAGGTCAGAATAACATCAGTACGATGTTTATTATGGACCCACAGAATATATGTTTGACTTTTAATAATGAGCTTTGTTTTATTGCCAGAACTTAACTACTACTGGTAATGCAGCCGTATCCCCAGAAAATACCCAAGGGTACTTTTCCCCAATTCATTCTCCATGGAGCAGCAGCTCCAGACTTAAATGTTTCTGAATAGAGTTGTTAAGGTTGACAAATAGACTGGACATTCTTATTATTAGGAAGTACATGAAGAAATTCTTTAATTATGGCGTTTTCTATCAAAATACATTTTGAAAGTTGGTGAGTGCTTTCAAGAAGAAGCCAGAATGGAATTTGTTTTGGTGAATTGTCAAGTTGTCATAATCAAGGTGCAACTTTACTCTCCAAATAAAGTATTTTTTGCATATAACTGATTACAATAATAAGTGAGTGGTCTTCCCTTGTAAATGAGACCTTGACAATCTTTTTTAATATTGAATATTTATTATTTTTTGTTTTTTCATAAAATTGACAATAAATGACCAGAAGCATTGCAAAAAAATTAAGAGAAAAAACCTAAATACAATAAAAAATGAAACAAATATGTACAATAAAATATGAATAAGCTAATTTGAACATAAATTGAGAGATACGTTAGTAATATTATTTTACTATGCTACAGTGGTGGGAATTAAGAGATTATGCAGATTATGAATCAGTCATGTGGATTGATTGATTGATTGATTGATTGATTGATTGATTGATTGATGTTTTCATTTACAAAACGTGCATATACATGACCACATGTGTGCATATATCTGTCAAAAGGATAAACACAAAAAGTTTGATATCTTATTTCCATTGTGGTCCTTTGAGTGCAAATGTGTAAACCGATTGCCATGTGTTTTGGGGGGAGGGGGAGGGGGTAGCAGAGACAAACAGAAAAATGGGAGCTTCTCCATGTAAGTGAGAAATGGTTGCCATATTTTGATATTTTGTAGAAAGTAACGTTCTACTTAACAATCTCAGGACAGAGCTAACCACTGTATCTAGAGCAGTGCTTCTCAAAAGTGGTATCCGGGGAACCCCAGGGGTCCTTGAGGGGTTTCCAGGGGGTCCCTGGTAAAAAACTATTGCCCTATTTAATATTTTGGCTATTCACAAACTCTTCAAGAACTTGTAGATCGGCTATTTTAGAAAAATCTTGAAACCTCTTCTCTTGTGGGGGTCACTGTGGTACAAAACCTTTTCAGATGGTGGTCCGTGGCCAAACACACGGAGATTCTTTGACATGAAAATGTTTGAGAACCACTGTATCTCAGAATCAGAGAGAGGTTTTTACAGGTGTAAAGCAATAGGTGGAATTATTTTTGTTTCACCTACTCCCTCGTTTCATAGTATTCTTTGAGAAGAAAGAGGACAAAGGTAGAGTGAGATAGAAAACAGGTTAAATAGAACAAAATAAAGATGCATACAGAGAACGTATAGGGCATAGCAGTGGCAGCCATTTTGTGATGCCAGAGATTCCTGAAAATATTTATATAAATTATTTGAAGCCTGTAACCAAGCCATCAAAGCTCCTGGTGAATCATGAAAACATTTGATTCTATGTTGAAAAACATTTGATGACACAGAATCAAATGTTTTATAGTCATGATTCACCAGGAGCCTGGATGGCTTGGTTCCAGGCTTAAAATAATTGATATAAGTATTTTCAGAAATCTCTATGGGAAACATGAATGGGGTTTCTACTGTATGTGTGGCACCACCATGAAGCAGGTATATACATGATATTTAGAAATATATATATGTATAATATATTTATGTATCTAGAGATGTTTTAACAGTGCCATGTGGTTGTGTTGTTGCTGTGCTTCCTGCAGGCCACACAGGGCGTCTGCTCAAGTCCCTGTGCTTCACCAGTGTGACCTTCCTGCTGCTGCAGATCATCTATCAGATCACTGTCCACAGCCTTCTGGCTGCCAGATCCATCGACTCCCATTTCAACTGTGAGTACACACTACTGCCTGCCTCTCTGCTGTCTGTCTGCTCCCTGGCTGCCCAGGGCTGCTGGCAGCATCACACTGTAATGTAATATCACAATAATAACAATGATGATAATAATGGGGTTTTAAAAGGGCCATGCTGGAAGGGAAGCCAGGGCTTTTAATTGTGTGGTACACACAATGATTTTTTTTAATTATTCAGATCAGATGCACACTTTACGTGTGTTTTAATCACATTAAAGAGATAGTTCACCCCCAAAATGACTTTTCTTCTATCGATTAGTCACCCCATGGAGACTTTTGTCGCATTCCTAAGCCAATAATTTGATGACATGGCAACGGTTCCTACCGGTCCGCTGGTCATCAAATTATTGGCTCCATGGGGTGACTAAAAATGTGGGTGAACTATCCCTTTAACGCTGGCGTTCCTATTCTGGTAAAAGAAATGTTAAAAATTGGCATTTATCTACTGTATAAGCTCTCGTCGTGGATATTGTAGATATCTATTTTACGCTTTCCGTCATGTGATGACGTTTTTAGGGCTTAAATGGTTAAAGGTAGGGTAAGTGATTTGCGTTGGTTAAAATAATTGTTAAATAGCTCTATATTCTGATAGTACTCATTGCTATAGAGTGTTTGTTCAGTAAAAGGAGTCTCCTTGTCTCTCCATCTCTTTATTAAACAGAAAATGCATTTTCGTTTCAGTTTCAGTTTCATTTCCAATTTTATCCAACCAGGACAGAGAACTCAATCAGGATACAGATTAAACAAGTGAAATTGGAAGTGATGACACTAAGAAATGAGCATGCAAAATTGGAACTGAAAACTATACAAATTAAGCTTAAAAATGGGTACTTTCTCCTGATTGGCTGAGATTTTGACACCTACCGAAACATTTATTTTCTGTTTATTAAAGAGCTGGAGAGACGGGGAGACTCCTGTTACTGAACAAACACTCTATAGCAATGATTACTATCAGAATATAGTATTTTAACCTTTAAAAAAAATACTTTTTGTTTTAACCAAAAAATATCACTTACCCTACCTTTAAAGTTGTTGAGCAGCAATATTTTAGATTGGGAAATCAAAGTGGGACAGTAAGATTACCTTTTGATTATATCTATATTATATTTAGGTCTGCAGACTGTATTCATGTACGTAAGTTCTAACTTGTATAATTATGAGAAATGTCAGCAGACAAAACATTGTATGATAATGATCAGGGCAGGAATTTCAGGGAGGCCACGAAGGCCATGGCCGTCGTTGCCCCTCAGTTTGGCCTCGTGGCTCTCAAATAAATCTCTCTTTCTTGTCAATTTATAGAGAGACACTAGTGTCTCTTTCTTGTCATGTAGACACTAGTGTCTTTTGTTGAGATTCTGAATTCTTAACTCCCCTGAGTCCCCATCTTTAAACCAATCCAGTAACCTGATTGGTACAGGGTTGAGCATGGATCAGATTTTAAATACCATTATTTATTTATTTCACTGCAGATAGTCTACATAACTTTTTTTAAATCATCTTAATTCAATTAATTATTTCAATGGACAAAAATCTTGTTTTATTTGATGGCCTTCCTGCCCTGGCATTTGGCCTTTGTGACCTCAAAAAATGAAAAACACCAAAGGTCAAGCTATATCATTATCAGGCCTTGCCCCTAAAATGACGAAATTCCAGGCCTGATAATGATAGAATCAACTGTATTCTATGGCTCATTGTCACTCTCTTCTCAATGTTTACTAATGTCAAAGGTCCTGTATTTAACACTCTTATAGCCTGGGGCTGAGCCATCTAGAATAGTAATACTGGAAGTCAATGGAGGCTGGATTGGCCTGAAACTTTTTTATTTCAGCACTGTTTCTTTTTGTATCATATTATTTTATTATCCCTTGCCTTGTATTCTATTGTATTTCTATGGACCTGAGTCCACTAATAAATATTTGATTGAAAAACGGAAATGACGGCTATTATACAGTAGACTGAAAACGAAATTTTCAAGGTCATAGGTCTTTTTTTACTTTTTTAAAATTAATGATGTGTAATCAATACAATCTTAGTGTTTTGTCAATTATTTGGAGGCCCACTTGCTATATCCTGACGGCCCACTAGTGGGCCCCGGCCCACAGGTAGGGGATCGCTGTGTTAGAGTTCACACCAGAACAGAACAGTGTGATGATCTGTATTGGCGTAATCACCCGTGTTGAAGGCAGTCTGTGTGTGTACACAAGCGTGACCCATACATCAAACAGCTCGTCTGGCACTTGAACTCTGACTCTGAGGTATTGAAGGGGTGTCACAGGGTGGTGTGTGTGTGTGTGTGTGTGTGTGTGTGTGTGTGTGTGTGTGTGTGTCATCCGAAACGCATACGTTTCTCACAGTCGAAGGGGGAGTGTCCATCTAAAACCAATACTCTGTTCATACTTTCTTCTTTCACTGATGTGAAGAAATTTTCTTTCTAAGAATTTTGTATGTGTTATAAAACCGCTTAAGCGCTATGGTATCGGGTGGTACAAACAGTTTATCTACAAGCTCGCAACGCCGCTATTTTTAAATATTCTTTTAGAAAATGACATAATGACCTGCCAAAAAAAACAGACACCAGATTGAAACTGTTTAAAAAGCTATATAAATGAATTAGCTTCAGACTGTGCCAAAAGGTGCAGATTTATGATAGATTTATCATATTTCACGATTTAATGAGCTTCCTCGTACCATAAGTACAGCTGAGTAAAAACATTTAAAAAATAATAATGAATTGTGCTGCCTGCTAAGAAAACAGTGTGATCTAGCGACTGCGTGTTGGGAAGGTGTTAATAGTTGGCTGTGCCGTGGGCCGCTCATGAAACTCAGTATCAAACCGTAAAATACAAGCGATGTCTAGACGGGACAGAGGCTGACCTTGTGTTTTAATGACACGTGAAGTCTCATGGTAGCAAAAACACATTTTCCACTGTAGACACAACAACAGCCAACTCTCCTGAAATAGCAGAATGGACCGTATCACCTCGGGGCAAGGCTACACACAGGGCCACTCTCACTGGGCAGGCTAAATATTTGGTAATGATATTTGGTAATAAAGGAAATACTTATTACCAAAGGTCTCAAAGTCAGAGGTAGTTGCCAGATTAAGTCATGGTGTAATTATTAGACTGTGTGAGAGCTGATCCCATAGGAAATTGGATGTTTAAAAAAAAAAAGTGGCAAACACTGTGTCACGTAATAACAGTACGATGTTGAATCAATACGCATCTATGAAATGTGGGGATGCTAGTCGGTTTGTTACATTCTGTGTCGATCGACGCAAAAACGTTGTGATGACATGATGGAATACTTTCTGTCCCATTCTGAACATTACACTTGAATGTTTGACTGATGTCCTACTACATTACCCAGAATTCACTGGGAAGGCTTGGGTCTTGGAGGCCATTGCCCCAGTGGACTGTATATGTCATTGCACGAGTGCACAGTCAATATGGGACGCTTTTCATTTGCTTCGTCAGTGTTTCAGAGAGAGAGAGAAAGAGAGCATTGACCATGTACTGTAATGATTGTTATTCTCACCCATAGACAGGAGATAAAGTAAATAATCATTAGGAAGGAATTATTAAATACCCGTTAATTATGTATGAAGATTTTTGCCTTAATATGTAAATCAGTAAATTGTTGCTGGAGTAACATTCAGTAGCTCTTTTCCTGTTTTTGTGTGAAGACCTTACATCGACCATTAGTGTGTCTGCTATGAATATAAATAACATCCTTTGTAATGCAGCATTTAACAGTGAAGGCGTGTTTGAGCGCTCCTGTGCACAGCATTGTTTTATAGCTGACTGTCTCTCCATCCTGGCCCTCATTAGACATTTAATGAGCCACATGCTAAGGAGAGAATACATCCATCACGCACCGGCCAAGAAAGGCTTCATATTGAGCCGCAGTGAACATAAAGAAAGAAAATCATTTTCAGATTTTATGGCAACATAATAGTTTGTGTAGCAGTCTTCAGGGTGAGAAATTTGGAAATTTGATACAAATTAGGATCAATTTACAAAACGTCCCACTGAGAATAAACAAAGAGTATCTTCTGTACCCGTTTAATCACTTTAAGCCCTATAGCAAAAAATAGACTATCAAAAAGCTCACAATTACTTGGTGTGTAGCAGTGGATAGCCCTATCAAAAAAAAAATTGTACATTCTTTACGTTTTATCTTTTGAAATGTTTTGCCTATGATGACATGCTCAAACTATAGGGACACCCAGGTTGAAAGTGGTGAATTACTTCTATAAACAGTTGTTGGATCTCCACTCCCTGAGCCTTCTGTTTGGGGTTATTTTTATTTGGACCTACAGTATGTAACGGCACAGGAAATCAGACATTATCCTTTGTCCTCCCACGCTGACTACACTCTCCCAGACTAAATTCTCAGGTTTCCCTATCTGATATCGAATCCCCCACGACACTCTTTTCCTTTTGGCAGACGTGTGTAAACAAGGAGCTGTCCTGTCGCGCGGGAGATGCTTGTCTTCCCTCCAGCATAACGGTGCATCATTTCCTCTGTGTCTTTATTCGCCGGAGCCAAATAAGCCATTAGGGCAGTAAACCGAGTTGAGCGTGAATGAGTCAAAAACCCCTTCCAAGAAAACTAACATCTCTCCAGCTGTTGTAGCGGGTCACCAGTGATAAGTCAACCAGGAGAGCTGGGCCCCGGCTTCCTTTAGGAGCACATCCCTCATTCCTTTGTGCTTAGCGGGGTCAAATAGTCACAGAGGAGTGCATTTGAAAAACCTCACTACCTAGTGGAAGGAATTATGTCACTTAACGCATTGAAATCACTATTGAATTAGCTGTCTTCTGCAAAAAAAAGTAACATTTTAGTGGATAGAACTGCTTGTATTTGTGAGACATGAAGCAACGTAAAGCAATGGAGCTTTTTCTTCTAAATGCTTTCCTTTGTTTCTCTCAAAAGTCTGCCGTCGTCATGTCATGTGCCACTTTGACTATACAGTGGAGTATACAGTACAGTAGTCACCAACAACAATGCTTCCCAGCTTCTCCATGTAGTCATGAACCAAACTAGACCATACAGTTCTCCAATTAAGCACTTTCAACCCGGTGTGACGGTGTCCATATTTTAAGGCATGTCATTATAGGCGAAAATGATCAAAAATAGCCAATCTTGCAGATCGGCTATGTTCGCTATTCTTCGCACAACAAAGTCTATAGGGCTTAAAGGGATAGTTCACCCCCAAAATGACTTTTTTTTCTATCGATTACACACCCCATGAAGACTTGAATTCATGGACATAAGTTTTGGTCTCATTCCTAAGCCAATAATTTGATGACCGGTGGCGCTCCGGTAGGACACTCAAAGTGTCAACTTTGAGTGTCCTACCGGAGACATTAGCATCTTTCCGCCGGTCACCAAATTATTGGCTTAGGAATGCGACAAAAAAATCTCCATGAATTCAAGGCTTTTTTTGGGTGAACTATCCCTTTAAGTGGTTAACTCTAATAGCCCATCATGACTTTGGGTGAATTGGGTAACAGCCCACCATTTGAAAAACACTGACTGCCCCTTTACAGCCATTCTTTTATTTCCAGTATGCTGACCTTTACTTCCCTACATCCCTCACCTACACTAAACTCAATATCCCCCAAATGTGACACATTCATTGAGTGCTCCCTGCACACAGAGGTTGCCAGATAAAAGCTGCAGTGCAAAACACTCAAGGTTTTGCAGTTTTGGTGTGTGTGTGTGTGTGTGTGTGTGTGTGTGTGTGTGTGTGTGTGTGTGTGTGTGTGCGTGTGCGTGACGTACGTGTGTGTGACATAATGCTGCGCTGCCCCGGCAGGTCCCCTCCTCGCCCCCTACGGAAAAGGGCACTTGGCATTGGGCCCCAGAGATAGAGAGAAGAGAAACAATGGGTATTGCGTGGAGAGAGCGTGCTGCTGCGAGGTTAACAGCCCAGCAAGTACAAAGGGCGTTTTATGATGTTCACATAAACTCTGAGAGGACAGGTATTTTCAATGCCTGGCTGGAAAAGAGTGAATATGGCCTCGCCCCAAAAAACAGAATGGAAGTCTTCCCTTTGCTCAAACTACACAGTAAAGTCCCGAGTGTTGTTTGTTTAACGCCGAAGAGTGTACAAAACGGAACCAAATTGATTCATTTGGTACAGGTACATTAAGGCTCTGTTTGTACTCTTGTGAGTTCACTTAAGTTCATTAGATTTTTTTCCCTGTTAGACATATACGTAAAACCTTTTTTCACATGCTTCACAGAGATTCACATGCTCATCGAGTGCCCGAGGGGAGGGAGAAGCATTGAGTTAAATTGACACTCAGGATGTTACTAGTGTGTGTACCCTTCAGTTCAGTGTCAAGCGCAAATGCCCCAAAATACTCCAGCATTCCTTTGGATATTAACATTCCAATACGGCACACTACAACAACAACAATGCGTCGCTCTCATGCTACGGTATGGATGGATGGGACTGCCCTGCCCTGCCGTTTACCCTCTTTGGCATTCCGATGTGTGTGATGTCATAGGTTTTTGTAAAGCTTTCATTGTGCACCTGTAGGGTTGAGGTTGGACTGGGGGGGGGGAAGTTAGGTGTTGCAGATGTTTGGTCCAGGCATTCCTGAAATAGCTCTGTTTTAGCCCTTTGGGTATCATGCCGAACACTTTGAAGAATTACTTTTATTCTTTTTTTATTCGTCTCTGTCATTCTTAATGCCTTGCGAGCAACTGAACATGTGGCAACTGATTCTAAAGGGAACATAAATACTTTTTTCATGGGATTAAATCTGCGATCCATACCCTTTTTTTCTCGTGAATTAAACATAATTTTAATCTGTATATATATTTTTGGGCGGTGAAACGGCCCCTATAAGTGAGGTTTGGAAATTTGTACAATTATCTTGGGCAGTGAAACCGCCCCTATAAGTGAGGTTTGGAAATTTGTACAATTATCCTGCGCTGTGATTGGCCAATCACAATCTATTCAGGACTGTGATTGGCCAGTGTCACATGACACATGTGCATAGCCCTATATAAGAAATCATAAGAGTGTTTCAATAAATGTATTTATCTTTTGTACATGATTGGTTGACTCCATTCAGTATTGTGATTAGCTAGCAAGACACCACCCACTTCACACAGGGTGTGATTTTTGGGCAGTGAAACCGCCCCTATAAGTGAGGTTTGGATATTTGTACAATTATCCTGCGCTGTGATTGGCCAATCACAATCTATTCAGGACTGTGATTGGCCAGTGTCACATGACACATGTGCATAGCCCTATATAAGAAACCATAACTTTAAAAAGAACATAAATTTGTTTTTTTAAAGTTATGGTTTCGTCCATCATAAAGAGTGTTTCAATAAATGTATTTATCTTTTGTACATGATTGGTTGACTCCATTCAGTATTGTGATTAGCTAGCAAGACACCGCCCACTTCACACAGGGGGTGATTTTTGGGCGGTGAAACCGCCGTTTGGATATTTGTACAATTTTTGTAAAATTTTTGGCCAAAAATGTACCCCGCCTAACCCTGCACCGTGATTGGCCAATCACAGTCTATTCAGGACTGTGATTGGCCAGTGTCACATGACACATGTGCATAGCCCTATATAAGAAACCATAACTTGAAAAAAAACATACATTTGTTTTTTTCAAGTTATGGTTTCTTCCATCATAAAGAGTGTTTCAATAAATGTATTTATTTTTTGTACATGATTGGTTGACTCCATTCAGTATTGTGATTAGCTAGCAAGACACCGCCCACTTCACACAGGGTGTGATTTTTTCTATTCAAGAAGTATTGTATGAAATTCAAAGGAAAATACCTCGCCTTCCCAAACAAGCTCTCCAGTCCGTTATGGCTCAACAGTAAAATGTCTGTGCTTGCACGGGGGTCCCGGCCCGGGTTTGAGTCCTGCGTAGGACATGAAAGCAGTTTCATGAAACGCTGGCAAAAGTTTCAGTCACTATTTTACAAACAATGATTAAACTGTGTGTTGCTGAGAATGGATTTATGTGCGGTTGTCTGTTTCTGATAACAGGATGTGATCCATTACTTGCCAGAAATGTGGCAGAGCTGCTTTATGGTGCAAGAATAAGCAAGCAATAAGCAACATCTTCAAGATTCATGACAAAATATGTACTGTAATTTGACCGATTATGAGTGCATCGCCTGGCAGTAATATACTGTATCATTGCTTATATTCTCAAATATCATCTCCATATTCTAACTTTTTGATTTTTTTTTTACATAAATGCCCTACTTGATCATACTCACACAAAAGTATCAAAAGTAGCAGATCTACAAGCTCGAAACGCGGCGCAAATCGACACCTTTCGAGCTTGTCGATCTGCTATTTTGGCTATTTTTTTATTTGATTCCTGAAAAGTAACAGTTTTGGACATGTGAGGTTTCCTTTCCACCCGACAGAGACGATATACGATGTTTTGACAAGAGCTGGTTTTATTTTTCACGCCGTCGTTTTTGTTCCGTGTCACTGTGTACATTAGAGCTACTTCAGATATAAATTACCCTGATCCAACACTTGGGTTTTAATGTCTGTGTTGATTCACGCTCGTCTGCGTCAGGAGAGAGAGGGGCTGTCATCATCGGAGCATGTCCCGACATCTCTTTTCACGTTCCACCTCTGTGCAATGCTCTCTTTGAGACACAGCCTGCAGCGCTGCGTCAGAGCAATCCAACACCCAATTAGGTGCCTAATAAACTGACTAAACAACCCCGCCGTATTGATTTGTCATTGAGTTTGAGACTCTGGAGTCACAAAGGGGATGTTATGTTTTCCTTGGCAAAGGAACAAAGGCCAATCAGTCGCTGGCAGCTCCTCTTAAGGCAAGCGGAGGAATTGAATACCTGGAAATGTGTCTTCAAGCGTTGGCCTGACGTTCAGGAACACTTCGGTTAAGGCCGAGCTTCCCGAGCGACGCTCAAACAACGTGACATGGTTTATTCTGTTGTTTTTAAAAACTGACCGTCAGTAACACATGTACTGTGTTTCATAATTCGGTTAAAAGTCACATGCACATTCCTGTGTGTCTATTGTACTCAGAAAACTAAAGAAACTGTTATTGTCATACTCAGGATGTATTTCATTGCATAAGCAAAGTGATGCCTAATCAGTAAATGTCTTCTTGTTGTTTTGTACAGGCTCGACGTGGGAAAAATCCATACGGCAGATTGGCTTTGAGAGGTAAGACATTAAAGTGTTCGTGCCCATCCCTCAGCAGTACTGTATAGCAGAACCTTTTGCAGGACTGTATGTAACAACGGCATGTGGAAATGGAAAGTGATCCAAACCAAAATGTTTACGACTATATTGTCAACAGTTGTGGTGTGGAGTGGACACCGCCATCCTCTTCAATTAGAACGTTTTTTTAAAACTACATTCATAGTTTTAGTTATAGTTATCGTGCTCAGTGTAAACGGCGATTTAGATTGGACTGCACGGTGCGCATGTCCCTCCAATATGCCAGTGATTCTCAACTTTTTTATTTCAACGACCCCTAGTGTGAGCCCCCCCGCCCCCTCATTTGATATGTTTTTTATCTACACTGTAAAATCCTCTGTTTGGTTCCATTGGTAAACTCTGAATTGTCCCTTAAGTGTCCACTTGGTTTGGGGTGTCCACATGAAAGAATTAAGTATATAATTTTTTTTAATATAATAATATTAAAAAAGTGTCCGCTTGCTGGTTCCTAACTATCAATCATTTAGCTGGGGACCCCCTGGAACCCCTTAAAGGACCCCTGGGGGTCCCCAGACCCCATATTGAGAACCAGTGCCCTATACTTCAGCATTACGAAGCATCTATCTCAATAAAGAAAATTAAAAAACCCAGAAACAATGGAGTAGACAGCCCCACTCTCCTTTTAAAACAAAATTGACATATTATGACACGGTAATCATTTCAGTCCTTTCTTTCTTATGAATTATTAATCAAAACTGTGTGGGTTTTAGATTGATTGATGAAAACCAGAAGAGGTTTTCTTTCTAGTCTAAAAAAACAAAGGGGTGCTTGCATTTTCCTCTCTTTCGCGATCATGCAGCGTAAAATACATCACTGCAGATTTTGGTCAATTGAGCGTGAATTCTTTTCCCAGCAGAACTATTTCAAACACTGTTTCAGTCATTTGAGGAAAAGTGATAAAACTCACTTCATTCACCCCTGTGAGTGCAGGCAGGCTCATGGAAGTAAACGTCAGCAATTATGCACCAGCTTGCTAGGACTCATACTACATTACTCACTTACATGTACTCATGCATTCATGGTTGATATAGACTGTGTATATATACTCATTATATTCACTGCTGATAGACGGCGGAAACCTTGCATGTCCAAAATTGTTTTAATTTAATATTTTAAAGAGCATTTTAAAATAGTGAACATACAGTAGCAGATCTACAAGCTCACAATACGTACAGTAGCACAATTTTTTTGCCTAATAAAGTATTCAATCAATCAAAAAACCTGCTATTTTCACTACTTTTGTGTGATATTCGTGTATGATGAGGTAGGGCATTAATTCACAAAAAAAACATAAACATTTGAAACATGGAGATACGAGGTTTCTGCCCGACAGTGACAATATATTATCCAGATACCCAATATTGAAGGGCGGCTGACACCGCACATAATCGGTCTTATATTCACTCATAAGGCCGTTTCAGACGGGGAGCGAGTGACGCGCCTTAGTAATTCATTTTCAATGAGAGACGGGGGATTATTTGGGACGCGCAGAGGGGCGGAGAGGCAAGCGGGCGCGGTCCCGTGAAATTCTCGTGCTCGTTTCGTGCACGCGCCCGTGGGCGGCAAGAGCTGGATTGTGGTCAGCTTGATCCAAGCTGACCACTCTCTCCCCGTCTGAAACGGCCTTTAGTCTGTACATAATATACATTCATAATAATTAATTGGTGATGGATGTATATTCAAGATAATAACTGAAGGCATTTCAGCAGGACACAGATGTCTGACACAAAGTTGGAATCTGTGAACTTCTGCATGAGAATATACTCTCTAAGTGAAGTGCTCCAGAAATGAAGGTCTTAAGCCCAATCTGACACATTTGTTTGAAAAAAGTGTTCTAAGCATAGCACCCTATCACTTTTGACCACTTAAGCCCTATTTCATACTTTATAATATCGTTGCTGTCGGGCAGAAACCTCCATATTCAAACTTTTCGTGTTTTTTTCCCTAAATTAATGCCCTACTTGATCATACTACAGCGACACACAGACGGTTTTGAGCTTGTAGATCTGCTACTTTTGCTGCTTTTGAATTTGAATCCGGAAAAGCAACCGTTTTGGATTGGTTTCCACCCGACGGAGACGATATAATAAAATATCATAATTTAATACAATAATACATTTTAGTTTTTGAAAGTAAAAAGAAAAAAGTTTTGCCTATAAATGACCAGTGTCCAAAATAGAGACGCCAGGTTGCAAGTGGTTAATAACATTAAACACCACTTTGCACGTGTGGCCACACACACACCGGCCAATCACTTGACAAGCTTTGTAAATGCTGCTAACTTGCTCCTACAGCGTTGTATGTGGTTTGCCTTGATGAATGCTAAACCTGATTATGTCCGACAATCAGTTGACAGGCCTATTTTTCAAGGCCCTTGCGCTGCCGCATCTGTCTGCTCCTCCCGCCCTCCCGTCTCTCCATCCCATCCCATGATCGTACTCAATGTGGTTTCCTGAGTACGGGAATGTCCTAAGTTAGCCACGTCCTTTTTCCAGTACTCAAGAGCCATTCGAAAGCTAGATAGTGCGCTGTAAGTGGCGGAAGTTGGGGCCATAAACAATTTATCCCTTTCGCATTTACAGTACCTGTTTGTGTTGAGGAGCATATACCCCTGACAGATCTGCCTATACGTACCCATAAGTGCTGCTCTTCCCATCTGTCAATGCCTGTTTTCAGGCCGAGAGCTGTAAGAACACAACCTCCTGTTGTTGACCTAACATTTACTTTAGCAGAGTAGGGCTGCACGATTATTATGACTGAAATGATAATCCCCATTATCTTTTGCTGAATATTGTAATCACAATTATCAATCACAATTATTGATGATGATTGTTTTTGGTGAAAAAATATTATTTAAAAAAATAATATTTGTAATGCCGTTGTTGCGCGTTGTGCTTCTCTGTGTCATATTTTTTGTCAAATACTGTAGTGTGTACTTTAATTGTCAGCCTCATGGGTGGAGAGATGGGTTTTTCAATTTTCAATAATGGCACCTATACTTTAATAATGGTAATAGTGAGGAGAAGCAAGCACGTTGCAACAGCTGACAATAGACGTTTGAATTAGTTTCCCGATTATATAATTGTGAAACTTAAAATCACGATTTTCGATTAATTGTGCAGCCCTATAGTAGAAACACTGAGGTCTAATGTCTAATGTTCCGACATCTAATAAGAATTCACAGCTTGCCTGTGTCTCTTCGAGGATGATCCACTCCCCGTTGCTGCAGACATGTGACCTTTTCCAACCTGTAAGGAATACCAAATATTTACATGGTTGATCCGTGGACATATTCTGTGGTCTACTTGCGTATTTATGTACACTGGAATGGACACACCGGGATACCAGATTTTACTGTGTTGAACCCTCTGGAGATTTTATTTGGCCAAATTCAGTAGTAAACATCTGAGAAGTGTTTTCTACACAGGCGCTCACCCGGAACAGTGTCGAGGATAGTTCCCAGCTTCTAAGATAGTTCATAGCACTGTCAAGGATAGTTCAGAGCCTGCTAAATAGTACTGAACCTGATTTTTTTTTGGTACATTTATTTATACATTTTGTCTGAGGTGATTGATACTCTCAGTAATTACCCCTGTGGCCTTTCAGCAGCGAGCGGAGGCATTCCCCTTCACTTGCCAGTGTTAGTGTAATTTTCTGAAGCGATAATGAGCGGAATCTAGGAGTTCTAAAGATGTAGCTGGCTCGGGCCGTGGCCAGCGTAAGCGTTTGGAGGGATTCCATCACTTTGATCCATATGAGAACAAGATGCAAGAAGCTGCCATGATGATGGCTTATGTCGGATGACTGCAGATCTAATCTGTACAGAGAGAGAGAGAGAGTGGAGGAGGAAGGTGCTTCTGATGTACCCGTATTGGAGCCTTCTGCATCTAATTCATCAGAACTTTCTGCAGTGCTGCTAGGTGCCCACATTATAACCCCAGCGGCATGACTCACCACCACTCATTTCCTCTTAAGATTTAAACCAGCTTTCCACTTGGTTGTTTGTCCCTTGATAGCACATGGGACCGTTAAGTTAGATCATGTGTAAAATGCTTATGAACATATTTTGCGGTTTTGTGTGCATTTAACCACATGAACCCTAAGCGTCTTTTCTGGGCATGTCATAATAGGCAAACATTTGGCAAAAAATATCAACAAGCACACAGCGTGATGTGTGGTGAGCTTGTAGATCTGCTATTTTTGGCAAAGAGATTTGGTATACAGGGAAAGGAGGAGGGGGGCCAAGTACTGGGGGACCCCGATCAATGAAGTATATTGGGTTTAAGTGGTTAAAGGTTTTAAACATTAAAGGTTTTCAAACAATGTCATATTTCAGTTGATTATTCATAGTGTTCTTTGATGATATAGATTGATCAACTTAATAATAATATATATAAATACATCACATTTATAGAGTGCTTTTCTGGGTACTCAAAGACGCTTTACAAGCAAAACAAAACAGATCACTTTATTAAAGCGAAACGTCAGTAAAAATGAGTAAAAGAAAGAAATAGGGTCCACACTCCACAGAACAGGATAAAAAACTGTTAAAAATAGACCGAGATAATTGATAAGAGAGCGGGTGTTTCTTGGTTGCATAGTCGTGCGTGTGGATTCCTTTTTATGCACTACAAAACTTGTGCAATGCTTAGGTGCCCACATAATAAGCCCTGACTGATTTCACCCAACCACTCATTTCCCCTCAGATCTAAAGCAGGTTTCCACATGGTTGTTGACCCTCCAGTAGCACATGGGACAGCTAAATCACATCATGGGTACAGCAGAATATTAGGTTATGAATTATTTTGTGGGCTGTCTGTGCATTTATGGGTTTTGAATTTATTTACTATAATTACTTCTTGTGCCCTCAGCGATGTAGCCAGGTCCTACCAAGATGTTTCTAGGTCTTGTGCTATGAGTTATTATTCTTAGAGCCCTGGTTGAAAATTGGGACATACCGGTTGCATAATTGCTAATCTCTCAAAACAGATCCATGGATTCATTATTTCTTTGTTTTTTTAAATAATGGCTCCAAGATAATTGCAGATATCGATGTCTTCATAATGGACAAATAATGGCCGACATATTGGCCAGAGAGATATATCGGTTTTGGGCTGTAATCCTTCGATTATGAGGAGTAAAAGTGTAGGTGTCATAAGTTTCCCTGGCCTGCCCATGTGAGAATGTGATTCACAGAGCTTCACAACAATAAAGCAGCAATCTTACAGTATGGAAACAGACGGCCTTGATTAGATTAAGCCAGTCAACAGGAGCCAACAGAACGGACCATTTATCTGACTGTGCGTTTTCCATTGTGTTGATTAGCGCCGGGTTTTCAACTTGTTAACTTTTACGAGCTTTATATCGACTCGCGGGCCAGACTGCGATGGGCCAGTTCGTTTGAAGGCAGACCATCGGTTTACTGCTGCAAACTACAGTCAACATTTGCTCAGCGTTCGCTCCGGCAAACCTACGTCACATAAACACCCACCTGTTTTGTTTATTGTTACTTAGTTCTATTCGGAGCTCAGCGTTAAAGAGAAAACACTTTTTGGGGGCATATATAACAGGATACTGTGCAGATTGTTGTTAAAAAACCAAAATAGACATCGGGTTTGGAGGCTTCAAGGATTTACTTTTAACAGCGAGTCTGTAAGCCATTTTGAGGATGATTCTTATTTGTTTTAATCACACGTCCAATCACAGCACGTCATAAAACCTGTCCTCAAGTGACACAGGCGGCAGATTGAACCATTGGAAACCTGCAGCAGTCCTATAGCAACTGTCTAACTGTGTAAAACTTTTTTTTTTTAATATTCAAAATTTTATATTTTCAAATATTTTCAAAAATAGCTCAAGATGTACAAATCAGTAGATCTGCTATTTCTGCCAACGTACTAATGGATATAAAGTGGTTAAAATGATTGTGATGCCGTATTAACTACTTTTGCAGGGGACCCCCCGGAACCCCCTCAAGGACCCCTGGGGGTCCCCGAACCCCACTTTGAGAACCAATGCTCTACACCACCAGAGTTGAGTTTCCTGTTTGAGGAAATACTTTTGTACTTCATTGTAAACACTAATCAAAGAGCAATACTCCAAAAGTGTTGTATACCCATGCATACTGTATAACACCTGAATAGGCGAACAATCTGGGAAAATAGACGGACATTTGGAGAAAATAACAGATCTACAAGCTCACAACGTGTCGTCAAACCAAAGTGGTTTGGTGTAGAGGGGAAAAAAGGAGGGGACCAAGTACAGACCCCCGGAGGACCCCGGTCAACGAAGAATAGGGTTTAACCCATTAAAACCGGGAAAGCGTCCGTGTCATTTTATTTTTTTGCGTTGGCTATTCAAAAATAGTAGATATACAAGCTCACTGCGCGCGCGTCACTTCGTGTCGCGCTGCGGGCTTGTACATCTGTTTTTTTATTTTTTTCAAAAAATCTTGAACGTTTTTGAAAAATGTTGAATCATTTTTAATTAGTTTGAATAAGTTTGAGAACTACTGATTTAGAAGGCAGTTGTAGATTCGGCTTCAGGTCTTAATGGGTTTACGTGGTTAATGATAGTGTTCTGCCATGCAACAGGTCCATTTCATTGATATGCGAGAGGGGGGCTTTCTCTGTTGCACAGTTGTTGCATTTGGATTGCTTTAATACGCATGTTTGCACAAACCTTTCCAGCTTGAAATGAATAAACATGTTTATTTTCCCAGAGTTCTCATAGCCGTTCCGTTTATGTTGTTTTGGTGGAATTTCACTGATTTAACGGGCATACATTAGAGTTACGTGTGTGATACATGTGAGCTTGATGTGGAAAAAGGGCGGAACCCCCGTATAAAAGTTGAAAGACGTAACACCATATTAAAAGAATGGGAAAAATCCAGATTCCCATGCACCCAGTGAAACGGGCTGGTGTTTACAGTAGTAATTGTTCCAAACGTCTATATGGTTGTAATTTTATGTAACTATCTTCACACAGTTTAAACCACTCCACTGTTCTGGGGTGAACAGTCAGCGGGGAAAAAAACGATCTACAAGCTCACAACACATTGCAACCCGACGTTGAACTTATAGATCAGCTATTTTTGGCGAAGGGATTCGGTGTAGAGCAACAAAAAAGGCCCCGTGTGTGGGACCCTGGTTAACTAAGTACAGGTGTATAGGGATTACCGTAAGTGGTTCATTCTTCTCCAACCAAAATTACTTTTATAGTTAAATAAAACACACCTGTAGCGTTTGTTTATAATTCTAGATTGAAAAGTGACTCTAATGTACAATTGACTGCTGTTTTTCAACAGCAGTCAAAGTCATTCCTAGTTCTGTTGTAAACCGACATTGTAAAAAGAAAAAAATCTCTATTTTCAGTAACTTGGCATGTCCTCTCTCTTGTCTTCTGTCTGGTCTTGTCTCTCCAGTGTGATCGGTGCGGACGCAGGGAATGGCATCCGCGTGTTCATCCCCGACATCGGCATGTTCGTGGCCGGCCTGGCCACCTGGCTGCTGTGTCGCAGCTTGGTGCAGAAGAGGCCGGCTGAGGACATGGCCCAGTACAACGCTGACTTCCAACCCGAGGAGCAGGTGCGTGGCCTTCATTTTGTTGACATCCAGTACACACACAAACCATAATGAAAACTCTCTGTGTCGTCTCCGTCTGTCTGTTTGCTTCTACCTCTAAATGTGTGTCTCTTTGTCGTGTGTGTGTCGTGTGTAAGTACTGCATCTGTATGTATGTTTAACCCATTAAGACCTGAGGCGATACTAGAAATGTCTTCTAAATCCTATTTGTTTTTGTTGAAAAAAAAACATTTTTTTCACAATTTTTCAAAAATAGCAGATCTACAAGCTCATAGAGCGTTCCAGGTCTAAATGGGTTAATGTATCGCTGTCTACTTATGTCTGTCTGTCTCTCTCTCCTTCCGTTCCATCTCTCTCTTCTCTGTTTCTCCCATCTCTCTATTATACTGACCTGACTTCCCCTCATCTCTCAGACATGTTTTGTGCAATGGCCCATTCATTGACAGCATGAAAGCTTCCCTCCCATGCTTCATAAAAAATCAGGGAAGTTAGGAATATGGAGAGAGCAGAGTGTTCCCCATGAGTGTTCTTGCAGTGGTGATGACCTGGAACCCCCCCCCCCCCACCCCCGTTCTCCTCCTCCTCCTCCTAACCCCAGTCCCTTGGCACGTCGTTACTGTCCTTTTACGACTCACTGTTAATTAAATCCACATTCACTTTTCACTCCCGACTGTGGCACTCCTACTGGCACAGATGGCACGGTTCCCCTTCATTGATACGCTCACGAGATCGTCATTATCTTGTTGTTCTTCTGTTTTCATCTCTGTCTATAAAGTGTTTGATTTAGACCCTAGGAAATTGTTCTTTTTTTGGTTTGTTTAAAAGTTTGGAGTGCCAGATCAGTGTGGTTTGAAAGTCTTGACTTAAAAAAATAAAATAAGTAACAACCTTTATTTCTTTTTCATACATGTCTTGCTAAAGTTCGTCGTTTGTTCAAACTAGTGCAGCCCGCCTGTTCCGGGCGTGGCCGTTCAAAGCGAGCACAGTACTTGGCTGGTATTGCTGCTTGCAGCTTGCAGCATTGTCAGGGGTCAATGCCAATTTATAGCATGCGGCCGTTTGGAACGCATGGCTGTTTGGAGAGGGTGGCTTGCTTGGCCTCTGGAAGTACTGCTTGCACCACACGTCCTATCAACTTCACACTGGACTCCCTTATAGGTCCTCAGCAATACTACGGCAAGTGTGAAGTCGTTTGGATGAACAGTTCTCGCGATATGCGTAGGTTAACGGACAGACAGACAGACATACATACTGAGATTCCTAGAATGTATAGATAGCTATATTTATATTATATTTATAGATATATGTTGTTGTGCCTAAGGACAGGGGAGGGTGTTTGTTCCCAACAAGACAACAAAAAAAACTGTAAAGTGTAGGGAAACGCTGTTGAGGAGCTTCTGGTTTCAAGGGCCGGTGAGAGAGCAGCTGGGGTACTTACAGTCCATGTGCATGTACTGTAACAGTATCTCTATACGGTATGTCACCTTTTGTGATGTTAGGTTTTTTTGTCTCGTAAATGAATGGCCTTCTTCGTCATACAAGACGAAGAAGAGTGTCGTGCAGAAGTACAGTAGCAATAGCTGTAGCTGATCTACAAGCTCACAAAGCTGCATGCGTCGCGATGCGTTTGTGAGCTTGTAGATACAGTATGCCATTTCCTTTTTTTTATTTATTTTTAAGTGAAAGTGAAAGTGGTTAAGTGTGGGTTTTATGAATATCGAACCAATGAAAAGTATTAACAGGAGCTTGAAACTAAATGATAACTACAGAGGAACCACTGGAACACAGGTACTTTAAGTAATGGTTTTGGACATGCAAGTTTTCTACTGGACAGCGATGATATGCTATACAGGGCTGAAGCACAGCATCACCTGTAGGCCTCTATAAAAGGTTTCAGCACCATGGACAGTTCTGCCAACAAGCAGAGCACCATTAACCACTGCATATAGAAATGGTACGCTGGGCATTAGAAAGGGCATAGGGAGTAGCACAATACCCACCATGCTGAGTGTCAGTGCAGCTCAGTTACCAGCCCTCGTCCTAGACTAGACCAGTGGTTGTCAACCTTTTCTGGATCAGGATCCACTTGAAAATCTTCTAAAGTTTTCGCACCGTCTGACCACCTTTCTGCCGTCGTGTTAAGTGTTCAGATGGGCGGGACACATGACCTTTTTTTTATTTATTTTTTTTAAGATATTTTTTGGGGCGTTTTCTACTTTTATTAGAGAGGAAAGTAGGCTGACAGGAAATGGGGAGAGAGATGGGAGGGGGTGACACACAGCAAAGGTCGTCGGGAACGGGAGTCGAACCCGCGACACGCTGTAAGACTGTGGCCCCGGGGCCACATGACTTTTAATGATCAATCAATCATTTTATCAGTGATCAATGAAACTAAAAACTATTTTTTCTAGATTTTAAGAAAAAATACCTTGACATTATTATTATTATTATGTTTTACATTTGATCATTAAAATCATAGTAATTTGCCAGTTATTTGGGGGCGCACTTGCAATACCCCGGCCTACAGGTTGAGAATCACTGTCGTAGATCCTTGCCCTGACCATAACCACACCAATCCCGTGCCTAAACGAAACGAGCTCCAAACAAATCCCTAGACTGAACCATCTCTGGCTGTTGCTGCAATACATAATGGGCATTGTCCAGTTGATGTACAGTATGTGCTACCCGACTGACTGATGTGACATGAATCCATGTTCTCCAAGGAGGAGGAGCAGGAGGATGAAGAGGAGGAGGAGGAGAAGCTGAGCATGGACGACAACATCCTGCTAGAGGAGGACTACGAGGCCGGGTATGAGGCCGGGGAGGACGAGGAGGCAGAGGAGCTCGACGAAGAGGACGACGAAGAGGAGGAGGAGGATGAAGAGGAGGCCGTGGAGAGCACCAAGATGAAGGTTCTGCGGCTGGTGGCAGGGATGGCGTCCAAAGTGAAGGAGATCATCGGCAACCTGATCACCACGGCGGGACAGGTGGTGGTCACCACCCTGCTGGGTCTGACCGGTCAGTGGTTCATTGTGCAGTTTTTTGCTATGAAAGGACATAAACCTTTAGTCATGATATTTTACCTGTAAAACACACTAGAGTACTTTTTGACTGTTTTAATGTGTGGGCTAGCACTGTCTTGTAAATCTGTAATTGCGCATGTGCCTCTACAGCATTATGCTAGCAGCGTCATGTCAATTTGTATCTACGTTAGTGCATCTATAGCGTCACGCTATCAGCGTCATATAAATCTGTAGCTACGTAAGTGCATCTACTGCATCATGCTATCAGCGTCATATAAATCTGTATCTACGTAAGTGCATCTACTGCATCATGCTATCAGCGTCATATACATCTGTATCTACGTAAGTGCATCTACTGCATCATGCTATCAGCGTCATATAAATCTGTATCTACGTAAGTGCATCTATAGCATCATGCTATCAGCATCTAATAAACTGATAAAGTATTCAATCAATCAATCAATCAGTGGTCATTTGACGAGGCTTATTATGCTTCAATTCCAAAAGTACTTAATACAAAAGAGGATCAGCTCATTGACATGTCCACTGACTCTGTCAAGAGGCACATTATATGAAAAACTTGTGAAGTTCTGGATGAGTTGTAGACATAATTCACAGAGCTTACAGCAAAAAACAAATATTTTTTACCTTTTACAACATGTCACTGTGAGAGTGGTATTTCCACACTGGCATACCTGAAGAATTTGTACAGGGCAAGGTCGGAGCCAGAAAATGACATAGGACTCTGTCCCTGTCCACCACTGTAGCCAAGAAGAGACAGACATGGACCACCTGTAATCATGCCATAGAACACTAGTTGAGAAACTGTGCACTAAATGACCCGGTCACCTAAGATGACACATCAAAGTTGTCAGTTACTGGGAAGTCGGAGGTCAAGAAGTTCCACAGAATAGGGAGTTAGAATCTCAAGAAGGGGAGGTATTGTGCAACGAATTATATCAAGCCCTTTTTAAGGGCTTAAACTTATTTAAGTTTAAGCTTTTCCCCCCACACCACACCTATTAAATCAAATACTTTTGTAAATTTGATGGACTTAAGAAGTATTATTAGTTAAAATATTTAATACGTTTAACAAAGGTACAATTTATGGACTTTTGTATAGCACCTGACGAAGCTCACGGCGAAACGCGTCGTGCTAATAAAATACTATAATGCAGTAGTAAGTTGTCCATCTGTTCCCTGGAGTGTGCAGTCCCTTCCTTGAAGGTCTATTCCCTTTTTTACAATTTATATGCCTGCTGACTAGACTTGCACCTCCAACGGGGTTTTTTGGATGTGCAGGAGTCCCCTTTTTCGTACAATTTATGTATTTACTTCTTTTTCTTTTTTTATGGACCGCCTGCAGACCTAAATATGCCACGGACCACTAGTAGTCCGTGAACCATTGGTTGAACAGTGTTATAAAGCATTGAGTATTTATGAGTTCTTATAACTATAATTATACAGTGTTTTAAGCAGATTATAATGCATTATAAGTATGTGTATAATGCATTATAGACATGGGATGCATATCAAGTGTATCCCCACCACAACAGCGGTCCCCAGGTTGATTCTTAGTCTGGGTGGTGGTCCCTGGTTCACAATCAGTTGAAACCCCCTGATCTACAGCATGTAAATCTGTATCTACACCTGTGCACCTACAGGCATCATGCTGCCGTCGCTGACCTCGGCCGTCTACTTCTTCACCTTCCTGTTCCTGTGCACCTGGTGGTCTTTCTGCCGGACCATCGACACGCTCATCTTCAGCTGCATGTGCGTGCTGATGGCCATCTTCAGCGCCGGCCACCTCGTCGTCCTCTACCTGTACCAGTTCCAGTTCTTCCAGGAGGCCATCTCGCCAGATGACAGCTTCATCAGGTCAGATACGAGCTGTAATCACTTTTTATTGGCAATTAAGTTGGAGAAGGAGGTTGTGCTTCAACGGTGGGATTCTCAGTGGACTGCTAAATCCAATATCCGGCGAGCATATTCCGAAATAATATGAAAGATTTAGCACATGTCAAATTTCAGGTCAAGGAGGACAAAATACTGACATTTAACTTTTTTATTTGGCTCACATTGCAATAGAAAAATGCTTGGCACCGAGCCTAAACGCACTGAAGAAGGTATTGTCTTACTTGACCTGAAATTTGACATGTGCTAGCTTTTTCCATATTCTTTTGGAACATGTACAGAAATATCTCCCTTTCAGCAGAGTCAGATTTTTTTCAGTTTTGACTGTGTTTTGTGTCCAGCAGAAACAATGCGAGCGCCACCTATACGTATATCTTCCAACCCCAGCTCCACCCAAAGCTTTCCTCACCTTCTGAGCTTTGCTCTTCTGTTCGTTCTAGCTTTACAGCGAGCGCTATCCAAATATGTTTTATTTATTTTTCAGCACCAGATACCACATGACCGTCCCCCGATATCTTTCGGAGAAAGAAAAAGTTATGAGCTGTCACTTGAAGTAACTTTCGTATTCAGTGTAACTTTCAGTGAGTGAGTAGGTTCAGGGCCTCTGCTACAGACACTTTTAACCCATTAAGACCTGAGGCCGATTCTTTCATGTATTCTAAATCCTAACAGTTTTCTGAAAAACTTAGTTGCTATATATCAGCGGTGTTCAAAATCCTTTCGTGTCAAGGACCCCCAGAATTATATGTATTTGGCCGCGGACCCCCATCTCAAAATGTGTTGTTCCCTGGACCCCCAGAAGCAAAGATTTGAGTTCAAAAAAATCGTGAAACAAACTCATAACAGCTAAAATCTAAAATGACACAGATTGTAAATTCAGTAATGGCACACATGGGGCAGGACATCAGTGCAAAGTTTTTATGTCATTGCATAACTGCAACACATTGCTCAATGACATGACAAACCATAGACGTTTTAGCTCGGGGATATGCGAAACTCGAGGCAGGCTTGTTTAAACGGCAATAAATATTTATCATTGTTAAAAACAACAGGGCCCGTAGAAAAGGCAAACGCAGCTGGTGAGTCCATGTATCACTCTCTCTACCAGACGTGATTCATCAGCTAATAAGAGGGCCAGGATAGTGGTGTTGTTATATTATGCATGAGAGCGTAGCCGTTTGTGGTGGTGGCGGTTAAACACAATGGGTCGAGTCTAGCGACAATGGGGCACTGGAAAACAACAGTCATGCTTGCCCATGCTCTGTGTGAAGAGCTTTTTCGTGGATAGCAAGTAACTGAAGACTGGGTCAGTACTTCATCGAGTGTCACGCACCGAAAATAGGCGATCTACAAGCTCACAACGTGTTGCAACATCGACTATTTTCGGCGCACAACATAAGTTGAGAACTAGGCTCTTGATACCACTACAAAGTGTTATGTTTACAGATGGGTCTCTTCTGCTATAGCAGGATACTGTATAAAGAGAGTGTAAATTCTGGCATGTTAGAAATAGAGGCTAGAGATGATGCTATACACAAATAGCTAATAAAAAATCCACAGAAGCGTGAAATTGCAGCTGGAAAGATAAGTACCTCTAAAAAAAGAATAAACTAATGTCCATTCAGTGTTTGGCAACCCAATCAACGTGATTTTGAATGCATACTGTTGTCTCAGCAGTTTTTTTTTAAACTGAGGCCAAGCAGCTAGTTTAAACTACTGTGATGGCTGGTCTGTCTGTCGCCCCAAAACTGTACACATTTTTTATAATGTAAAACCGTTTGGGCGGCGGCCGTAGCTTACTGGATAGGGAGGCTGTCTGGTAATCAGAAGGTCACCGGTTTGCCTCCCGGTCAGCCCAGTATACATGTCGAAGTGTCCCTGAGCAAGACACTAAACCCCTAAATGCTAACCCCTGGGCGTGCCTCTGTGCAGCTATCAGCTGGGTGAAGCTGGAACTGAATTTCCCACGGACTTAATAAATATCAACATTCTTCTTCTTCTTCTTGACTGATACCCCTGTTTCCTGATTGGCTGAGAGAGCATGCAACATGTACAGTTTAATCATGAATCTAAATGGATCTCTAGATAAATCGAAAGCTGGTCACAGCTGGTCGTGAATTACAGTAAGTGCTTGTTTCTGAATTGTACCACATTTAGCCATTACAAAACTTTCAATGATGGTTCATTGTGCTTTTTTGGAACTCATCACACCATAGTTTTCCTGACTGTTGCCTCTCTCTCTCTCTCTCTCTCTCTCTCTCTCTCTCTCTCTCTCTCTCTCTCTCTCTCTCTCCCCCCCTGTGCCCTTGGCGTTTGTGGAGCCATATTGATTTTATGGGCTCTCATTTGAAAGCTGTGCTGCAGTGTGTCAGGACCAATGCCATTACGTCTATGTATAGCTTTAGACTGCCTTGGATAAACCCTGCTGGTCCCTACTCCCAATCTCCTGCTAGATGGGCGAGATGGCATCACTGATAAACACTGATTACTGTGTTGCATTGACAAGTCGACCATCGGAAAACAAACTTGTTCAGAGTTAATGGGTTCTGCTCATGCTGGCACTTAATTGTGAAAATACTGTGGATTATGATTAGGAGAAATAACCAAAGACGCTCTCTTGGTCTCTTTATGTTCAAGATTAAAGATTTTTTTTATTGTTACATCTCATATACTGTAGGACTAGTACACAATAGTTCTTTGCTTTTGGTTCCTCAACATTGTAGCAGCAATAACAACGATAACAAATATTTTTTTAAGAATAGAAACAATAGTAAGCACTAAGCAGAAGGTAAAGAAAGTAAGATAGGCAAAGTATGTACATTCATCATATCACACTTTGAGGTGCTCGAAGGCGCTGTGTGTGTGTGTGTGTGTGTGTGTGTGTGTGTGTGTGTGTGTGTGTGTGTGTGTGTGTGTGTGTGTGTGTGTGTGTGTGTGTGTGTGTGTGTGTGTGTGTGTGTGTGTGTGTGTGTGTGTGTGTGTGTGTGTGTGTGTGTGTGTGTGTGTGTGTGCGCGCGCGCGTGCGTGTATACTTACGTGTGCATAATTATGTTTGTGAAGTGTCTGAGCCGGTGGTATGTTTATAGTATCTGTAGGTGTGTGAGGGGTGCTATGTGCGATTGTGTGTGTGTGTGTGTGTGTGTGTGTGTGTGTGTGTGTGTGTGTGTTTGTGTGTTAGGCAGACAGGTAACAGGCCTGTAACATGTTTCTTAACATACTAGCTCCTCTTTAAGGCTAACTCTGGAACGTTTGCATTTCCATGTGGCTGATTCCTATCTGATGGCTCATTAGATGAATAGGCCTTCTATTTCAGCGTCTGCTCTCTTCCTCTATACTGTACGTTAACGTCCACTTTCCACTGCTCTGAGGTATTTCTGTCTTCCTCAGTGCAATCTGTTGATAAAAGTAGCCCTCCCTCCAACATCCCATGTTTCCTATTCCGCAACACCCCGGGCTGCTCAAGAAGGAAACTCCGCCATAAATACGTTTGGTCCCTTATTGAACAATAGGCCGGTTCAGTGGCTTTGCCCTAATTGTGGCTGTTGACAGTGGCTTGGCCTTGCCACGGGGGCCAGCGTTGAGTGAGAGTGTTGAGACGCCTAGCTTCCACCTCGCTTCCTGACGCGCCGCCGCCGGTGTTGCCAGATTTTGTAAGAGAAATAAGCAACCAGCTCTATGAAAACAAGCCCAAAAGAAGCGACCATAAGCCACATGAGCACATTGTTTAATGTGCTCACACACAACGCGTGGCGATACGACGCGTTGTGAGCTTGTAGAACGGCTATTTTCAAAAAATCTTGGTGAATATTTTTGAAACATTTTAACAACTAAAAGTTGCTTCAATTTGTATGTGGGTCCCTGGCACAAAACATTTTCAGGTGGGGGGTTCTGCAGCCAATTACAAATTAATTTGGGGTCCTTGACATGAAAATGTTTGAGAACCACTGGTTTAAACAACATTTAGGAACCAACCAAGCCCAAATACGGAACTACACTTTAGAATCAACCCGCAGCTATACCAATATTTACAAGCGACAGAAGAACAAGCCCAAAGTCACTTATAATAAGCGGACGTGGCAACCCTGGCCGCCACCACCACCACCTCACAATGGAACTCCCCGAGTCATGTGACCCGCCTGCCAGGCCGGCCTCCACCAGCTGCTGGAGGAGAAGCCGTTCGGGAAGTGGTGTGTCAGGAGGGGGGCGTTGACTCTCCCACATGGTATACTGTTAGAAAACACTCTCTGCCTCTGAAGCTTTTCCAACAGTGGCTGTCCTTGGTACAGTTCCTGTGCGGTACACGACCTTCTTTGTTTTACCGGACAGGAAGGGGACAGCGTCATCATCTCACATTCCTTTCAGTCGGTGTCGCAACACATGTGCTGGTTGGCTTAAAACGCCAGTTCACATTTTCCAGTGTATTAAGGAGAGTTAGTCAGCGTTTAGTATAGCATCGAAGAAGAAAGTCAACGCTGATTTCAGTAGCAGCGCTTCATCTCTAAAGCTATTGATTGTATAAAATAGCAATGAAAAAGGTGTCACACACACAGTGGCAAAAGGCACGCACATCCTGTCCTTCTGGGCTGGGTGCTGGATCAAAAATCCAACATGAAAAAACGATTAAATCCGCAATACAGAATACTGCTCCCATCGTGGGTTGTTTCTTTATTGGTAACGTTTCAAGCCGGGAGACTCGTCCTTAGACCTTACTGAGAATAGTGCAGACACAGACAGCATATATTCAGCGTGTGATGAGTCCCACACCTGTGGCCTTTCAGCCAATCAATCAGTCCTGACAATAATAACAAATTGAATACCCTGTCCCACAGACATTACAATATTACATCACATACAAAATATACAAAACACCATATTATTTTGACCGGCATTTTTACACAGACATTAGGGATAAACACAATAACACTCATGCTGTATAGCCGTCATAAAGCTACCTAGAGAGGCGCCTCTTGTCTACTCTTAGGAAAGTACAAAAAATAAAAACAGAGATAGGAGATACCCTGGCCTATGGCAAGGAGAGACTCCACAACAACTCGGAGAAGAGAGAATGTCTCCATCCACAGGCACAAAGTGAACCTATAGTAGAGACCATATCAATTCAAAGGGCTTTATTGGCATGAGAAAACTTACGTTTACATTGCCAAAGCAGAAAGCACAATAAAACAATACAGCAATACAATCAAAACAAAAAATACACATACACATAAAAGCATCATTGGTAAGAACCTGATGTCAGCATATTGTGCAGATTGGGGGGCCTCTTGTATAAAATAGCAGACAAGTATAAATAGTGAGAACTACTGTAGAAAGGTGCCCTACGCAGAGCACGTACGGTGGCCCTCATTTATCGATGAAGTATACAAACCAGCTTATATTTGACGCCAGGAATCAGCTAACGCCCACGTGAGATTTATCAAGCAGGGTACCCTATCAATTCTAGCGTGAGATTTGTCCTTTTTGGCAGAGAAGAGAAACTTCTCCAACATGTGAAGTTACCCCACCAATCATCTCCGTGGATTCACACACAGCTACACAGCACACTCGCCTATCATAAGCGTGGGAAAGGCACGTGCTATTTGCATACTGTACACAGGGCACAGACCCAATACCTGACACAGACACATCACGAATACACAAATACAACAAAAATACGACCGCATTCGTAACAGCCTGTCAACTATAATGTGTCTGGGGAAGAAAAAAAAGAAAAATATATTTTAAATTTAAATTCTAGCCATAAAGATATATCCTAAACGAAAACCTCAATCATGAATTCAATGATAAATAGCCTGTCTGTTTGCCGTACGTTGTTGAATGACACCAATCACATCAGGGTTTTAATTTAACCCCCGGGCCCGAGCAGAGCGCAGCTGAGTAGAGACGCGCACACTGCTGTTTAGCAAAATAAAGCAGTCCTGCGTCTCCTCCCGTGACACCACGTTAATGAGAAATAGATACCCTGGGGCTGTCATCATAATAATGTTTATGGAGTGACTGATGAATGCGTAAACATTAATGGATGTCGGCTGGTGTGTGGTGGGAGTGTTACCTCCGATCTCCCGCTGCAGCCCGTGGCCAAAATATCACTTGCGCTGGGCAGTGGGCAGACTTCACTCTCCATGAAAATATTCCAGCGGAGCAGTCCCCGAAATCCTCTCGCAGGCCAGGTGGCGATTGCAGTTGTCACCTCCTGAGGAAGTTCACACAGTTTTGAAGTCAATTACAGGCAAACAGTATGGAATATCAAAACGCTGTTTGATGCTCATTGTCATGACTCTTAAGATCATGTATACCTAATTTGGTTTTAAAATAATCATGTTTCTGCAACAAACAGTGATATATGTCACATTTGTGCTGGCCCCAATGGTACAAAGTGATATAGCTTTTCACTCTGCGTTGTGTAGAGGCCCCTCTGTATGTGATTCAAATTTGGGGTTGAATGGATGATGTGTTTTGTAACATAGACTACTCCCACAAATTTGAAAGCCAAATATAGCCAATTGATATCAAATATATAAAACATTTGTAAGATGTTGTACATGTTTATCTGCTCTGGATTCATACATGCACGCACGCGCGCGCGCACACACACACGCACGCACGCACGCACACACACACACACACACACACACACACACACACACACACACACACACACACACACACACACACACACACACACACACACACACACACACACACACACACACACACACACACACACACACACACACACACACACACACACACGTGAAAACATAATCATCCCCAGACGACTTTGGCCTGGTGGAGATAATGAAACAGGCTAAATGTAATGATTTAAAACCTGTGTGTGTACAAAGGTGTTTTAAGAGTTAACTGAAAATATGACACTGCTGTAGGCCTTTCAGAAGTATTACTGTGCATTTCCTCTAAGATTACTGCATCCATCCTGGCATTGTTTCTGAAATCGATAATTAGTTTTGTACTGTAGATGGACCTTCCACAGTCCGTCATGCAATACAAGGCACTTTCTCAGTGAGAACAGTCCAATCCTCTGACGGATTACTTCAGACCAAGTCGTTCAAATGATAAAAAGGTAGGGCTAAAGGTGCCACATCAGTCGTACACACACCGTGTAACTACCCATTCCCAATCTCGCACCCAATCCTGCATTTTCGATTGATATAGCTGTTTTTCAAGCAGAATTAAGCGATATAACAATTGCTATAGCAATAAGAATTCTATAGAATCTACAGTATGGGTTCGAAATCAGTGTGTTGCGATTGGCGTGGGGTAATTAATCACACCTGTCAATTGTTGTGCCCCATACCTATGTGCTCACCAAAGGAAGTTTTCATAATATGTTCAGTCCAGTAATCATTTCGGGGCTCGTTGTGTAGGAGAAAGGGGTCCGTATGAAACTCGTGGGAAAAGTGGACATACAGTATTTGACTAAACACATGTTTTCTGCCAGAACTTTCAAATGGATATGAAAGTAGAGGACAATATCTGACCCCAAGTAACAGCAATTAATTATTGGGTGAGTGCACACGGAGCACGACAACTTTTTTATGCCGCCGCGATGAGTCTGCTACCCGTGAGGGCATGGGAGTGATCTATGGCTGTAGTGTGTACTGTATGGAATACATGAACTGTAGGAAATATCGCAGCCATACTAGGGCCAAGGCTTTTCGGAATCGGTGGTAGTTTTATTTCAGTGAGACAACCACTCCCACAAACTACTGTACACACCAGGAAATCGGCACAGCCCAGATAACGTGGGTAATTGATGTGTTCGACTCCTTGGCATGCGTTGGCTCCTCCCCTGTGTGACTGTGCCTTTACTGTATGTATGTTACTTAGTTTCTTCACATGATACTAATTAAGGCTGTGTTCCATTTAGCAGAGCCTTTCCAGTGAGCCAACATGCACAATAGCAGCACCCTGACTCTGTTTGACCTGAATGGAATGCAACCTTAATTAGTATCATTGGTAACACCTGTGAAGGAAGTACACAAGAACATTACACAACTATTTATGTCAATATGGCTGCTGTGAAAAAGGTCTATTGTGATCAGACTTTTACGGAGGTAAGCACATTCTCTGGTTGAGAACTGACCACAGTACAGCCAATTATAGTCTATTGTCAAAGAAGGTTAAGAGTAATAATGTTGGCATAGTTTCTAGGTTTTTTGAGAGTTGCTCATGCTGCTACAGTAGCTGGACATTATGTTGTGGAATAACAAAATAAATGTGTGTGATGTTCTTTGGTATAAGAGCAATGATTATGGCTTTGTGCAGACCTAGTACATCCGCTACTGCACTGGTTCTCAACATGGGGTCTGGGGACCCCCAGGGGTCCATGAGGGTGTTCCAGGCGGTCCCCAGCAAACAGAGGAACAGTTTAATGCCTTTAAAGGAGCAGTTCACCCAATAAAGTGATATATTTTCACAGCCCATGAAGCCTTGAATTCACAGAGATTGTTTTGTTTTTGTCGCATTCCTGCCAATAATTTGATGACTGGCCGGTCATCAAATTATAGGCTAGATAAGATAGCTCACAACGTGTTGCATCGCAATGCTTTGTGAGCTTGTGGATTGGCTATTTCAAAACATTTACACAAATCTTGAAAAATGTGGATTAATTTGAAACACAAATCTCTTATGGGAGCTTTTTGGCACAAAATCTTTTCATATCAGGATCCGCGGGCAAATGTATATCAATTTGGGGTTCCTTGACATGAAAATGCGAGCCCCAGATCCACTGTATTAACATGGTCTCCGGGACAACGCTCCACACGTCCCAGACTCTTCTCCCTTCTGGCTCCCAAACTGTGGAACAAACTCCCCTTTGCAGTCAGAGTTACAGACTCACTCCCAATTTTCCGCCGTAATCTGAAGACTCACCTCTTCACACTCCACCTGACCTAGCCTTGACGACCATGCAGTCCTATGAAAAGGTTAAAATGTAATTTAGATAACATGTTATTTAGACAGATGCTGGGTTCATTTGTTGACCTGGCATCCTATAGTTTCTATAGTTTCTATGTACAGATTATTTATTGATATTATAATGTTTTGACTGATGCTATGTTCTTGGTTTACCTACGATCCTAGATTACCGAGGCACTACACTGTGTCTATGTATTTGATGTAGGTGTTTAACTCGCTTACTGTAAGTTGCTCTGGATAAAGAGTGTCTGCTAAATGCCTAAATTGTAAATTGTCTTCTGGTCTCTCTCTCTCCTCACAGTGTGTTTGGGATCTCCACCATTGCTCAGACTGACTGCATGA
Source organism: Gymnoscopelus braueri (assembly GCF_963280865.1). Classification (NCBI taxonomy): domain Eukaryota; kingdom Metazoa; phylum Chordata; class Actinopteri; order Myctophiformes; family Myctophidae; genus Gymnoscopelus; species Gymnoscopelus braueri. Next base: position 13,035,573 of record NC_137611.1, read on the forward strand.
GGACATGGAAGCTTGTGGTGAATCAGGAACTGCGGTGGCACCACTTTGTCAACCCCATCATGCTGCTGCTGCTCTACTACACTCTGGCCACGCTGATCCGTCTCTGGCTACAAGAACCCATCGACCAGCCAGTGAGGACATTGTCTGTCTTTCTGTCTGTCTGTCTGTCTGTCTGTCTGTCTGTCTGTCTCTAGTCTCGCGAGCCAGACTGTTGCCTCCCACGATTTTCAAACGCTTCCGTCATGAAGTCTGGAGCACGGAAGCTCTGAAAATTATCCGGGGGCAAAGTGGCTGCCCCGCTTCCGTTTCATCTTTGCAGTGGCGTAAATTTGTCCTACTGTAAATCTAATTACCGTAGTTCAAATTGTTGCTTGCTGCTAAGCAGAAATGGGAATTCAAAAATATGTTTTAAAGATATGTTTTAAATATTATTTTTGTGAAAGGAAATGACGAACAAATGATGGCTTCCTTCTTCCGTTAGGAGATTGTGGAATAGTAGGCTACACCAGACTAGTCTTTGTCTGTCTGTCTGTCTGTCTGTCTGTCTGTCTGTCTGTCTGTCTGTCTGTCTGTCTGTCTGTCTGTCTGTCTCCATTCCCATTCTCTCTTCTCCTTTACATTCAGATGTCTTCCATTTCATAGGTGGTCATCAATGTGACATAACTTGAAATAAAACAAACATAAATTGCATTAGACTACATTTGACCAATAGACGATCAGATGTTATATTATTATACTCAGTTTCATTTGTTGGTGGAAAATATGTAGATGGAATTTTCTTACACCATCATGAATTAGGTTTTACTCCAATGTTTACACTCACATATTACAAACCTACTGAACCTATTACAGATGCCCAGTGAAAGTTATCAAATATCAGCGAATATATTTTACAATATAACTTATCTGTTGTCTATAGTGTTAGCGTCTAGAGCCGAGTCGATAAATTAGAGCAAATAAAAACATGCACTTTTGTTTTGTGGTGGGGTCACCCATTTTGCATCACAAATTGGGACTTTAGGATGAAGGTTACGCTTTTGGTCATGGTTAGGGTTTGTTTCAAACGCTACCTCATGGCCTGCATTTGAATCATACAATATCACATGAATTACCCACTTAAATCCTATTTAGTTTGTTGACCGGTGTCCCTCAGGGGTCTATATTAGGCCCCCTCCTTTTCCCCCTGTACACCAAATATCTTTGCTCACAAGCTCATAGATCTGCTATTTTTTCAGAATGTACACCCCAGAATTATTTTCCAAACAGTGGGTCCCCTTTTTTTCATTTCCTACATTAAAAAAAATGATTATTATTAATTCAAAAGATATAAAAAAGTTAAAACAAAAGTTTCATTGATTAAAAATTATTCAAAATGTTTTCAAAAGTATTTCATAAATACAAATCTAAACAAAAAACTTGACTCATTGACTGCCAGAGTTAAAACATCATCTATAGCTGCCTTTGCCAGCGATTCCGAGCGTTTTCACTAACCTTTGAAAAATCATAGAATATTATTCTTCACAACAATCCACCCACCGATCGCTTTAAATCGGAGAAAGAAATTGTGCCGTCACGATAATCTGTTAACATAGTTATTGGCAGTTCAATGTAGCTTGTTTTCGCCAAAAAGCAACTGAAAGCAGAGATTTTTGTATTTTTATAAATCCTATACACGTTAACTAAACCATCTTGATGTTGTTGTGATCACGTGATGTTTGCCTGTACTCTTCATCATCATCATCATCATCATCATCATCATCATCATCATCATCAATGAGTTAAGAAGTAGTGAAAATAGCAGATCCACAAGCTCACAGCGCGTTGTGAGCGTGTAGATCTGCTATTTTCACTAGTTTGGGTCCCGGACAAACGTCTAATGTAATTTCTTTTTTGGGTCTTAACAGGGCCGGCCCTAGGATTTTCGTGGTCCTAAGCAAGATTTTTTTTGGTCCCCCCCCCCCCAAACACCCTCATTATAAAATCATTGTAATTTTTTATTGGATACTAAAATAACAACGCTAGTTGTTGGATAGGAGATACATGACATAATTACAATATGAAAGTAAAAATAAAAATAAAAAGCGACAGCTTATATATTGCTTATAGCAGCGGCCGGCCCTGGGTCTTGAGCAAAAAAAATTGGGAACCACTGTTGTATCAAGTATAATTTTTGTTACTTAAAACTACAAATTTGCCATGTGGTCACTCAGGCTCGCGTAGAAATCTTGTTGGACGTCAGCGGGTGTGTGGGGGTCTGAGAGAGCAGCGTTGTCACTGCTACAGCACACTGAACTATCAAGAAGACCCCTGTATTCTAAGGTCACGGACCGGTAGAGCCCTATCTTTTCTCTCCTGTAATAGAGTTATAGATTAGTGTTTTTATAGAGGGGTCGATGGAGCTGCTGGGGCTGTATGCATTATTGATCCCTTCGCAGGGAGGTTTGTGTGTGCGTGTGTGCGTGCGTGTGCGTGTGCGTGTGTGTGTGTGTGTGTGTGTGTGTGTGTGTGTGTGTGTGTGCGTGTGCGCGGTGTATTGTCTTTTTCCCATCTGCTCTTACACTTTAGAAGACAATAATAACAATGAACGATTTTGATGTAAATCCCAACCTGACAGGTGTGATCAATATTAAAGATAAGGCTTCACAAAGCAGCTCACTCAGAACAAAGTGTCATTTTGACCCAAGCCGGAGCTCAGATGGCCCAGGGCTAGATGACCTGTCCAGTGCCCGCACCGCGGAGTCTAGCGGTTTGAATCCCCCGCAGTCCGTCCGGCTTGGCAGAGCAAACCAGTGGTTCCCACACTTTTTAGCTCAAGACCCTAAAGAGAAATTAGACGTTTGTGCCCGTTTGCGCCCCAAAACTAGTGAAAATAGCAGATCTACACGCTCACAACGCGTCGCTTCTTGGCACGTTGTGAGCTTGTAGATCTGCTATTTTCACCATTTCTTTAAAAAATATGTTTATATATTTATGGAAATGTTATTAATGAAACATTTTAGAAAATGTTATAATTGTTTTTAATTGAAGAAAAGTAGTTTTTTAATAGTTGTTTTTAATTGATGCTTCTTCTAAAAAGACGAGGACATAATTCTGTTACATACAAATAAGGAGATTCATAAGAGTGCATCTCTGGTGTCACACTAAATCTGTGCTATTTTGCTTGTAATGGTTTGAATGGTTTAAACAGATAACAGGACACTTCAGCTTGTAGAGGTTGGAGGCCCCCGAGAGGTGGCAAGGCCCCAATGGAAACTTGTTTACGTTCACCCCGTCGTTAGTTGACCAGATTTCATGCCATTTACTCTCTTTAGCAAATTTTTATCAAGTGCCTTGAGTTGATAGCTTTCTTCTGAAGTTCTTGTCATCCTACACCTACACTGAAACAGCCCACGCACACAGGGCAGCACACACACACACACACACTCTCTCTGGACGAGCTGATTAAAAACATTGTTTCTTGAGAGCGTCATTTGTGTTGTTCAACAAAGAACTGAACAGAGATCCCGGCGGGGAAGATATATATCGTCTATTGTCGGTTGGAAACCTCGTATGTCCTCATATGTTACATTTCAGGATTCAAATAAAAAAAATAGCAAAAGTAGCAGATCTACAAGCTCAAAACGCGTCGCTTCGCGCCGCGTTTCGAGCTTGTAGATCTGCTACTTTTGACAGTTGTGTGTGACGCGGTAGTATGATCAAGTAGGGCGTCCATTTACGAAAAAACACAAAAAGTTAGAACATGGAGATAAGGGGTTTCTGACCGACAGCGACGATATCTACTGTCTAAGCTGCAAAGTGTCTATCTTTGTTTTCTCAGGACGGAGACGAGGGAGAGGTGAACGAGGGGGAGGAGGGCGTAGGAAATGGAACGAGCTCGGCCGACAAGAAGAGACAACTGTGGTGGAAGGCCCACCGGGGCACCGACGAGAAGAATGTAATTATTATGTCATACAGGAAAACAAGCTCAACCTCTGGCTTTAACCCATTAAGACCTGAGGCCGATTCTACAAATGCCTTCTAAATCAGTATAGTGCGCAAACCTTTTCATGTCAAGGACCCCCAAATTGACATATATTTGGCCGCAGACCCCGTTCTGAAAATGTTTTGTGCCATGGACCCCCCCCCCCCCCCCAAAAAGAGAAGATTTGTGTAAAAAAAAAATCAATCATTCAACATTCTTTGGAACACTTTCAAGGTTTTTCAAAAATATTGAAAAATAGCAGATGTATAGTACAAGCTCACAGCGCGTCACTTCGTGCCGCGATGTGAGCTTGCAGATCTGCTATTTTTGAATAGCCAATGCAAAAATTTAAAATGATACAGATGCTCTCCTGGTTTTAATGGGTTAATTCAGTTCATACGCAGATTAAGTATGTCCATACGTGTATATGCAAATATAATCAAACACATACATACAATATAAACATATGCACGCACACATTAATGCACATGCGAGTATGTCCGTGCTTGTGCATGCAATTATACACACACACACACACACACACACACACACACACACACACACACACACACACACACACACACACACATCCCTCCACACACATACAGTATAAACATATAAACACACACACATCAATGCACATACAAGTACATATGTCTGTGCTTGTGTATGCAAATACACTCTACACACACTAACAAACACACGCACGCACGCACGCACGCACGCACGCACGCACGCACGCACGCACGCACGCACGCACGCACTTTCTGACCTTGTTCCCATAACCAGGTCCGCACAGCCACCTCTTGAGCTTTAAAAGCTTTTAGGGTGTGTAGACAGACACCGATGAGTGATGCTCTCGATTTACAGAATAGTGCTGTTGTTCTTTGTTCTTGCCTATCGAGGCCTCCCCTCCAGCTCATCAATAACACACCTTGTCCTGTCTTGTCTTGCATGCGCTCTCTCTCTCTCTCTCTCTCTCTCTCTCTCTCTCTCTCTCTCTCTCTCTCTCTCTCTCTCTTTCTCTCTCTCTCTCTCTCTCTCTCTCTCTCTCTCTCTCTCAGCTCCTCTCCACCACCACGCAGGACGGCTTCAGCAACGTCGAGGTGGGTGTCCACTCTGTCTGGACGTTACGCCTTTAAGAACAGCACATTTCAAGGACCCCCAGTTTGATATGCATTAGGCCATGGACCCCCATTTGATAACCATGTTTTAATATCCGGGACGCCAATCTACACTGTAGGATCCTAAGGGTCCATTTGGTTCCATTTGTTCACTCTTAGAGTTACAGACTTGCACGGGCTTATTTGGAGTTTCACTTCCCTCCCCCTCGTTCATGGATCAAGATACAAGCAAAGAAAGGGCTTTAAAGTGAGTTTTACACCTCACATTCTTAGTCTATTGTGAGGTCCAGCGCCCCAACACATTAAACGTAGAGTGTTAAGTTAACTCTGAGAGTCTAATAACTCTCCGTTAATTAACACTCGGGACTTTAGTGCGTAGTGTAATTCAATCCTTTTTTTCCACAGTACATCGTTGAGCCCCCAAATTGCTTTTTGGAACTGAAGCAAAGCTTCAGTTTGAGATATCCATAATTCTAGAATACAATAAAATCACCCGCACACCGTCTACACCTGCACAATAAAGTAACACATACTACTAAATAGCAATATCTACAAGCTCACAACACGTTGCCGATGTAACCCAATGTGAGCTAGTTGATTTTCACTATTTTGGGAACAAATAGGGACACCATTTTGATTAAGTCTGTCTGTGGGTTTTATAAATATTAATTAATTAATTAATTATATATTTATTAATAAGAGCTTGTGACTAAATAATAACTACATTGGATCCATTGGAACACATGGCTCTTTTATTCATTTCCTGAAAAGTAACGGTTTCGGACATACAAGCTTTCCGGCCGACAGCGACGATATTAGCAATTAACCCGCTTCCCCGGCCTTAAGCGCAAACGGTCTGGGTCAATGCCTCGATCTGGCCAGGGTAGCCTTTGGCTAAAGACGCGTAAACGCACTTTGAAATTGGCATCGCTGTGCAGTGTGAAACGCTTATTGTTAGCTCAGGGCCACTGTCCAAGTAGTGGTCAGCATTCATTCAGCGGGGGGCAGTTAATTTTGACGAGCTCTTTTCATGCTCGAATAAGCATTTTGTACCAGCGTGGTGTGGTGTGTTACGTCGTAGACAGCATAAATGTGATACGCTCAATGATACGAGTGTGTTAATGCACTGTGCAGGGCGTGTACACTTCCAACGGGACGTCCTTTGACCTGCTCACCACCACCACTGAGAACGGACCGGTCTGCCGGGACCTCTACTCCACCCCTCAGTACAGAACCGACCCGTCCACTGGCTTCACAGGTGAGTTGTAACCCCCCCCCCCCCCTCCCCCACAGTGTCAATGAGACTGCATACAGCACTGTTTCCCAAACAGTGGGTAGGTTGGGCCCCATTTTTGGGTCACGGACCAATTTTTATGGGTTGTGAGTAAATATCCCTTATTTTTCAAAAATCACACCCAGTGTGAAGTGGGCGGTGTGGTCATCACAGTGATGGAAGCTCACTTCCAAAAAAAATGGATTTTTTGAAGTGCATAATCATATTTATAGGTTATTAATGTCATCATGTGTCTCGCTAGCCAATCACAGTGCTGAATAGAGTCAGCCAATAGAGTCAGCCAATCACAGTACAGCTAGGGGTGTACTAATGGGCCAATCACAGTGCAGGAAACTAATACTAATGAGGTGTCCCAACCCCACTTATAGGGGCGGCTACACCGCCCAAAAATAAGGGAAATATCCCTTAATATTCTAAAACAAATTGAAAAAATAAAAAACTTTTAAGAAGTAGTGACAATAGCAGAAAAAAAACATAGGACCATTACAGGTCAATTTGTATTGAGCGGCCATAGCTGAATGGGTAGAGAGGCTGTCTGCTGGTAATCAGAAAGTCGCCGGTTCGACACTCGGCTCGCCCAGTATATTGTATGTATGTCGAAGTGACCCTGAGCAAGACACTTAACCCCTAACCGCCCCGCGCGTGTGACAGACCTCATCTGAGCAGCCATCAGCTTGGTGAATGCAGAAAACTAATTTCCCCTCCCCCGGGGAAAATACAGTACCCCCCTTTCCCTTTTACACTATAAGACTATAACAACACACTGGATTTGACTGTATGTGCATTGTGACTGTTCAGCATACTGACACTGCAGTTTGTGTGTCCACCACCAGAGAAGAAGGATGATGACTGTGTGTATGAGGTGACTCTGCCCCCGGAGGAGGGGGGGCAGATGGAAGGAGAGGAGGAGCAGCGTGAAGGGGGAGAGGAGGAGGAGGAGGAGGGAGAAAAGGAGAAGAAGGAGGTCCCAAGTGCTGTGGTCACTGCCTTCCATTTTATCATGAAGCAGAGCTACATCTGTGCTCTCATAGCCATGATGGTCAGTGACACCCCTTTATACAATCACTACCGTATTATGTATATATTTCACCACTTAAACCACTATTTTATACTTCATTGTACGGCCCATCTACAAGCTCACAATGTCTCGCGATGCAACACATTATTAGCTTGTAGGGTTAGGGTTCTCAATTAAAATGTAATCAATCAAAGTAAAACAGCATAAGGTGCATAAAAAAACTCTAATCCATTGAGACCGGGAAAAGCGTCCTTTTTTAAGATTTATTTGGCTATTCAAAAAGAGCAGATCTACAAGCTCATAGCGCGGCTATGAGGTTGTAGATCTGCTATTTCTTTTTTATCCTGAAAATGTGTGCAAATATTTGAATGTATATATTTTTAAAGGGAACATTTTTGACTCAAATCTTTGCTTCTGGGGGATTCTATTACAAAATATTTTGAGATGGGGGTCCGCGGCCAAATACGTATAATTTTGGGGGTCCTTGACATGAAAAAGTTTGAGAACCACTGATATAGAAACATACGTTTTTTAAAAAAACTTTGGGATTTAGAAGACATTTGTAGAACCCCCAGAAGCAAAGATTTGAGTAAAATATTTCCGCTTTCAAAATGTATATATTCAAAAGATTTGCACAAACTTTCACGATTTTTTCTAAAACAGCGGATATACAAGCTCATAGCGTGGCATACGAGCTTGTATATCTGCTATTTTTGAATAGCCAAAGAAATCTAAAAATGACAGATTCTTTCCCGGTCTAAATGGGCTAATCTATAATCCATGTGTGTTTTTTTACTAATTGGAACTTGGTCCTTCCATAGGCGTGGAGCATCACTTACGTCAGCTGGCTGACATTTGTCTTCCTGATCTGGTCGTGCACCCTGTGGATGGTGAGGGACCGGAGGCGCTACGCCATGCTGACGTCTCCCTTCATGGTGCTGTACGGCAACCTGGTGCTGGTCCTGCAGTACCTCTGGAGCTTCGAGATCCTGGAGCCCGTTCCGGGGTTCTTCCTCAGCACCAGGGTTCCCTTCAGCGCCCTGGGGAGCAAGGTATCACACTTCAGACACCGTCAACGGGAGGGGGCAGTTCAAAGATTGTAGTATCACTTACAGTGTTGATTTCGTCGACTAAAACTATGACGTTAAATGTTCGTCGACTACCTTTTGTCACTGACGAAAACTAAATAAACTAAATAAAATCTAAGCTACGATGACAATTTCGTCAACAAATAGAAACTAGACTAGTGATCCAGTAGATTTTTATTCAAAAGACTAATGACTCAAACTAAATCAAAATTTGCTGTCAAAATCAACACTGATCACTTACTAGCAGGGTATACCAGTGTCCAAAATCACTCACTCATTCACTACTCTCTCTCTACTCCCCTATATAAGGAGTTCTAGTAAAGGACTGTATGAGCCAATATATCAAATATCATTGAATCATGTGGATCTCAGGATCCACATAGGAATGGAGCGGCTCCGATGTGGATCTCGGACTTCATGTGGCCAGCCTGTGATTTCAGTCATCCATCATGTCAGTCATCTCTGACATATTTATGATGTATGACTCCAAAATTGGACCTAAATATTTCAAAAAGTTATACAATGTGTGAAAGTAAAATGAGTGTGGGTACTTTTGTGCCGCACTGGCACATTGCATGAGAATTGTGGGGTGATCGGTCCAGCGGTTTGCAAGATTAGCTCCGGGCACACAGACAGACACACGGGCACACAAGACCAGACCCTCTGATAGAGGCAGCTCGACTCCTGCAGAGGCACGCCATAAAAACACATTTCGGACACTGCTGGCGTCACCATTAATGATGTCATTGCTGTCGTGTGCCAGATAAATCTGTCTGCATTTTTCTTTCAAGCGCAATGCGTGCATGGTATGGGTTTGTGATAGTGAACATCGGTTGTACCCTCCTTTTCCTTGTGGGATGAGTCCACCACTGCAAGATGGCCCAATTGAGGTTAGATGCATCTCTGTTATCTGTGCCATTGTCTCAATTCAGTAATACGTTTTGACAATAGGGATAAATAGATATAGCATTGAATCAAATACGGTCCAAGGAACATATCAAAACCTCGTGGTTTGGAGAACGGAAGCAATCGATATTGGGAATGTAACTTGACTTACCGTAAACATTTTGTACCGTATTCTGTTTCTTAATGGGAGTCAGATGATTATATTGGTAGAGGCTCTTTGCAACGAGCTGGAAGTAGAATAGTTTACACATTATCCTAACACAGAAAACACTCATTGCACGGCACACACAGAGGGACCATGTCTATATCCGTCTCGGCAGCCAAAATGCCCACGTCTGTGGGCATTTTGGCCGACGAGTCCCTGCAGAAGTCGGCCAGGAAGGCCAAGCAGAAGCAGAGCTCCTACCAGCTACGCTCTCAGGGCAAACCCGCCGAGCCCCCGCCGAGGGACGTGCTGGTGCCGGAGCAGCTGGAGCTGTTCCTGAGGAAGCTGCAGCAGTGCTGCAAGGTGTACGACTTCAAGGACACAAAGTCGGACCTCAAGATGAAGGAGAGCAAGCGCTCCACGCTCAACAAGCTGGTGGACTACGTCACCGTCAGCAGGGGCTACCTGACGGAGCAGGCCTACCCCGAGGTGGTCAAAATGGTTTCTTGCAACATATTCCGAACCCTTCCGCCCAGCGACAGCAGCGAGTTTGACCCAGAGGAAGATGAACAGGCGCCCGAGGCCTCGTGGCCACACTTACAGCGGGTGTATCAGTTCTTCATACGGTTCTTGGAGAGTAAGGAATTCCAGCCCAGCATTGCCAAAAAGTACATAGACCAGACATTTGTCCTGCAGCTGTTGGGGTTGTTTGACAGCGAGGACCAAAGGGAGAGACACTGTCTACAGACAGTCTTGCACAGGATCTACGGCAGATTCCTGGGGCTGAGGGCTTTTATACGAAAACAGGTCAATAATATTTTTCTACGTTTTGTTTATGAGACGGAGCACTTCAATGGGATTGCTGAGCTGCTGGAGCTCCAGGCAAGTATAATCAATGGTTTTACTCTGCCGCTGAAAGCGGAGCATACGCAGTTTCTGGTCAAAGTGTTGATTCCCCTTCACACCGTCAAGGGCTTGTCTCTCTTACACCAAGATCTGGTGAATTGCATCATACAGTTCCTAGAGAAAGACCCAGCACTAACAGAACCAGTCATAAGAGGCTTGCTGAAGTTCTGGCCAAAGACCTGCAGTCACAAAGAGGTGTTGTTCCTCGGCGAACTGAAGGACCTCCTCGAGTTCATTGAGCCCACAGAGTTTGTGAAGATCCAGGAGCCGCTCTTCAAGCAGATCTCCAGGTGTGTCTCCAGCCCTCACTTCCAGGTGGCAGAGCAAGCACTCTACTACTGGAACAACGATTACATCATGAGTCTGATCGAGGCCAACGCCAGCGTCATCCTGCCCATCATGTTCCCCAGCCTGCACAGGATCTCCAAAGAGCACTGGAACCAGGCCATAGTGGTGCTGGTGTTCAACGTACTGAAGGCCTTCATGGAGATGAACAGCACCCTGTTTGAAGAACTCTCCGCCACTTACGAGTCGGACCGCCAACGTGGGACGAATAAGGAGAAGGCGCGAGAGGAGCCGCGGGGGAAGCTGGAGGACCCGGAGAAGAGGGGGCCTTAGGAGCGATGGGATCTTATTCTCAACCTTTTTCAATTTCAAGGACCTCCAGTTCGATATGCATTAGGCCACGGATCCCCATTTGATAACGATTTTTTAAATCTTTGGGACCCCCAATCTACACTGTAAAATCCTCAGTGTTCATTTAACTTTGAGACGGGTCCATTTGGTGCCATTTGCACTATTTCAGAGTTGCAGACCCCTAACTCTTCAAGGACCATTGGGGGTCCCTGGACCACCCACCATAACTCTTAAAGGACCATTGGGGGTCCCTGGACCACAGGTTGGGAACCAGTGTCTTAACAAACCAGGCCCTCCACCAACCTCCCTCCATGCCATGTCTGCCCCACCCCCGGTTTCAGGGAGAAATGGAAAGAATCCCAACCCAACCCAACCCTACATGTGCAAATGTCCATCTGGTTTTCCTCAGTTGGTTGTTTGGTTTCTTTTTTTCTTTTTAATTGAAATTAAAGGCTTTTTTTCTGCCGCACTGTAAATAACTTTTTTTTTTTCTCCTAGATTTTTGTTTTGTTTTTGTTTTTCCCCTTAAGGTGATATTACTGTGAACGGAAAAACAAACAAAATAAAAATAAAAATAAGAAGAATAAAACTAGGAAAGTATGCGGATATCTCAGAATCCACATACAGTAGAAACGGCATGGCTCCAATTGGACAATCTCGGACTTCATGTTGTCTATGACGTATTTAGCTATTATTGTAAATGATTAAATCTAAATATTTCAAAAAGTATAAAACATTATGTGAAGAAACTTGAAGAAGATTATGGGAGGTAGGTAGGCCTACTCCTGTGGCCTACTTGCAGTCTGCCACTGATGGGTCCAGCGGGTTTGGGAGATCAGCTCTGGACGCGGACGAATGAAGCGTTCCGTCAGTTAGAAAATCCCAAACGAGGCGGCGTTCACATCACGTTCACCAACGCTGACCAGCAGCGCAACAAACGTGAAGCGACTCCAGCGACTGACGTTATGTGTATGTTTTTCTGCTGTAAAAACCCAATAAACATCATGTTATTTAAAAAAAAAAAGGAAAAAATGTAAGATATTTTATCTTGCGGTGGGAAAGCTTCTTAAGAAAGCCAATTATGGCGGTCCCTTGTTTAACATGAGGGAGGCTAGGCTTTTGCAGAGCCACCAAAGAAAAAGACAAAAAAAAGAAAATGAGAAAAATTACTTTTGTGGGGGGGTTATTAAAAGGCATAATTACTATATAGTAATAATAATAAATTGTATTTGTATTAGACTTTTCATTCACAGGGAATCTCAGAGTGCTACATGGTTAAATCATATATAGTATACTACATGTACTGTATATAGTGAGTAGGGAGTGAATTCAGACACAACTCTATGTCACTCATCTGTAACGTCAGTACTATGACATGATGAATTGTTTGCTTGCGGCTGGAGAAGGAGGCGCTACTGTACCTCCTCCCGGTGGAGGCTCCTTATCGGCAGGTGAGCCAGTACAGCACTGGTTCTCAACGACGGGTCTAGTAACTCTTGAGAGTGTACACATGGAACCAAATGGACCCTTAGGGTAAGGGTCCATTTGGTTCCATTTGGACGCTCTAGAGTTGCAGGCCTGCAAGGGTCCATTTGTACCGGTATTGGTCCGCGGACCAGACGTTGAGAACAGAACTGGCAACGCAGAAATGTGTAGGAAGGGTTAATTGGCATAGCAACTAAATAAGGGAGAAAAAAGCTGTAAAAATAATTGCCAACTCTAAATAAAAAAATTACAAAAGAGTTAAAAGTTACATAAAAGATGTTGCCAATGGCCTTCCCTGGATTATAACGCACCGCTATGGAAAGATTCAGGCCAATCCAACCTGGGGTGTGGGTGTGATTAAAAGACAGACAAACAGACAGACAGAAAACAACTTTATTATAGGTATAGAAGCTGGGCGATATCATCTACTGGAGAAATATATCATATTTGATATATTGTCTAGCCCCTAGCACTTTACAGTACATTATAATTATGCTAATTATAATCAGAGAAAAATCTAGCAACCGAAACGTCGACTAGTAATTTTTCTCAATGGTTTTAAATGCTTCAAAGCTTATTTGCAACCAACACATTTTCTCTTCTGATCTCCAGATTATGGGTTTGTCTAAGCACTTACTATCTGCAGATGCTTGTGTGTGTTTATTGCGCTGAGAATTTATCGTGTGTGTGTGTGTGTGTTTCTCTGTGTGTGTGTGTGTGTGTGTGTGTGTGTGTGTGTGTGTGTGTGTGTGTGTGTGTGTGTGTGTAGATCCTGTGTCTGCTGAGTTTCTGGCTGCTGTTAAGGCAGACTTTGACGGAGAGAGAAGACAAGTTAAAGGAAGAGGAGGTTTCTCTCTCAGATGTCCACGTAGAGGAGAGCAAGAAGAAGGGTAGGGGAGCACACCACAGTATGAATTTTAGTTGCACTAATACAAGTAGAAATCCAAGGCTTTGTACTGTACATTTTGACCTTCCTTGGTTTTCTTTGCCGTTAAAAAAGTCTGTTTCATACGACGGGTGTCAGGCAAAACTTCTTTTGAGACACACGTGGGAATTTCGGGCTGTGGTCGAACCCGCCATTGTGTTGGACGTGCAAACAACAACACAGGTATCAGCATTGAGTTTGTGAGACGGATCGCATACAGTGATATATTTTTCTGTATTTACGTATTGTATTGTATTGAGCCAAATCCACGCAAGAAGCTGCTTTGTTTGCACCTCCAACACACTCACGTGATGTTGATTCCCTTTCCCAATTCGTATCGTTGCTGGCGGGCAGAAACGTCTCATCTCCATATTTTAACTGTTTGCGTTTTTTGCCTTTCTTGATCATATTACAGCGTCGCACAAAAGTATCAAAAGTTGCAGATCTACAAGCTTGAAACGCGGCGCGAAGCGACGCGTTTTGAGCTTGTCGATCTGTTACTTTTGCTATTTTGGATTTTGAATCCTGAAGAGTAACTGTTTCGGACATAATGAGGTTTCCACCCGACGACCCGAGACGATATGTACTACAACATCACTGTAGCTATAAGAATAGTGAAAATAGTCGATCTATAAGCCCACAACGCGCCGCGTTTGTGTTCTGAGCGTGTAGGTCTACCATTTTGTTTACAATTTTTGAACAATAAGAATGTGCCCAAAATAGGGATTCCAGGTTGAAAGTGGTTAAAACAGACTCTACCCTTAAACTGAGATGAGAATCTTTTTTCTATCAGTTTTACAAATAGAAAGCAAAAGGCATATTCTGGTCCTATTGTGTGTCATTTTAGATTAGAGCCCCAGATTATTCTACCAGACCTTTCACCTGACCCATACCAACCTCCCCTATACATCTTCTAATAGAGTACCAAGTCTGATTAGTACAACATTTTGTAAGTCTGAATGAACCCTGCTAAAGCCCGAAACTGGCAATACATCTCCAGTGATGAATTACTAATGATTCTCTGGGCAATAAAAATGAGAAATTCACCAACTTCATCAAATCCAGATTTGTCTGACTGTCAGGTCGGAACGTGAACGCCAAGGTCTTGTTTTCATAAGAAATGTGAGATGTAAAATAAACTATGCGCAGAATAACTTTTGCTCTATAAGGCATGGTATGTTCAGTATGTTAATTTTACTTGCGGCACATGCAGGGGCTTCTTGAAAAGAAGACGCCAAATGCTGGTAGGCTTTAGCTGTGATCATTTGTCAACTCAATTAGCCGCAGGTAGTCAACCCACACGCTCAATCATTTTTCATTTCCCCCTCAAAAAAACGGTTTTGAATACTAAACCGGCTCTTGTTATTCTGCTAGCCCTTGTCGCCTTGCTATTTATGGTCGTTCTCCGGGCACCGGTACCGGCTGCCTGTACCTCATTTGTAACAAATTTCGTAGAAATTAGGTAGCTCTAAATCCGGGCGTGTGTGTGGTCATCTAATTTCACTGGCAACCCAGCCTCCCACATTCTTAACCCTGACCGTAACCATGCCAAAGCCCATACCTAATAACGTAATGCCTAAACGCAATCCATGTTAATGTTATACTGTACCTGAACTTGGGTTGGCTCTGGCTGTTTGCACAATGCATCGTGGTGGGTATGATACTGTCGGTTCAGAAACCTCTACCTTTTGTTAATGCCCTGGTTCCCATGTGAGAGATGAACATACAATTCTGTTGGTGCATGCATGTCTGTGCATGTGTGCGCGACTGTGTGTGTGTGTGTGTGTGTGTGTGTGTGTGTGCGTGTGTGCGTGTGTGCGTGTGTGTGTGTGTGTGTGTGTGTGTGTGTGTGTGTCTATAGAGGAGGGGGAATCTGACGAGGACAAGGAACCAGACATCATGGAGGTGCTGGGAGGGATGGTCATGGCTCTGCTGGTCAAGTACTGGATCTACATCTGCGGAGGCATGTTCTTCTTCGTCAGCTTTGAGGGACGCATCGTCATGTACAAGATCATCTACATGATGATGTTCCTCTTCTGCGTGGCGCTGTACCAGGTACAGTACAGTACAGTACACACCAACCCAAGCATGTGCTGTGTAACAGTGTTAATTTTGACAGCAAATTTAGATTTAGTTTTAGTCATAATCTTTGGAATAAAATTCCAAATTAGTCATAATTTAGTCATCTGAAATGTTTTAGTTTGAGTCTAGTTTTATTGGACTAAATATCAGAAGATTTTAGTTGACTAAATCTTCAGTTGATTTAGTTGACTAAAATGTATGTTGGCGGGCCGTGATGGCGTCGTAATGCCTGATTTATACAGTACTTGGCTGCATGCAGAAAATAGCAGATCTACAAGCTCGCTGCGACGCGTTGTGATCTTGTAGATCGGCTATTTTCGGGCCACGACACCCACACGCATCCAAACATAAAATGACTTGTCTTAGTTCTACTGAATCACTTGTCCACTCAGGGCCGCGCCAAGGGTAGTGCGAACGGTGCGGCCGCACAGGGCCCCGCGCTTGGGGGAGCCCCGCAAAAAAAAAAAAAAAGTTTTTTTTTTTTTTTTTTTTTTTTAATGAACAGAATCACATTTATTAAGAGTTATAAAAATAAATAACCGCAAATAACCACCAAAAACTCGGAAATATCCGCCCAAAACCGCCAAAAAATTGCGCGTGCTCGCGAAGGACAGGGGCGCGCGCACGCGAGTTCGCACAGGGCCCCGCATTTCTCCCGCACGGCTCACAGTCCACTAGTCCCTCCCTAACATTTTAGTCTAGTTTCTATTTGTCGACGAAATTGTCAGTATATTTAGTCATAGCTTTAGTCATCATAGATTAGTTATTATTTAGTTTTTATTTAGTTCAGTCAGGAACAATCACGTCAAAGTAGATATAACCATTTATTGCAACAAATGGAATACAGTTAAACTTGGCCTTAAATACTGTAGGCTCCCTCTCGGAGATGTTCCCTGAATTTTGTCCAAGCATCCACTAACGCGTCTTAACGCGTCGACGGCCAACTGGACAAACTAGCAATTGACGCGTTATCGAGTCAAGGGCAGTCAAAGAGTTAATTTATTTAATATCCAAATAATAGTGATAATAATATAAGGTAATTTTTCACCTTGCACATGGCCTTATGGCAGGTGTTTTCAGGCCATGGACCTCTTAGCTGACAGAAAGATGAAGCAGGGACCCTCTACTACGTATTGTATAAAATTGTGTTAACATATTATCTTTTTTAATATGTTGGATTCACATTAATGTACATTTTCATATATTTAACCACTCAAAACCTCAATACTAAACTTGACCTTTGGCTCTGTACTTGGTTTGCTCTTTTCCCCCTCTACACCAAATCTCTTCACCAATCGTTGCCCAGAATAGGGATGCTGATGTTGTCCTCAGGCAGGGTTCGAACCCACGACCTTCCGCATGAAAGGCGTATACGCTCTAACCGCTACACTAGGGCAGTTAGGGAAATGTGTCTTGCTCATTGAGACCTCGTCGTTGAGATAACATTACAACAAACACACATTAATGTTAAAACCGGTATGCAAACCGTGGGAGCTCGGCCTCGGGGCACAGAGTAATAAACTGGTTCTGTCAGGAGCGTGTGCTCTCCTGTGAGCTGGCAACTGCAGGTTGGCAGGGAACCACTGCTAATGTGCCCTTGAGCAAGGCACAACACAGCTTCCCTCACACACACAGAAATTACGATAGGGCCACCACAGTACTGCAGGTGAATCTGATGAAATGCATAATCGTCTCTGTCTGGTGGAAACCTCATATGTCCAAAACTGTTACTTTTCAGGATTAAAATAAAAAAATAACAAAAGTAGCAGATCTACAAGCACAAAACATGACGTGAATCGAGCTTGTAGATCTACTACTTTTGATGCGTTGATGATCAAGTAGGGGCGTTAATTTATGAAAAATCTACAGTACATAATACATATGTAAATAATATAAGCCTTGCCCACAGGGCATCATACCTGTTGCTCAATATTTGTCAAGAGGATAAAACATAATGAAGCCCAGGGCTTATTTCTGTTGTGGTTCTGGACAGCACTGTATGTGTGAGTAGGAGGAAGATGTGTGAAAATGTTACATTTCATTTCGGAGTAAATTGTCAACAATCTTCTATGCAAATGCGACGCGTTCTGAGCGTGTAAATCGGCAGTTTTTTTAAAAATACAAAAATACATGCATGCACACACACACACACACACACCCAGGGTCAAAATGCTCTGAGGCGTTGAGGCAAAATGTTGTCCGGCTTCCAATTTCGATTTCTCAAAGATACAAGTTGCTGACGTTGACGTTTTTACGGAGCCCATAAAGTTGGTGTAATCATACCAGCTCATAACCTACGATACACTCCTGACTGTTTTATATCCGCACCCACCATAAAACACAATCCTCCTTAATACAAATGTCCTCTATACCGCGTATAACGCTGTGCAATTTTGTACATTAAAAGGCTGTTAAAATCAAAGAGTACGTAGGTCACGTACCGTAGCACGATATCACCCTATCCAACACAGATTTATATTTACATAGTGTTACATGGTGTCGCTAAACCATGAAATGCCGCACATCGTTCAAGGTTCAAGACACTCTAGGGTTTTTTGGACATAAAAGTGAAATTATTTGTAATAATAATAAAGAATAATGTAGCAGCAATACTGTCAAACAATGTCCAACAATAATGTACAGTGGGTGCATGTGTGCTTCGTTCATGCATCAAAATGTTCAACGTATGTGTGCTGTGTGTGCACACTGTGCAGAATGTTTGTACACATAGGGCTGTCACGATTATGACATTTTACTTGACCATTAATTGACGCTCGAATAATTGCGATTAACAATTTAATTGCATTTCTGTCGTTGAACATTATGAATAAAAATTACATTTTTGTTTGGCTTTTAGGCTTCGTAAACAAAAGGTGCACAGGGCAGATATAACAAATAACATATAATTCAACAACATGAATGAAATTGAATAACATGAATAAAAAAACATGAATAGTGGAAATAGCCCATGTTTTGAGCTTGAAGATCTGCTATTTCCACTATTTTTTTTAAATGTTTGAAAATATATATACATTTTCAACATGGTAATCGATTATTACGAATATGCAAAATAATTACGATTATCTCAAATAATTGCGATTAGGCGATTAAGTAATAATTGTGACAGGCCTACTGTATACATAATCTATAGGTGTGTAACAGTTAATTGATCTATTCGATTTAAAAACAACAGGTGTGTAACAGTTAATTGATCTATTCGATTTAAAGACAACACTTGGTGGTTTTGTAGCTTTGTAGCTGCATCTGAAGCCAGATCAACTTGTATTGGAGCTTTGTAGATTTTGTAGCAGCTACAAACGTTGGGTGTGTCTTTGTTTCTTCATCATTCTTGAAAATGAATGGTAGATTGTAGGTTTGTATCTGCCAGTGTGAAGGCAGCACACAGTGGTGGATAGCTCTGCTTACACAACCAGGCGACCAGGATGTACTGACAAACTGCACATTTGTTTGTTTGTTTGGGGTCCATATTGTGTGTGTGTGTGTGTGTGTGTGTGTGTGTGTGTGTGTGTGTGTGTGTGTGTGTGCGTGTGCGTGCGCGTGCGTGAGTGCGTGTGTGTTTACAGCAGGACCCAGCTGCTGTAGTGGATACTACATGTGTTTCCTATCAGATGCCTTTTCTGTCAACATCTAACCTTGCGCAGTGTGTGTGTGTGTGTGTGTGTGTGTGTGTGTGTGTGTGTGTGTGTGTGTGTGTGTGTGTGTGTGTGTGCGTGTGCGTGCGTGTCCATACGTATCCATGTGTGGAAGGGAGAGAGGATACTCCTTGTCTATATCAGTCCCCCACTCCCCCCCCCGTGTGTGTGTGTCTCTCTCTCTCTCTCTCTCTCTCTCTCTCTCTCTCTCTCTCTCTCTCTCTCTCTCTCTCTCTCTCTCTCTCTCTCTCTCTCTCTCTCACTCTGCCTGCTGCTCTGCCCAGCAGTTCTTGCTGGACCTGAATAGTCTAAAAAGTGATGTCCTTTTTCCTTTCCTAACCACTTTTCCTAGGCCTCGTGGAAAATGTCATGAGGTCAAGGAAAGATGTGAAGGATAAGAAGTTAGGAAAAGAACTATGGTGCTAACAGAGTCTGACTGAGCTGCACAGTGGTGGAAAGTAACTTTTACTCAAGTGTACTTAAAGCGGCACTGTATAACTTTTGTTTTATGAATAAAAGGTAATTTTGTCCATTCTGTATCATGGTAGAGTATGTTAATACAATATAACTTATACAATTGGGGTGGTTGTATTTTGTCTCCCTGCTCTTCTAGATTTAGATTGTATCAAAGTTCATGTCTCATCTCGACACAGGATCTGGCACGAATGTTGACCTGATGGTCAAGATTCAATTGATCCCCTGAGCAAGAAGGCAGGCTCTATTATCTCAATGGTAAAAATGTCAGCACTTGCGCAGGAAACCGGGTTATAATCCGGGGTAGAAGAAGAAAGTTACATAGTGCAGCTTTAAGTACAGTTTTGAGGTACTTTTAGTTTACTTGAGTATGTGCATTTTTTCAATGCTTTATACTTTTACTCCACTACATCTCAGAGGCAAATATTGTACTTTTTCACTCCACGACAACCCAATTTTATACTTTGTCTATTCGAAAATAGCTGATCTACAAGCTCACAACACATCGTATCGCAGCTGTCTTTGAAAGATTTTGATACATTTGGAAAACTTATGAAATGGGACATGATCCTACTGTACATAATAAGTACTTTTACTTTTAGTACTTTAAGTATATTTTGGTGTAAATGCCTTTGTATTTTTACTCAAATTAATCGCTACTTAAATCGGAGTACTTCTTCCACCCCTGGCTACGTAAGACCACGTCGCATCTCCCTTGTAACTGCTGTGGGTCAGTGACGGTGAAAACAGACTTTCAAAGATGGACCAGCTGCACACCCTCGATGCTTTGCCACGTGCATTCTTTCCATGTCATTTGATGTAGGCAATATTAACATGGCCAAAACCAGCAGAAAACTCATACTTCATTACCATGGTTGGAATTGAAAGAAAAAGAAAACATACAGTGTGGCAGCCTAGCTTATAGTCTAGTCATATTTCACATTAAAATTAAATGGGAGTCAAATTGGTGTCTTTCATCCTCCTCGGCTTTCAACGTGAATCCCTATTGATATGATTTGATTGTATTCAAGATAATAATGTCATACACCTTATCAAGTGCCATGTCTCGCCAGTTGGACTAGTTGCGTCATGACAAGGTAACTACACTACCCAAACCTCTACCAAAGTGTCCTATTGCTTTAAGAACCATGCACCTTGCAACACCTTGAAATGCTTACTTGATTTTGCTTTGAGGAGGTGTTCAGAGAGCTGTGGTACCTCAAGGAGGTGCTAGGTTTTTACTCCTTCGGAGCTGCTTACCTCAAGGAGGTGCCCCAAGTTTACTCCTAAAGAGCTGCTTACCTCGAGGGGGCATTTTAGTTGGCTCCTGCAGAGAGCTGCATACCTTATATCCTCCCTGCATGACCTCCTTCTTAAGGAAAACAAACACTCCCCCATGCACCGCTCTTTGGCCTGTAGTGGGGAGGTGGCAGAGAGCAAGTGGAGGGCATGGACTCATGTTCACAGTCAGAGCCAGGTGGGGAGGCGGGTACAACTTGTGAAGGCTCTGGCAAAGAGTATGAAGCAATGAAGGTGGGAGGCTGAATACATGAGAGTGGGAGGCAGAATACATGATGGTGGGAGGTCGAATACAAGGGCAGGCTTTTACCCAAAGGGCAAAAGGAAAGCTCGCACACCAAACACAAAATAGGGAATGTCCACAGAGGTTTGCTCAGATGCAACAAATTAGCTTTTTAATTAACCATCATGTGAAAAAAAGAAAGAAAAGTGCAACCAAAAAAAGTAGTGGTTAAAAAAAGAAAAGTCTCCTGTGTGGAAGACCAAACGTTTACCGCTCTTCCAAATACAATCCCTAGACACCAGGGTCTAAATTTCTCCATGGAAAAGTTGGGAGACCACCTCTTTTATTGTACCATAGTCTACCATACAAATTGGCTAAAATAACATTTCATTTATTACAGTTCTGGATTGCAGCATTAGCATAATGTTTGAAAGGGCTGTTGGAGTTGGAGCAGGGTGCACAGTGACAAATAAATAATGTGAATAATGCATTATCCTGACTGTTATTAGCTCTGCAACGGTACTTACAACTTTGTGGCTACTCGTAAATATTTCTTGCAATAAACAGTGGCAGCAAGTAATAGTGTGCAGACTTCATTATTTATTATGTTGATTTTCTGTTTGTCCTGCACCTGCTCACCACAGTGGATGTACAGTATGTGCGTGCTCTACGTCCCATTTGTGGAAATGTATGCTGATTTAGGCTTACTCAAAGGCTGAAAAGTTATTCAAATGTGCTGATAATAAGTGTGAACTAGTATGCCTACATTTTCATGGATAAGGCTGGGATAGGCAGTGTATATAATAAGCCTGTTTATCTCCAAACCAACAGCCCACCACCACAGTGGCTGTTAGTTCTTTACCTCACATTTGCTTGTATTAACCACAGGAACCCTAGTGTCCCTATTTTGGGGGCAAATATTCAAATATTTCAGAAATAGCTAAAACAATTGCAGATATACAAGCTCACAACGCATCACATCACGATGTGTTTTGAGCTTGTAGATCGGCTATTTAGGGCAAGTGGTTAAGGGAGATGGGAAAGGAAGCACAGATGCAATTTTCCTGAGCATTTAGATAATTCTACCGGCTCTTGTCATGGCCAAAGATACTTGTCCTTGTCCCACATCTGGGTATGTCTAGTGTCTACTCAGGTACCTTCCTAATGAAAAACGTACTTTTCAAATGTGGCCCTTGTTTTTGTGGCCCTCCGCAGGTGCATTACGAGTACTGGCGGAGGATGCTGAAGTACTTCTGGATGTCGGTGGTGATGTACACCATGCTGGTGCTGATCCTGGTCTACACCTTCCAGTTTGAGACGTCACTGCCCTTCTGGTCCAACATGACGGGCATGAATGAAGAGAAGTGAGTGCCGGTTATCTTAACCTCAGCTTCTAGTGGCGTTCAGTCATGTTGGCTTGCAGTGTACACAGGTTTTAACATTAACAGAAGCATGCGCTCCATCAGACATGACTGGACACTAGTACATACAGTATGTTGTAGTAATGAGCAAGAGCTAAAACAAATAAGTGTATCGACTAAACAAGATCCAATAAAACAATACAACAATAAAACAAGAGTTCCTACAACTAGTTAACAACAAGTAGGCAAGGCGAAGAGGAAGGGTAGTGTTTCCTGAAGAGGTGGGTTTTCAGCCTGCGGCGAAAGATGGGCAGTGACTCTGCTGTCCTGACATCAGTGGGGAGTTCATTCCACCACTGTGGGGCCAGAACAGAAAAAAGTCGTGACCGTGTAGATCGGCCAGAAGGACCCTTGAGTGATGAGGCAATCAGTCGCCCCGAGGTGGCAGACCGAAGTGGTCGGGCAGGGGTGTAAGCATCGACCATAGCCCGGAGGTAAGGAGGAGCTGTTCCTTTCACTGCCCTATAGGCTAGCACCAGGGTTTTAAACTGGATGCGAGCCGCTACGGGGAGCCAGTGTAGAGAACGGAGAAGGATAGTTGTGTGGGAGAACTTGGGGCGGTTGAACACCAGACGAGCCGCAGCTTTCTGAACAAGCTCCAGAGGTCGGATGGCAGATGCCGGAGCACCAGCAAGGAGGGAGTTGCAGTAGTCCAGGCGGGAGATGACAAGAGCCTGGATGAGCACCTGGGCTGCCTTCTCCGTGAAGACCTTCTAGGTCTGAGAGTGTACAAATGGAATGTACAACTGGAGCGTACAAGGAGGATTTCACAGTGTACTGTAGTCCTGAAATAAAAGTTCATATCAGATGGGGATCTGTGGCCAAATGCAAAATGAGGGTCCCTGAAATTTTGAGAAAATCTGTGTGGGGAGGAATTAATTGGCATAACGACTGAATTGAGGAGAAAAGGGGTAAAAAACGAATACATTAATAAATAAATTATACGAATCTTTCAAGTACTCCGCAAACCTCTTGATAGGTGACCTTAATAAATTGTCCCCATATTTTCCCCTTGGTGGCATACAGTACAGTACAGTACAGCACATACAGTAAGTCAGTTTTTCCATGGCTAAACAGTAGGAAAGACTTTTAAACCAACAGTAGGTGACTCAGTGCTCGTGCAGTTGCAATACAGTGTTTAGCCTGAAGTGAACATACTGTAAGATGACTATATTTGCACCTGACAATCTTAACCACTTTCAAACTGATGGCCCCATTTTTGGCCATAATAGGTGAAATGTTTGAAGAATCTACATGAAAAAAAATATATATTTTCAGAAATGTTAAAAAAGAACAATTTAACTCTTTCACTGCCAAGAGTATTTTCATTAAGTACTCCCCCAGTGCCAGCAATTTGCGTTTTTTTGTTGTTGTAATTTTTCATTCAAATAAATTATCTGATTGGGTTTTTAAACCCATATTACAGTTCTACCAGTAGAGAGCAACAAATCGACACATTGATGACCTCGCTGGCTCACTCGCCCCCTCCCAAACAGGCTCACGTCATATCCGGTCATAACCGGATGTTGACATTTTCGACAATCGTTGATCGGGCTAAATTACGATGTGATACACGACTACGATGACTGATCGTCACCCAGACCAAAGAGAGTAGACGTGGACCTCTCCGTTCGTTTTTTATACCGCGTGAAAAACCGTGACTTTCCCTATTCTGGCCGAAAATGACCGCGGGAAAAAAATGAGAACCGGAAACGGAATCTGCGTCATGAAACCGGAACCCAATGAGTCTGAAGGAGTCAGGAAGCGAAAGTGATCATGAAAAATAAACAGAATAGCGCAGAATAGCGCGCGACTACAGTCAAAAGTAAAAACTCGGGATTTCTCGTGCTGGCAGGGAGGGTACTCGGGAAAAACTCGGGATATCTCGGGGCGTGGCACTGAGAGAGTTAATAATATATTATGTCTAAAATAGCAGATCTACAAGCTCGCAACATGACACACAGTGATGCGTTGTGAGCTTATTGATTAGCTAAAAATAGCTATTTGTCGTGCAATTAAGTACATAGGGCTTTTTCTACCTCATCTCCATATCATTGTTGTCTGACAGAAACCTCTTATCTCCATATTTTAACTTTTAGTTTTTTCGTAAATTAATGCCCATCTTGATCTTACTACAGCGTCACACAAAAGTATGTACCGGTAAAGTAGCCTATCCACTCGCCGCATTTCGAGATTGTAGATCTGCTACTTTTGTTGTTTTTGAATTGGAATCCTGAAAAGTTACAGTTTTGGACATATGAGGTTTCCACCCGACAGAGACGATATATGGGTCCTCCCTAATGCTTAATATGGGACGGTGCCATTTCTGTCTGTCTACACCCTATGTGTCTCAGAGGTGGACTGTGGATGGTTCCAATTAGGTTCCATTAGCTTTGTAAACCCCACCGATGATGTCATTGGTTGGCAGGTTTCTGAACTGTCCATATCCCACCTGTGAGACAACACCGTCTTATAATGAGCATTTAGTGTGGACCAGTTACATGAAGATAAGGTGTGAAAATGGGTATTCTTTTAAGTGATTACCTCAGGTTAGGATAAATACCAGAGGGCAGACAGGCAACCCTGTAGAGATAACATTAGACATAGTTTGACCTTTTCCCAGAATCTTTACATTTTTGGACATCCCCAAAGGCAGAGGAATAACGTGCCTTCTTCTAGACCACATTGTATACATAAATCAGGATTTATTTTTCACTATCAAAGCGATGTAAGAGGAATGGAGTTATGTACGCATGATCCGTTATTTTGTATCAGTTTAAATCTGGTGTTGATAGTCTGGGTCAGGGTAAACTCTTCCATTCATCTTCAGATTTCTACATCTAGGAGTCACTACACCAAGCCAATCTCCTGTTCGAGGATTCTTTTGATTTATCAACAATCATTTCATATAAAAGTGAAATCTGGCCACAGCCTTGGAAATAAGTGAGCGTTGCCTTTTCCAGTCTAGACAGAGTTTGTCTACAGAGTTTGTAACTCCTCGTTTTGCAGATATTTGAGGAAGTGTTTCAAAGGGATATTCTAAATTGTTATCGTCCAAACTTTTAAACCGATTGCATTGCCCTGTGTGGCAAATGCCGCGCATCTGGAAGATATTAGCAAGCTAAAACAAACAAACCTTAGGGTTTTTACAGAATTTCCATTCAGGTATCATTGTTTCTCTCATCTTAATGTCATGTCATCTCATATCTCCCCCCCCCCCCCCCGCGCTACCTCTCACTAGTGTTGGGTCGTTTGTGAGGTGAGTGATTTGTTTGAAGTGATTTCGTTCTTTTCCGTGAACGGAAGCGAACTTGGACTGAACTACACAAGGAGGGCGGAACCGGAAGTACTAAACAGTGAATGGTGAACGAATTATTGGAAATAATATTTTGTTGCTGAACTAAACGAAATGACTCGAGTCACTGAAATAAACGGTAGTTGCCATCACTACCTCTCTCCCTCCCTCCTTCCCTCTCTCTCTCCCACCCCCCCTCCTCATCTCTCCATCAGGCTGAAGGACCTGGGTCTAGAGAGCTTCTCTGTGTCCAAGCTGTTCATTATTATTATCTCTCCATCAGGCTGAAGGACCTGGGTCTGGAGAGGATCTCCGTGTCCAAGCTGTTCATTATTATAATTTCTCCATCAGGCTGAAGGACATGGGTCTAGAGAGCTTCTCTGTGTCCAAGCTGTTCATTATTATTATCTCTCCATCAGGCTGAAGGACATGGGTCTAGAGAGCTTCTCTGTGTCCAAGCTGTTCATTATTATTATTTCTCCATCAGGCTGAAGGACCTGGGTCTGGAGAGGATCTCCGTGTCTAAGCTGTTCATCCGGATCTCCATCCTGAGTTAATCCTCTCTCCCTCCCTCCCTCCCTCCCTCCCTCCCTCCCTCCTCATCTCTCCATCAGGCTGAAGGACCTGGGTCTGGAGAGGTTCTCCGTGTCCAAGCTGTTCATCCGGATCTTCATCCCCACCTCCTTCCTGCTGGTGTGCATCCTCCACCTGCACTACTTCCACGACCGCTTCCTGCTGCTCACCGACCTCCAGGCTGTGGTCGCCAAGGAGCAGAGCACCATCTACAGGTGAGAGTGTTCTAATTTAGTTCACTTTCATTTAGCATAACCCAAAATAGGGACGTAACGAGTTAGTTACATGGCTGTGGCTGTGTGCTGACATGAGAAGGTTGTTGGGGGACATGACAAATGGAAAAGTGTTGAGAACGAGCTGAAGTTACTGGAGGCATCTTCAATAGAACAGGGCTCACATGAAAGTCCTAAAGGAGTAGTTCACTTATTTTCTATCAATTTCACACCCCATGAAGCCTTGAATTCATGGAGATTTTTTGTTTTTGTCGCACCGGTCATCAAATTATTGGCTTAGGAATGTGAAAAAAAAAAGAAATCTCCATTCATTCAAGTCTTCATGGGGTGTGAAAATAAGTAACTTTTTGGCTGAACTACTCCTTTAACATCATCATTGATTCCTCCCTCTACATCCATCAAAACACTTGGTTTAACCCATTAATACCTGGAACGCATCTGTGTCACTTTAGATGTCTTTGGCTATTCAAAAATAGCAGATATACAAGCTCATAGCGCGGCACCGAGTGCCGCGCTATGAACTTGTAGATCTGCTATTTTTGAAAAATCGTGAAAAAAAAATGTTTAGATTTTTTTCCAAAAACTGTTAGGATTTAGATTTTTTTTAAAGAATCGCCTCAGGTCTTAAAGGGTTAAAGGATCTACTTTTCTGCTTTATTGTTTGTGTCATCACACATCAGTCATCAGAGGTGGGTAATAACAAGTTAACTGTACTCATTTACTTAAATCACAAATGGTACTTCCAATTTAACATACCATTCAATTACTATGTATTTGTGAATATTAATTTATTTAAAGTGATATCATGGTTTAGGCTATATTTTAATTTGCACAAGGCTATTTTACAATGTATTTCTGTTGGACAAGCACTTATCATTTTATGTGGTAGATAGACATTGCAATTAAAAGTAACTCAATACATGAGTAGACTTTTCACTAGATACTTTATTACTCTTACTCAAGTAATTATTTGTATTACTACTTCTGTACTATACTTCTACTTAATACTTTTACATGAGTACAATTTTGGCTACTCTACCCACCTCTGTCAGCCACTGCTATAACGTTGACATTATTGTAGTCGATGTCCGTCTGACATTTCGTTCAATCTGTTGTCGTGGACACGTTTCCATTCTCTTTTCCTGATGTGCTTACTTGCTCACCTCTCTTCTGCTCTGCCACCTTTTCTCTCCACCACTCATCGTCATGCCTTCCTTTCGACTCTCACAGCCATGCTAAAGTCAATGGCCGTGTGTATCTGATCATGAATAGGTGGGTAACTGCTCGCATTCTATAGCATCCATCAAACCATCCCAACCAACCTCTCTCGAATGTCAGCTTCCTCTGTCCTGATGCTACTGTATATGGATCTACAGTACCCTAGCTGACCTGTCCTTGTTATTGTCTGTTGGTATTTATAATAGGCTCTGTGTATAATTATAATTTATTAATTTATAATTAATAATTTAATTATAATTATAATTTCCTGTTCCGGTTAATTTTCCCATAGCTTTTTTGATTGGCTCGGCAGCAGATTTGAACCAGAAACACATGTAGGCCTACATAGGAAGGTGTCATGTGTATTTCTCGTTCAAATCTGCTGTGAAACCAATCAAACGAAGCTATGAGAAACGGAACCGGAACCACCATGCACAGAGCTTATTATATTGGTTGTATTCCGTGGCAGGTTTTTAACAAAGTGATTAAGTTGTATTATGTCCTTTTGGTTTGAGTTCTGTTGCCTGTAGCCTCCACCTGGGTTGTCCTGTAGGTCGCTGGATCTTTCACCATCTCGTCCCTAAGAACCCCATATGGTCTCTGATCGTTTACCCATATGTGGAGTCACCTCTTTCTCAAGCATGTGTGAGGCTGTTTCCCGTGACTTCTCAATAATAACCACCTCCCCGCCCTTCACACGCACACGCACACACACACACACACACACACACACACACACACACACACACCCCCACACACACACACACACACACACACACACACACACACACACACACACACACACACACACACACACACACACACACACTGCATAAACATCCCCTCCCGCCACAAACTTTCGGAAAATCCTTCTGCATTTTTTACTGTAAAGGCCCCACCCTGACCCTATTGAGTCTCTCTTACATGTACGTGAATGTTAGTTCCAGGTTGTCTGTGTCTATCTTGCCGTCTTTTTCTTCACTGTTCTTCTTGGCTTCTGTTGTGTAACTCTATTGCCCTGAGCAGCATCAAGCAAAAAATTCCTACTCAGCCGAGCAAGTAAGTCTCACCTCCAGACACCAAATGCTTGCCTTGATATATATAGTATGCGGGGTTCATGCAAGCTAACCCTAACCTCTTAACCTCTGTGACCTCTGACCTCACTCCCATTGCCTGAGAAGGAGGAATTCAATGGTTTTACAGCCTGATTTATACTTTGTTGTACAAAGCTGTCGCGTGGCGCAAAATAGCATCTCTTTTCACAGCGTGACACTGTTGTACAACAAAGTAAATTAAAGCATGTAGGTCTTATAATGACATGTCCAAAATGGGGGGCGCCAGGTTGAAAGTGGTTAATGCTCCCCCCACCCCCCCCCCATGCATTACCATTTACCCAATGTGAACAGAAGACCCTCACTAAAACCACAAAGTGGATATCATAATTCAGTAACACTTCTCTGTGGCTTTATTCTAGTGGACTAACATGGGCCCAAACGGTTACTTTTATTCACTGTATACACACTACCCGTACCCGCACACTTAGATTGTGTTGTTAGAACTCCGTATCTCAAAGAACTTCTCATTAAGTTCCATTACAGCGCTATTATTAATTCAATGTGCGTCCAATTATGCTCGAAGTTAGTTAAGGTCAGGACGGGACTTGGACCCAGGGTTAATGCACTGGAGTAAGGCCCTTGTGAAGTCAACTCTGACCATGTGTTTTTTGGGGGGAGAATGCTAAAGGAATGTGCATTGCTTACTGATCACAGTGCTTGATATACAGTAGCTGATCTGTTCATGGAAACAGGGCTGATGGCTCCCATCCTAACATTTGCTTTGGAGTCTCATAAGAATGAGTCAGAGCTCTGTGTGTGTGTGTGTGTGTGTGTGTGTGTGTGTGTGTGTGTGTGTGTGTGTGTGTGTGTGTGTGTGTGTGTGTGTGTGTGTGTGTGAGTGTGAGTGTGCTCATGTACACAACATGCACGCACATGTTGTGCCGTATGTGTGTGTAGCAGTGGTGGCCATTTTGTGGTTCCACACATGGAAACCCCATTTATTATTCCCATAGATTTCCGAAAATATTTAAATTCATTATTTGAAGCCTGGAACCAAATCATTTTAAATTAAATATTGTATATAATATAATTGACACAGAATCTAATGTCTTATGGTCATGATTCGCCAGGAGCCTGGATGGCTTGGCTCCAGGCTTAAAAATTATACATACAATCATTTTCTGAAATCTCTATGGGAAAAACTAACGGGCTTTCTATGTGTGGAACCACAAAATGGCCGGCACTGCTATGCCCTATTGTGTGATGCACGCGTCGCCAACATGTCCTTCAAGGATGGTCAATAACGCCCCCTCCTCCTTGCCCTGTCGTCAGGCTGGCGCACCCGGACGGCAGCCTGGCGGACCTCACCATGCTGAGCGCCTGCTCCGTGGACGCGGCGCTGCCCACAGAGGAGGACAAACGCAAGGAGGAGAAGCAGGAGATGCTGAATGAGAAGGAGGAGGAACACCAGGCCCTGGTGGTGGTGATGATGGACGACAGGGACAGCGTGAAGCGCCCCAAAAGCTTGTCGGACCACCGTCAGTCCAGTGCGGAGGACAGCCGCCACTGCAGTGTGAAGACGGAGCCGGAGCCCAGCACCGAGCACAGTTCAGGTACGGGGGGGGGGGGGGGAGGGTCACACCAGCCTGGGCTGATGGCTTGGAAAAAACAGACATATCGTCTAGGGGTGGGACGATATATCGATATCGCGATATATCGCGATACTTTCTCCTGCGATAAATAATCGATATACTGCCGATTTTTTATTTTATTTTTTTTATACGTTGTTTTTCCTACTCTGTATTTGTGTAATGATGATTTTGAACTGTTTGGTGCTATTTTATGTGTTTATGAATTGAATACAAGGACTATCGTGATATATCGTTGGTGAAATTTCATGCAATATATCGTGATATCGCAATATATCGATATTTTCAGATATCGTGATAATTGGTGAATAGTTGGTGAAATTTCTTGCAATATATATCGAATATCGTGATATCGCAATATATCGAATATCGTCGAATATCGTGATACATATTGTTATCGTGGGCCTAATATCGTGATATATATCGTATCGTGAGGTACCCATATCGTCCCACCCCTAATATTGTTGCTGTTGGGAAGAAAACTCTTATCTCCTTATTTTAACTTTTTGTGTTTTTTTCCCATAAATGGATACCCTGATCCATATCATACTACAGCGTCTCACAAAAGTATCAAAAATTAAATCTAGGTAGGGTCCAAGTGCTTCCAATTGGACTGCACCGAACCCAATCCATCAGATCCAAAATAGACTAGGTCATTTTTGCGACTAAAAGACCATGTATTATGCAAGTACATAATGAAGTTGACCAAAGTTTCTCAGCCGCATTTAAAATACATTTTCGTTATTATATTTAGCCTTTAAATGTTTTTATGGCCTTATTTAGATCAAAATGTGCACAGTTGTGGCTGTTTTCTGCGTGTTTCCTTAAGTTTAGACTAGTAGGCTATCTTAGTCGGTTACGTGCTGTAAATGTTGTTTAAACCAGTGAAATTGCTGCATATGATATCCATATCAGGGGCCCTTTTGATACAAAAAACCACGTCAAAAAAAGGCAATCTATGCCCTGTGGCCCCTGACCCCAGAGGCCAATGCAGCATCTACATAACATATATTAATGTCTATGCAGAAAAACTGTCCCGTAACCTCCATGCTACAGGTTTGATCCCTGCAATAACCATGTTGAATTAGGCAATATTACACGAGAGGGTGTGCTTTACCGGCATTATTAGCACGCCTGTGATGCGGTCAGGAACGAGGCGAAGCCGAGTTCCGCCGCGATCACAGAAGTGCTAATAATGTAAGGTAAAGCACACCCTCGAGTGTAATATTGCGATTATACAACAGTTACCAACAAAACACATCCAAATGTATTCATATTGTGGGGCAATTCATAATAAAAAAAAATCGCTTATCCGTTTCCCTGTAAAGAGAAGAGTTTATTTGACTGAGACAAAATAGTCCCTGTAACAGCGCAGCACTGAGTCATCGTCTCATCAACACAGCTGATTCCAGTAGGCTATATGCTCCGTCGTACGATCGTGTTACGTGGCCAAAATAACTGATCTACAAGCTCACAACGCGTCAAGATGGCGATGCGTTGTGAACTTGTAGATCGGCTATTTTTGCCGTGCGATACCTTCGTACGATAAAGTATAACATACACTGGACTGTTAACGAAATGGGAGTAATTTTACTTTAACACAGGAGGATATTTATACAGTATGGATGTTACCATTGAAATAAAGCACACTTTTTTCCAGTTATTCCTTTTATTATAGGATTTTAGGCGATTTAGTGTGCTCTCTTCTAACCATTGATCAACCGTAAGTCCACCAAATAAGTCAAAATTAACAACATAGTCCATTTTGCGTAGCTGTTTGTTCTCCGGTGGCGGCGGTGGGTACTATCTGTTTGTTTTCCTACCGTGGGACAGCGTGACTTCACAGCACAGCTGTGCGATATATGGTCTAATCAGGTGCGGACTGCAGTGCGGAGTGATTTATTTAATGTGATTAGGCCCGTGCTATGATGCTGGTTTGAAGCACGGCTAGAAAGCTATTTCAGCCAATCAGATTGCTTGGTCGGAACTACCTGTTGTATAATCCTGCACTACTCACTTCTCACTCACTAAAGACTGTAAAGCTAAAGACCTAATGTTATATTTCATCCAAGCTTTAATGAGCTTTAATGATAACTTCATGTTAATAAAGCAGAACAGAAATTATTAATAGTAATAATAATAATTATTATTATTGAGGAACATGCCAACTTTTCAGAACATGCATTATTCACCTAAGTTTAGGAAGATAGTATGGACAAAGTTTAGTGCGTTAGCTTGCAGGATATGGGGATAGCGGGTTAAGGCGCGTACTGTACCACATGGGTTCAAATGCCTGACAGCGAGTCCCCTGTTTGATTCCCGGGCCCGGAACATTTGCTGCATGCTCCCTCTGTGTTTCCTAGCTGTGATGTTTGAATTTTGTTTTCAACTCATGAAAATATGTGCATTTTTTTATTGAAATATTTAGAAAATCTTTTAAAATAATAATTAACACCTTTACCGCCGGGCCCGTAGTTCTACGGGCCGTTAAATCCAACGGTTAAGCGCCGAGCCCGTAGTCCTACGGGCTGCGGTCTTTTCGCGCATGCGCGGTCCGGGTGCACTTTCGGAATTTTTTTGATCCACTTCCGTTTCCGGTTTGATGACAGGAAATAGAATTATTTGGGATCCGGTTTCGACGATCACGCCCGCTCCCATTCTACAGACGAAACTGAAACTCAATTCTCTTCCTGTAGTTTTTTCTCCTCGCATTTCACTGTTTAACGTAATCCGCTCTAACTACAGTCATGGAAGTCCGTTTGACATGCGGTCTTCACTGGGAGATACAGGGAGATCTCGCGGATGTAAACAGACCGTTCACGGCTCAATCTTAAGGATTTTAACAAGATCTATGGCGACATGAAAAAAACAAAAAAACAACAAAAACACCTTGGCACTGGTGAGTACATTATGAGATTAACCTCTGGCGGTGGATGTGTTAATGTCAAAATGTAGGAAACAAAAAATTAAGGGATATTCACTCGCGACCCACAAAAATGTATCCGTGACACACAAATGGGTCCCAACCCACTGTTCGAGAAACAGTGTCATAATGTACAGTGTCATGTATCTGCTGGTAGAGCTCGACCAATCCCAGATTTTTGGGTCCGATGCCGATCCCGATTTATGAGAATCCTAGCCTGTCCCATGTTTTGACTGAGATTTTTTTCAAAATTGCAAAATCAATTCTGATCAATTTGGAAAACTTACATTTGATTATTGTGAGCTCGTTAGATCTGCTATTTTTGAAGATCATTTTTGAAAAGGTTTGCCAATAATGACATAGGGTCACCAGGTTGAAAGTGGTTTAAAATTCGGGACACATCTGCTGCATAATTGCAGTTGCCAACTCAAATAATGGCGATACATCAGCCAGTCTGATGATAAATCGGTCGGGTTCTATCTGTTGGTTTCAGATGCACGTGTTCCCAGAGGAGTTCACTCTGTTGTTTTGAGGAATGTGCCAGAGGAGGATCTACCATCAACACTTTGAACAACCCAACCCATGACTCATCATGACTGATCACAAGCTGTGTTGTTAAATCCTACGCAGTGGTGATTTTTTTCGCTTCTTACTCTATTTGTCTCCCCGCTCCGTTGTTTTGACACCGAGATTGGGTCAAACGGCGGCTTTCGCCCATTATGTCTCCCAAATGTTGACGGCCGGCCGAGGCGGAGTCATCGCAGTATTTACACAGACGTTAGGCGCTGGTCTTAAATCAAGATGTGGTGTGTATACACAGAAAATAAAATAGGTGATAAAACACAGCGGAGAATGATGAGCTGTGAGCTATGGTTTTCTTTCTCGTGACGCAAAGTTTCAAATCCTTATCCAAATAATGACGTTACGCCAACATCTTTTCACACCGGCAAGCTTTGACCTGCCTCCTTAATAACGGGCCATTTAATCATGAAAAGCGGCTCATGCACCTGAACATTTGACATGTAGCCTATTCGTTATATATTATATTAATTTACATTATAAAATACATATACCTTTTGGGGTCATTGACATGAAAACGTTTGCGAACCACTTTGTAGGAGCCGATCTACATGTGCCATGTCTAATGTCCTTGTCAGTGTGCTTTGTCACCCTCTACAGACACGGAGGAGAGGATAAGAACCTGGCCAAGTGAGGGCCAGGTGTAGTTGATTGGAGGCTCACAGCTTTTAACGTCTGGTTTTTGTTGTTGCCGAGTACATTTATTTCACTGAAAGTAATGGAGATGGAATAAACCTTCTTTTGAGTTCAACTTGAACTCATTTCCTTTTTCTTTTCTTTTTTATATTTTTTGCTGCTCAAAGCCAGTCAGTGTAAAGAGGTACTCGCAATCAACCACCACAAGGACAAAGGGTCATTACACACTGCTTTAACCCATTAATACCGGGAAAGCATCTGTGTCATTTAAGATTTTTGCTATATTTTAACCACTTTAACCATTATTTTATACTTTGGCTATTAAAAAATAGCAGATATACAAGCTTGTAGATATTGTAAATCGTGGACATTTTTGCAAATCTTTGAATATATATATATATATTTTAAAGCAAACATTTTTAACTCAAATCTTTGCTTTTGGGGGTCCCCGGAACGAAATATGTTGAGATGGGGGTCCGCGGCCAAATACATACAATTGTGGGGGTCCTTGACATGAAAAGGTTTACGCACCACTGATATAGCAACATTACGTTCACGTCACATCACGTTTTTCAGAAAACTGTCAGGATTTAGAAGACATTAGAATCGGCCTCAGGTTAATAGAGGTATGGTACTGTAGAAACAGGTGGTGTTTTGTGTGTCTTCAGATCTGAAGAACAAATGGCACCTGGTGGTGGACCGTCTGACGGTGCTGTTCCTCAAGTTCCTGGAGTACTTCCACAAGCTGCAGCTGTTCATCTGGTGGCTCCTGGAGATCCACATCATCAAGATCGTCTCCTGCTACATCCTCCTGGTCACCGTCAAAGAGGTACGTGCGCCAGTCCTGAGAGTGCTTGTTGAACCCTGAGAGTGTAGAAATGGACCCCAACAGGCAGTGGTGGTTATCTCTATACCGCGCTCTGACCCCTCTGGTGGTGCGTTGTCCAAATAAACTATTCTATGAATGGAAGAGCAAGGAGGGTCGCACTCAAAAATAAAAGTCAATTTATTTGTTTTTTATTTTTCTATGCCTCAGGAAAGGTGATAGATGTTTGTCACGTTTAACATCTGTCACCTTTCCTGAGGCATTAAAAAAATATATATATATATTGACTTCCCTCCTTGTTCTTTGATTCATTGGAAAGTAAACTACCGGTAAGTACATTTACTCCAGTATCGTAATTAACAACAATTCTGAGGGACTTTTACTCTACTTGAGTTTGTTCATGTCCGTGGACCCCCAGGGGTCCTTGAGGAGGTTCTAGGTGGTCCCTGGCAAAATAGGTTAATATAGCATCAACATCAGTTTAACCACTTTAACCCTATATACATCAGCTATTTGGATAGCCGATCTACAAGGTAGCAATGGGTTGTCAGCTTGTAGATCTGCTATTTAAAAAATTATCTTGGAAAAAACGGACATTTTAACAACTCTTGTATCTGGCACTAAATATTTCCTGATGGGCGTCCGCGGCCAAATCGCATTGAGTCCCACTGATCTGTTCTGTGTGCTGCTGTCCTTTGGCAAGGTGTCTCTGTTCAACTACGTGTTCCTGGCGTCCTGGGCCTTCGCTCTGCCCTACAGCCAGTTCCGGCCGCTGGCCTCCAGCGTGTGCACCGTCTGGACCTGTGTTATCATCGTCTGCAAAATGTTGTACCAGCTGGAGTCCATAGACCCGCCCTCCTACTCCAAGATATGCAATATGGTAAATATTACCGTGGCCGCCCTCCTTAAACACCAGTCACACACACACACACACACACGATAAATCATGTCTGGGTTAAGTACCGCAGTATTTTAACATGATCTTTTAGGTTTTGGTTGGAAGTACCACATGGGTGCTGCCTGCAACTGCAAGGAGCAGGCCTAAGAAAAACCCACTTCTAACTGGCCAGTTTTATACACAAACTGACTGCACGTTTGCATAACATAATGTGTTTGTAAGAAAGGCTTTGCATTAGACCTATTGTTATTATTATTATTTATTATTGTTATCATGAGTATTAGTAGTAGTATTTTCTCTTCATGTGGATGCGGGAAAACAGACTGTAAGGATAATTCTAGGGAAACTTGGCTTCCTTTGTCTTACCAGCCAGATGACTACTCAGCCGAGCAGGTGGCGGAGATGAATAGCTCTGCGTTGTACAAGACACCTGTGGATCCGGCCAACTGGGTGGGCCTCAGGAAGCTCGTCCAGGAAACCCTTTTGGAGCACCTCAGGGTAAGTGGGTGTCTTCCATCAGAAAATAGGCAATCCACAAGCTTGTACATTGGCTATTTTCGGTGCGAGACACGATGCACAACTGTAGGTTTAAATCAAGCTTTTAGTACTCTGTAACGGAATAGTAGAGGTTGGTGTTCAGGACTGGAAAACATTGGACTGAACTGGAAAAGGATGTAAGCCAAATCATTTTCAAAGAGCTAAAGGAACTACAATTTTGAACATTTTCCAATTTTCTAGTGCAGAAATGCAAAAGTTGAAAAGTAAAAATATGAAAAATGACATTACTTTTAACAACTTGTTTTCGGTACCTTGAAGCCCTACTCATAACTTTTAATTCCTCTGCTGTTAAAACCAGTAATTTATCTTTAGCTACAAATCAGTAAACATTCTATTTATCCGGTTACTGGTGTGTGTGTGTGTGTGTATTTAGAACAACCTGTTGATGCTGGCCATCCTGGCGTTCGAGGTGACCATCTACAGACACCAAGAGTTCTACAGACTGAGGAACAAGCTGTCTCCTCCCGCCGCCAGGATCATCTTTCACGACATCACTCGGCAGCACCTGGACAACGGCATCGTCAACTTTGTCAAATACTTCATCAACTATTTCTTCTACAAGTTTGGACTGGAGGTTGGGTGTACCCCTCAATGCACAGTACACACTACACATGACACAGTACACAGCAAAACCTCAAAGTGTACACATCGACTCTGAAGTCGAACTGTTTTGTTGAACCGGGGTCCCCCAGGGGTTCTGTTCTTGGCCCCCCAAGTTTTTTTTCTTTGGTGAAAATAGCTCACTGTTATGACATGCCCAGAATAGGGACGTTAGGGGTTGATGTGGTTAAGGGTTGATTTACATTTATTAGAATAATAGAGTAAGTATTCTGATAGATCATTGATATAGATTGTTTGTTCAGTAACAGTTCCCTGTCTCTCCAGCTCATTGATTTTTTTTTTCAAGTAGGTGACAACATTTCAGCCAATCAGGAGAGAGTACCCATTTATCAGCTTAATTTTTATAGTGTTCCAATTCCAATTTTGTCTGCAAATTTCTTTGTGGCATCACTTCCAAATTCACTTTAATCTGTATCCTGAGTTCTCAATCCAGATTGGATAAAATTGGTATCCTAACCTGAAAATGAATTGTCTGATTAATAAAGAGCTGGAGAAACATGGAGACTCCTGTTATTGAACAAACACTCTTTAGCAATGAGTAATATCAGAATATAGAGCTATTTAACACTTATTTTAACTAAAGAAAATCACTTACCCTAACTATTAATTAACTCCAGATTTCCGCGCTCATCTGTCGATGGCGACAGTGAAATGAAATAAGATGTCTTACATTCTTTCCTCTTCCCTTCTCTGTGCCGTACCCGTGGCAGACGTGCCTGATGCTGGTGGTGAACGTGGTCGGCCAGCGCATGGACTTCTACGCAATGCTGCACGTCTTCGCTCTGATAGTGGTGATGTACAGGCGACGGAGGAAAGCCATCGCTGAGTTCTGGCCCAAGTACTGCTGCTTCCTGGCCTGCATGCTGACCTTCCAGTACTCGCTCTGCGTCGGGATCCCGCCTGCAGCCTGTAAAGGTAATATTCAGCCCAGGATTAGGGTTTCAGGGATAGTGTGAAACATTGTGAAAATGTGAAACAATAACTGGAATATAATGTGTATAAATCATACTCAGTCCCTGGTTGTCGTTGTGTGATTCTTCTAGATTATCCCTGGAGGTTTGCTAACTCCAACACGGACTCTAAGGTGGTGAAGTGGCTCTACGTTCCAGACTTCCACACCAAGCCCAACCCACTGTTCCTCATCTGTATGTATCACTTTGTTCTCTGTTGACCTGCTAGGAATGAATGAGAACTCTTTTGCTCTTAACCCATTCAATCCGGCAACGCATCTGTGTCATTTTAGATTTGAGATACAACCATTATTTTATGTGTAGTATGATCAAGTAGGGCGTTCATTTATGAAAAAACACAAAAAGTTGAAATACGGAAATAAAAGGTTTCTGCCCGACAGCAACAATATCAAACTGGGGGTCCTTGAAATTAAAAAGGTTGAGAATCACCGCTTTACCGAATACAGACTGAGGTGAAGGGCTTTTATACAGTAGTATACCTCCTCCATGCACTCCTCTGATCTGCTTCTCCTCACTTCTCCTCCTCTCCCCTCCTGTCTCCTCCTCCTCCCAGATGACTTCATGCTCCTGCTGTGCGCCTCCCTCCAGAGGCAGGTCTTTGACGACGAGAACAAGGCGGCCGTGCGCCTCCTGGCCGGAGACAACGTGGAGATCTGCAGAGACCTGGACGCCGCCTCGTTCGCCGTCCACAACCCCGTCCCGGACTTCATCCACTGCAGGTACGCATGGGTTAAAGTTCTCAGTCGCCACAACTGTGATGTCAGTCATTTGGATTCAATAGAAGCCAGCATGTCTTCTATGGAAGCGTGTTGCGCAGCGAAAATAGCCGATCTACAAGCTCTCAATGCTGCGTCGCAGACGCATTGAGAGCCAAGCTGGATGCACCGCGTGGATTCGAATCCCTAGACTCCACGATGGTGGGCAGGTAATAATGATAACTATGGGTGTGCCGATATATCGTCCTGCGATTATTATTTTTTTATTTCTTTTTTTGTAATAATAATTATGCAAAAACAGAAGTATTTGTTTGCATTAGCTTTTTTTCTCCCCCATATATTTTCATGAGCTTTTTTTCCCCCCATATATTTTCATAATAGAAAAGTGCCATATATCGTATCGATATCGTGAGCCCAATATCGTGTATCGTATCGTATCGTGAAATTAGTGGCACACCCCTAATAATAACATTGACCTACTTGCTCCCGCGGGGGAAATTTAGGCTTCAGTTCAACCCAGCTGATAGCTGCCCACAAGGAGCAGTTAGGGGTTAGGTGTCTTGCTCAAGCACACTTCGACCAGTCATATTCAACACATTGCTGGTCCAGGCCTGGAATCGTACCTGGGACAACTGTGGACTGTGGTCCCCAGGCAGGCTCTTTCACCGTTCAGCTATGCAGCCCCCCAGGTACTTTACCCCTGAGCCACCCGAGTGCCTTAGACAGCCTCTCTACCCACTCAGATACGGCCGGCCCGGCTCTAACACAGTCAAATTTTGTGTGTTCATTTAACTCTGAATGTGTGAGATTTGACTACAGTATTTAAAGAGATGACTGGACCAGAAGCTTTCCAGTTTAACCACATGAACCCTACTGTCCCTATTCTGGCCATAATAGGTTGAACATTCTGTGAAAATAGCCCATCTATACAAACTCACAAACTTGTGATTAGAGTCCTGACTCGAAAAGAGCACTTATACTATACTACTGGACAAAAGCTATAGCAGCCTCTCTCTGGATGAATAAAGATGAAAAGGAACTAGGAGCTCATATTATAAGAGATAATTGAATCCGGTCTTGTCTAGCTCAATACCACCACCAAGGTCAGAGGGTTTGACGCCAACTGCGATCATGTGCAGCTGTGTGGAGATTTGTTTGAATGTGTCCGATAAGTGGTATAGACCAGTGTTTCCCAAACACTGGGTCGGGATTTGGGACACACATGTTTGGGTCGCAAACCCATTTTTCACAGTTTGGGTTCCATGCAGGGAAGACATCAAATTTCCCTTTTGGGTCTTGAACTAAAAGGTTTGGCAACCACTGGCATAGTCTATAACGTATAGACTATGCTAGGGGTCTTCAACGTTTTCCAGACCAAGGACCCCCTATCTGAGAGAGAGATGAAGCAGGGACCCCCACTACATACTGTAGGCTATTGTATAAAATTGTTTTGCAGATTCAACTTTTTCATAGACTTGTTTGACAGTAATATCATCAGTGTATGTAGTAGGGGGTACTAAGCACAAAAAATTGCCAAATCGTTACGCGGCGGATAAAAGCATGAAATTTGATACAGATGTCCCTTGGGTCATCCTAAAACATCCTAGAAGGGGTGCCCAAAAAAATCTTAAACAGGAAGTGACTTATGGACAAAATTCAAAATGGCCACCTAAACTGTTGACCGTTGACTCAAAAGACACCAAAAGAATCTCCAAAAAGCATAACATTTGGCACATATGTCCCTTGGGTCATCCTAAGACATCCTAGAAGGGGTGCCCAAAGGAATCTGAAACAGGAAGTGAGTTATTGACTAAATTGAAAATGGCCGCCTAGTGTTGTCGATTGACTCAAAAGACAACTAAAGAATCTCATAAAAGCATACAATTTGGCACACATGTCTTTTTGGTCATCCTAAGACATCCTAGAAGGGGTGCCCAAAGAAATCTTAAGCAGAAACTGAGTTATTGACAAAATTGAAAATGGCCGCCTACAGTGTTATCTATTGACTCAAAAGACAACTAAAGAATCTCATAAAAGCATACAATTTGGCATACATGTCCCTTGGGTCATCCCAAGACATCCCAGAAGGGGTGCCCAAAAAAATCTTAAACAGGAAGTGAGTCATTGACAAAATTGAAAATGGCTGTGTACAGTCTTGTCGATTGACTCAAAAGACAACTAAAGAATCTCATAATGGCATACATGTCCCTTGGGTCATCCTAAGACATCCTAGAAGGGGTGCCTGAAATTATCTGAAACAGGAAGTGAGTTATTGACTAAATTGAAAATGGCTGTGTACAGTCTTGACAGATGATGCAAAAGACACTCATAAAAAATAATCTCATAAAAGCATGAAATTTGGTAAAAATGTCCCTTGGGTGATCTGAATGCATCCTAAGGGGTGCCAAAAAAAGTTTGAATAGTCTCTCAATGGAAAACACTCCTCCCACACGGGCTGCACTGCTACAATATTCAAATCGAGCAGCCAATCTAGCATTTGGTCCAGAAGCCTGAAAGCTATGCAATCTCTACCATCTCCTGACAAATAAATTAAAGTCGCTGATTCGTGGACACCTTTATGGACACTCTTGCCAGAGGCTGCTTAAGTTTGTAGAGAACTCAAGTGTGGCTGCAAAGCTGAGCCCTTCTGTTCGAGAAAGTGTAGATGCCGGGATGCTGGGTTACCTTGCAGAGCATTATGCCAATGTGCTGGTAATTGCGAAATGGCACACATGAATACATGTAGTTACTAAACACTAATCACAAAAAAACAGTAATGATCAAGAAGAAAATACATGAGAAGATAGAGTGTAAAACAAGCAAGAAGATGTAGAGTGCAAAATAAATAAGATGCAGAGAGTAAAATAAGAATATGCAGAGTAAGATAAGATGCAGATTAAAATAAATGAGAATATGCAGAGAGTTAGATAAATAAAGAAGATTCAAAGAGTACAATAAAAAAATTATGCAGAAAGTAAAATAAATAAGTGATGTAGAAATAAAAACAGAAGGTAGACTACAAAATACGGCAAGTTATGCACTGCATAACCTGTCGTATTGAGTCTGCATAATATGCAGACTGCCATGGTCAACTGTTTAAACAGCCATTTAGAATTTCTTCAACATGGTCCCTTCCTAAAAAGTTTAATAAACAAGCAAACAAATAAATAACCCCTTCTAGGATATATTAAGAAGCACTCAATGTACGTACCAAATTATACACTTTTATGACGTCCCCTTATGTTTTCTTTTGTGTCAACTGCTTTTAGGCGGTCACTTCCTGTTTAAAACCTTTTTGGGCACCCCTTGTAGGATGCGTTCAGATCACCCAAGGGACATTTGTACCACATTTCATGCTTTTATGAGATTCTGTAGGTATCTTGCATCATCTTTCAACACTGTAGGCGGCCATTTTCAATTTAGTCAATAACTCACTTCCTGTTTCAGATTATTTTTGGCACCCCTTCTAGGATGTGTTGGGATGACCCAAGGGACATATGTGCCAAATTGTATACTTTTTGGAGATTCTATAGGCTTTTTGAGTCAATCGCCAACACTGTAGGCGGCCATTTTCAATTTAGTCAATAACTCACTTCCTGTTGAAGACTTTTTTGGGCACCCCTTCTAGGATGTCTTAGGATGACCCAAGGGACATGTGTGACACATTTTATACTTTTTGGAGATTCTTTAGTTGTCTTTTGAGTCAATCGACAACACTAGGCGGCCATTTTCAATTTGGTCAATAACTCACTTCCTGTTTCAGATTTTTTTGGGCTCCCCTTCTAGGATGTTTTAGGATGACCCAAGGGACATCTGTATCAAATGTCATGCTTTTATCCGCCGCGTAACGATTTTTCACTTAGTGCCCCCTACTAATGTTAGATTCATGTTAATGTGTATTTTCAGTCATCTAACCACTTAAACCTTAGTCAACTTGACCTTTCACTCTGTACTTGGTCTGCTCTGTTTTTCCCCCCTCTTTGCCGAAAATAGTCTATCTACAAGCTCACCACGCCTCGCATTGATCTGCTATTTGTGGCTCAAGTTATCCTTAGAATAGGGATGCTATAGGGTTCAGGATTAAAAATATCACTCAAAGAT
This sequence comes from Gymnoscopelus braueri, assembly GCF_963280865.1. Taxonomy (NCBI): domain Eukaryota; kingdom Metazoa; phylum Chordata; class Actinopteri; order Myctophiformes; family Myctophidae; genus Gymnoscopelus; species Gymnoscopelus braueri. The sequence goes on from NC_137611.1 coordinate 13,079,065, forward strand.
TTGGCGGCCCCCCTTGTAGTAATCTGAGGACCCCCTAGGGGTCCCGGACCCCCTGTTGAAGACCCTTGATGTATGCAGTATGTGTATGTACTGTAGGTGTGAGCATATCAGTGCGGTAATTTCATGGAGGCCAAGGGGGGCATGGCCTCTCAGTTTGGCCTTCTGCCCCTCAAAACAATGATAAACCCTGAGTGGCCTTGATTTCCCGCTCACACACTGCCCCAGCTGATTCCACTATGTGATGGACAATAACGTTTTTGGAATCTTGAGTCATGATATTAACCACTGTCAACCTGGCGACCCTATTTTGGGCATACCATTATTGGCAAAATGTGTAAAAAAAATAGCTGCTCTATAAGCTCACATCGCTATTTCTGAAAGTATAAATGCCTAAATGGTTAATATCTGTGAGGAGTGTGCGTGGGAATGTTCTTATGTACTGTATGATTCAGGTAGGGGGGGGGGTGAAGAGAGAGAGAGAGAGAGACAGAAGGGATTAGAGCAGTGGTTCTCAACCTTTTCAGGCCGCGACCCCCCAAAATAATCTACAAACTCACAACGCCTCAGGTTTCGAGGCGTTGCAAGCTTGTAGATCGGCTATTTTCCAAATTTTTGCATTTTTCTTCAATTATTTGACCAGTTTTTATAGTGTACATTACTTTTGAGGCAGTAATGGTCTTATTTCTTTTCTTTCTTTCTTTTTTTTTAGATATTAAAAAGGTCTTGAAAGTCCTTAAATTGCCATTTCACTGTCATGTGTCCAAAATCATGTGGGGACCCCCCTGGGGGTCCCGACCCACAGGTTGAGAACCACGGGATTAGAGAAGGCGAGCGAGAGCATCCTGACCTGTCCACAGCCATTGATTATCTGCTCTTCACATTCCACTTTTTTGATGCACAAAGTGGACAAGTCTTTTATTAACGCACTCTGTGTCCATCAACAACGCCCTATAGTACAGAGAGAGAGAAAGCACACACACACACACACACACACACACACACACACACACACACACACACACACACACACACACACAGCGCACACGCGCGTGTGTCTGTCCGCACCACAGCACCACTTATGCCATCGCTTCCCTCCCAGGATCAAGTTACGGATACAAGGGCTGGGGGGTGGGGGGGGTGGGGTGGAGTGTGTGGGGTTGGGTGGGCAATCCATAATCCCACAAAAAACACTCTGTCCGTCACTCTGCGACTCAGACGCTTTCGCCCTGTACTCTAACTCAATAAATAGCTTTTAAGTATGGAAAGGTATTTTCTCTCCCCACACACACACACACACACACACACACACACACACACACACACACACACACACACACACACACACACACACACACACACACACACACACACACACACACACACACACACACACAGTGATGAACCAAGGCCACTCACTCAGCCTCTCCTCCAGACCGTCCAGCAGCATAACAGTAGCAGCAGCCCTATCAAAGCCCACTTCATCAGACCACCACCAGTGTTGTTCTGTTTGTTTAGGGTCCCATCATGCTCGTGCCGGGTCCATCGTAGTTAATGCACGCTGACTTCCTACTGTATGTGTTCTCCGCCCCGGGCCCCCGGCATCGCATTAAGGGACCACTGGAGATGCACTATCCCCCCCTGTGATAAAAAAGCAAGATCCATACGCATGCTTTTAGCGTGTTTGTTGTGTTGGGAACGTATAGCTGTGTACCTGTAGCTGAGTGACAGGGGATCAGGTTGCACAGCCATCGAACACACTCTTCTTACCCTTGTTCTGACAATAAGTGACATGGTAATTGGGATTGATGGGAGAATTACTGTATGCATTGCATACTGTGTAAAAAGAATTATATAAATGGATCCATACTGTGTGTAAAACTGCATTATAGGAAACTGAATTAATAATTATAAATACATATTTTTTTGTTAAAAATGTATGGGTATTAAAGAATTATTTTATTGTGCATTATAGAAATTATATTAGGTCCATTATCTTTGACAGCACAATATGTTTTTACGGCATGGCTCTCCCTGTAGGATTCTTTATTTTATTTTACCATTTTATTATGGTATATTATTATTTTTAACACATTGAGTGCCAATCGCGTAGATCTACGCGAACCTATTTAAAGCCGCCACGTGACAATCGCGTAGATCTACGCGAACCGCCGGTTCGCGTTGATTTCACCAAAAGTGCACTTTCGGGCATTTTTGATCCATTTCCGGTTCCGGTTTGACCACCGGAAACAGAATTATTTGGGATCCGGTTTTGCCGATCCCGTCGGCCCTCGTTCTAATGACGAAACTGAAACTCCATTTTCTCCTTGTAGTTTTTTCTCCTCGCATATCACTGTTTAACGTAAACCGTTCTAACTACAACAATGGAGCTCCGTTTGACACGTGGTTTTCACTGGTAGAATCAGTGAGATGTCGCCGATGTTTACAAACAGTGCACAGCTCAATCTTAAGGATTTTAACAAGGTCTATGGCGACGTGAAAAAAACAACAATAACACGTTGGCACTGGTGAGTACATTATGAGATTAACGTCTGGCATGGAATGTGTTAAGGGGGCTGCAGCCAGAATTTATGGCATTTATAGAATCGGCCTCAGGTCTTAATTGGGTTTAGATCTAACCGTAATGTGTCATCATGACCCTGTAGGTCCTACCTGGACATGCTCAAGGTGATCATGTTCAGCTACCTGTTCTGGTTCGTGCTCACCATCATCTTCATCACCGGCACCACGCGCATCAGTGTCTTCTGCATGGGCTACCTGGTGGCCTGCTTCTACTTCCTGCTCTTCGGGGGTGACCTGCTGCTCAAGCCAATCAAAAAGATCCTTCACTACTGGGACTTCCTGATCGCCTACAACATATTTGTCATCACCATGAAGAACATCCTCTCCGTGAGTGTCATATGACCAGTGTTTTTTTTCAAGTATCAATACTGCAATGTAGAAATACTCTGTTACAAGTAAAAATCCGGAATTAAAGATTTACTTGAGTAAAAGTACAAAAGTATTGGTATCAAAACGCACTTAAAGCACCAAAAGTAGAAAGTACTCATTATGCAGAATGTCCTGTTTCACAAGTTTTAAATTGTATAAAAATCTTTTGAAAATAGCAGATCTACAAGGTCACAATGCGTCGCATCGCGACGCATTGTGAGCTTGTAGATCAGGTATTTTCAAATGGCCGAAATGTATATAGGGCTGAGACGTAGAAGTAAAAGTACTGAAAATTGGAAATACTTAAGTAAATGAAAAATACCTCAAACTTGTACTTAAGTACAGTACTTGAGTAAATGTACTTAGTTACTTTACACCACTGCCTACTAGTGCCTAGGCTATGACACCCTCCAGATTATGACAAATAAAGTAGGCAGATTGGGGAAGCACAGGGGGAGATTTTCCAAAATAGCGAAAATAGCCAATCTACAAGCTCACAACACGACATAGTATAAAATAGGTCCTATAGGGGTCAGACTTTTTTTTTGTCTGACCACTAATTTAGTTGATTACAAAAAAGTCCACATATTCTATTCTCTGTTTTGCCCTTGACCTTGATTGGTTTTTCTTACCCAAAAGTTGCTCATCTCTTCAGGGCAGCCCACCGATCATCCCCACCAAGTTTCATGACAATCCACACATCTGTTCTTGAGTTATATCTATTCCCAATCACACACACAGGAGCAATTACAATACCCAATCAAAACTAAGGGTGACCGAGCATTTGCAGTAGTCGTTATATAAACCGCAGTCAGTCGACTGTTTTAAGAATCTTTTTAAAAACACACTTTGTTTTATAATGTTTTATTGCTCTTATGTTGCTCTGTTAACTTTATGGTTTTATAATTGTTTTTTGTACAGCACCTTGTAACGATGTTTTGAAAGGCGCTTTATAAATTACGTTTGTTTACAATACTGCAGGCATGGTAGAACTTCACTGTAGTAATATGTACAGTAGTAGTAATGAAACTGACATGGATGATTTACAACTTATATACAATAGGCTAAATCAGGGTACTTCAACAGGAGGTCCTCATAGTTACTACAGGCGGGCCGCCAAATCTTTTACATTAACCACTTGAATCCTAGCATCCCTATAGAGCACCGAGGTCTGGCGTAATTTACACATCCTAGGTTTGTCTACCTGGTTCGCGGTTTTCCACCCCCAATCAAATCCTCATAGACGTATTTAATATCGCGTCAAATAAGAACTTACAAAAATAAACAAATGACCCCGGCGGTTTTACTCTTCACATCACGCATGAACTGACGGTGAGAAAACGCTAATGTTACTTCCGCCGAATTAGTTACATTTTCGCCAGAAACAGACTGTATCAAATATAAGTGACTGACAATCATAAACGATGCAGAACCTCCTCCCTGACAATATCGCAGAGACAGTTTGTTTATTTTTGGACCACAATTCTTATATGAGACGATTCTATGATGACCCAATGTTATTCTCCATAGCGAAATTACTTTACGAACCTGGGGATGAACGAGTGACGTCAGGACTTCTGTACTCTATTCTGGGGGGGAACATTTGCTGAAAATAGCAGATCTACAAGCTCACAAGTCACAACGCGTCTGCGACACGCTGTGAGCTTATAGATCTGCTATTTTCGGCAAAGATGTTTGGTGTAGATGTCAGTGAAAATACGCTTTTAACATGAATCCAACAATATAAAAGATTATGTGTAATGAAAGGAAATTTATGAAAAAAGTTTAATCTGCAACACAGTTTTATACTAATATGTAGTGGGGGGGGGGGGGTCCCTGTTTCATCTCTCTCTCAGCTAAGGGGTCCTCCTTAGCCTGAAAATAACGTAGAAGACCCCCTGGGCTAAATGCACAAAGTATTCCACTGAGTCCTTATTGTTGTGCGTTGTTGTTCAGATCCTGGCCTGTGGCTACATCAACTCCCTGATCGTACACTGCTGGTTGATCCAGCTGTTCAGCTTGGCCTGTACCATCAAAGACTACAACATCACATTGGACCAGAACCTGCTGCGTAAGACATACTGTACAATCATTCCACCTCAGTGTTTCTAAAACTTACATTTCAAGGACACCCCTAACTCTGACAGTATAACAAATGGACCCTGACGGTTCCATTTGTATACTATCAGAGTTACAGACTTGTAAGGGTCAATTTAGAATGCCCTCAATACTTACAATACGATATAAGAGATCGTCAATACTAGGAGCAGTGAAAGTATATACAGGAAAAATTGTGACGGGTCATTTCTTTTGGCAAAGTAGAAGACTTGTCTAGGTCCACTTGCAAATTGTAGACCGATGCTCTTTTGAAGGAGGGTAGGGAGTCGCACTTTTTGATGGCTGTTGGTTACCCATCCATTTGTACACTTTACAGTGTAGATTCTCAGAGATTAAAAAATATATATCTTTGTTCTCTATTCGTACATGCTTTCCATTATGAACCACAGGTAGCATTTGGAAATAAACTTTTCCTCATGTTTCAGGGGAAACACGTTGTGAGCTGCCCAGCGACGAGGCAGGCATCATCTGGGACAGCATCTGCTTTGCCTTCCTGCTCCTCCAGAGGAGAGTGTTCATGAGCTACTACTTCCTTCATGTGGTCGCAGACATCCGGGCCTCGCAGATCCTAGCGTCCAGGTACTGTATACTGCACTCTGGATCTGTGGATGGAGAAACCGCCTTAGACCTGTAACTGGTACAGGTTTAATCATGTTCATTTTGACTGATTGATTGATTGAATATTTTATTGACAATTTTTTAAACTTATTTTCTATCTATTACACACCCGATGAAGCCTTGAATTCATGGAGATTTTTTTGTTTTTGTCGCATTCCCGACCCAATAATTTGATGACGGCGAAAAGATGCTAATGTCTCCGGTAGGAGACTCAATTGACCTGCATTTGAGTCTCCTACCGGAGGCATTAGCATCTTTCCACCGGTCATCAAATTATTGTCTTAAAAACGCGACAAAAACTTCTCCATGAATTCAAGGCTTCATGGGGTATGTAATTGATAGAAAATAAGTATTCTTTGGGGTGAACTACTCCTTTAATGTGTAAGGCCAAATGCATTATGGGTCAAACTTATACATTTTTGATACAGCTGAGTGGTTGTTGCTGATCTGTGTGTTTGGGGTTCCAGAGGGGCGGAGCTCTTCCAGGCCACCATAGTGAAGGCAGTGAGAGCACGACTGGAGGAGGAACACAAGTCAATGGAGCAGCTGAAGAGACAGTGAGCCTCATAACTCTCCTTTGTCTGAACACAACACTGTATGCCTTCTATTTGAAATGATAAAGAGACAGTGAGCCTTCAACCATTTAGTCCTCTGTCTGAAAACATACTGTATGGCTTCTATTTAAAATGATAAAGAGACAGTGAGCCTTCAACCATTTAGTCCTCTCTCTGAAAACATACTGTATGGCTTCTATTTAAAATGATAAAGAGACAGTGAGCCTTCAACCATTTAGTCCTCTGTGGCTTCTATTTAAAATGATAAAGAGACAGTGAGCCTTCAACCATTTAGTTCTCTGTCTGAAAACATACTGTACGGCTTCTATTTAAAATGATAAAGAGACTGTAACCTACAATTTAGTCCTCTCCCATTTACGCAAGCATATGGCTTCTATTTAAAATGGAAAGAGACATTTTTTCCTCCAATTAAGCACAGTTCAAGGACACAGTCCAGATTTTCACTTAAACTGGGCTCAAATTGGGTTTCATAGATTACATTTTCCATTTCATAGATGGAAATATTTTTCTTTGATTTAGTGTATTTTGGGTTAAATTAATGAGACAGCATCAAATGTATTTGTGCTTTATTCATAAATCTATGTTCTACACACACCTATGTCAGATTGGCCCTTGGTTATCAAAGTCCCAAGCATTTGATTGTTATGAAAGCAAGATTAAATCTGTGCTACGGAAAGTATGTAGTGATGATTAGAGCCTTACCTATGTTTACCTTACACCCATTCCAGGAACCAATCCCAGAGTGTACACACTAATACATGCTAACAATGTATTTCCGCCACTTAGAATTGCCTCAGGAGTTACTCATAAGTCCTGTTAATATGCACTTACCTGCCCTAATGAGCACTCCTCTGTACTATAATGTACCTTAATTTCCATATGTGGACTTTATGTTTACAGACAGTGTTGTTTGGAAGTCAGCGATGGGGGTGTGTGCGTGTGTGTTAACCTATTCAATCCGGGAACGCATCTCTGTCATTTTTTATCTTTAAAATTTGTGGATCTGCTAAAAAAAAAATATCGTGAAAATGTGTGCAAATCTTTGAGTATTTTTTTTTAAAGCGAACATTTGTCAAATATTTTGTTCCAAGAACCTCCAGAAGGAAAGATTTGAGTTAAAAAGGTTGTTTCAAAAAATATATGTATTAAAAGATTTGCACAATTAATGTTCAAGATTTTTCAAAAATAGCAGATCTACAAGCTCGTAGCTGTAGATCTGCTATTTTTGAATAGCCAAAGTATAAAATAATGGTTATAGCTCAAATCTAAAATGACCCGGATTGAATGGGTTAATACTGAGCCCATCCCTCCCTCCCTTTCTGATCAAATCAGGATGGACCGCATTAAGATGCGTCAGGAGAAGTTTAAGAGGGGCAAGGAGAAGATGTTGAGTTTGGTGCAGTCCATGGACGGAGGAGGAGAGGGCCCCGGACTCGGGGAGACCCCCGGACTCGGAGAGACGCCCCCCGTCCAGCCGGTTGAGGAGGAAGAGGAGGATGACGGTACAGTAGTACAGTAAAAAGGGCAGAACGATAATAATATAAGCTGAATAAAATAACCCTAGTAATGTGTAGCGATGTATTATATCGTCTCTGTCGGGTGGCAAACCTCATATGTCCAAAACTGGACACTTTTTATGATTCAAATTCAAAAGCATCAACAGTAGCAGATCGACAAGCTCAAAGCGCGACGCTTCGCGCTGTGTTTCGAGCTGCGTTTCGAGCTTGCAGATCTGCTACTGTTGATGCTTTTGTGTGACACTGTGGTATGATAAAGTAGGGCGTTAATTTACGAAAAGAGATAAGAGGTTTCTGTCCGACAGCAACAATATTTTGTTATATTTAATCTAAACGTAAAAAAAAAATAGTTATATTTTTTGCCTTTGAAGTACACAGAAGGATGTATTCATCAAATGTTCTACTACTGATCTATTTGTGTAAATTTTAGGAGCAGAGCGAACGAAAGCCAAGACCAAAAAAAAGCAGTGGTGGAGGCCGTGGGTCGACCATGCTTCCAGTAGGTTGACCCATCAACCCCTTTTATACTTCCTCCATTCTGATTGGCCCTTGTGTCCTTGACCAGAACTCAGAGGATTCCCATACTGCCCCCCCCCCTGGGCTCAGAAGGAACTAAAAAACCCTCCCTCTTCTGTCCAGATCTTTTAGTCCTTTTCTGTGTCTATTTAAGGACCCTCATTACCTGGCAATTCTCACATACAGTAACTGTTACACAATGTGTACAGAGAGACACTTCCTTAACACATTCCACGCCAGAGTTTAATATCATTATGTACTCACCAGTGCCAGCGATTTATTGTTGTTTTTTTGTTTTTTTCACGTCGCCACAGACCTCGCTAAATAGATCGCGCGTTAAACTGTTTGTAGACACACAGGGTAGCTGTGTGAGTGGCCCAGAGAAGACCGTTTCAATCGGCGACATTCCATTTTGCAGTAGTCGCGGTTTATGTTAAACAGCGTTCAGCGAGGAGAAACAAAATTCCGAGATAATGGCGGATTAGGGGAAGATTTAGAGCGGCGGCGGGTGGGAACGAAAATCTCCGGATACGGATATTTCCATATCCGGGTGTGCTACAATGAAATGTGTCACTGCGAGGGAGGCCTACAATAAAATGTGAACCTGCGAGAAAAAAAAATACCACTTCGCGTAGAACTACGCGACTGGCACGCTGCGCAATTATTTAGGTTCGCGTAGAACTACGCGATTGGCACGCAATGTGTTAACCACTTACTGTAAACTAGGGATGAAAATTATCGATGAATTCATTAATTGATAGTTGATAATCTTATCGATCGATTAATCGATTCATTGATAAGCAGCGTTTTTTTGTACCAAAAGGAAAATCTTGTCTGTAATCCTAAATGAGTGCAGAAACATAATTGCCTTGATGTATATAACATTAACGAGCATCAACGAGCATCAGCTGGACACAGACACGCACACACCTCCCCTCTGCATGGCTCTGTGGAGTCTGTCTCGTTTCTCTCCAAAAGCCCTCGAATATGATGGAATACAATCTTAACGGCAATTAATCTATTATAGATTAATTGTTAACATCCCTACTGTAAACCCTATATACTTTGTTAACCCGGGGTCCGCCAGAGGTCTGTATACCTGGCCCCTTTGCTTTTTTTCCCCTTTGAGACGTGTTGTGAGCTTATAGATTGACTATTTTTGGTGAATATTTGCCTATTTTTTATGTTCGCCTATTATAGGGTGCTATAGTATAGGGGATTGATTTGAACAGTTTGCAAAAAGTACAGAGGTACAGTTATATAATAATGCTAAAAGGATAACACAAGAAGCCCTGAGGGCTTGTCTCCATTGTGGTGCTAGGGTTCATTATGATTAAAGCCAATGAACAGTGTTGGTATCGGTACTAAGGGTTGCCTTAAATAGATGGCACACAAATGAAAAAGAAAATGACTAAAAGCTGGACGTTTGTAACAGTGGTTCTTCGGAAACACACGCTTACATGTGAACCAGCCTCTCCGTCATCACCTGGCCTCCCCCGATGAGCCCACAGTAGGGAATCTCTCTTGTTGTTGAGCAACTATTTTGCTGCAAAGACATGAGGTCCCCTTCCCCCTTTCTGTCAATGAATGTTGTAATAAGTTTTGTACGAGAGGGTGAAGGGATTCATTCATTCTTTGCTCATAGACATGCTCACCCCGACAGGTCGTAGCCAAGGAGAAAGACGCTGCAATCAAATTTGCCATGTGTAAAATGAACCATCATAGTTCTATTAACAAAATTTGTTGTGTATTTAAAAAAAGAAACGATTGCAGCAATTCTCTGAGGTATAACCTGTTTGGTTTGGAAGTCATGTCTTTGATATTACTGCACTCTCATGTGGCATTCTTTGGAATAGTTTCCCCACTTCCTCCATTTTTCCATTCCTCTTGTGATTTGACCATCTCATCTTCATGGCCCCCGTCCCCAGCATCCCCCCGTCTCCCCTCGACCCTCCACTGTGGTTCTTCTGTTCAAGGACATAAGCCAGCCTCCTCTTATCTCATTGCATTCTTCTGATGCTGATTGTCAAATCTAGACCATAATGAACAACATGCTCTGTGAACTATAGCATTTACACACTGTGCTCCTGGACTGTAAAACATGACTGTCCTTCATGCATAACCAGTGTAAATTTTGACAGCAAATTTTGATTTAGTTTTTGTCTTAGTATTTTGAATAAAATTCCATTTAGTTTCAGTCATATTTTAGTAATTTGAAATGTTTTAGTTAGTTAGTTAAAGTTGTACAATGCAGAATCCCAAATAACGATTTTTAGCAACCTCTGCTGGTCACTACCGTCACTGCATACAATTTCCGTAATCCTCGATTACCCAGAATTCCATTCGTTTTCACCGGAAGCCGGAAGCGTTTCAAAAAGCGATCTTTTAATTGTTTTATACTATCTACGGATCGTTTCTCTTAGCCAGTGGAGCATTAGTTACCATGAGCTGTGCTTTCTTTTTCTGTTCTTTTTCGATCTTCCAATCCTACATTCTCTTAACATCAGCGTGAGGTTCCTTTTTGCTATTACCGCGGTAGTTCCTGGCCAAACAGGAAACCGTTGCGGTAGTTCCTGGGGACGTCGGCCACGACGTCATGACGTTGGCCAGGAACGTCATTTTCCCGGGAAAGTCCCCCCCTTCACCGTTCAATAGAAAATATATAAATAAAAGGCTTCCGGGGGTGAAATTCATGGAGTGGGTGTTGTGAAACTTTTGCCACTGACAAAAGATATACAATTTAACTTTAGTTTTGTTGAAAACGTTACCTAGTATTACTTTAAGATATATTGACTAAATATCATACGATTTTAGTCGACTAAATCTACAGTTGATTTAGTCAACTAAAATGTATTTTGGATTGTAGATCGGCTATTTTCGGAGCACGACATCTGCATACATACAACCAAACCAAACATAAAATGACTTGTCTTTTAGTTCTACAGGATCTCTTCTCCACTAGTCCTTAACATTTTAATCTAGTTTTTATTTGTTGATGAAATTGTCAATATATTTAGTCATAGTTTTAGTCACCATTGCTTAGTTTTTATTTCGTTTTCGTCAGTGAAAAAAGTAGGTTCATAAGTAGGATTGTTGTCAGTTATGCTGTGTTTTCCCGTTGTGCCCTCTAACATTTTCTGTTTTCCTCTCAACATTTTAACAGTTTTGTCTATTTATGTGTGTAGATGGATGAGTGCTAAAGTGTGGATGAATACAAGTTGTTGATTGAAAGATTTGTTTAATGCAATGTGTGGTAACACTATAGGCATTACTTATAAGGCATTATAACACTCATTATAAATGTTTATATTCATGTATGGCAAGGTCTATGGTGTATTACAAGTGCTGGTCATAATGCATTATAAGCTCAGTGGAACAGCACATTATAACTACCATAACTTAGTCAGCTATAAATTGTCTTTGTTATAAGTTGTTATGCATAATTGAAAAAGATTTATAACGAGTGTTATGAAGCCTTATAAGTGCATTGTAATGCATTATAGACCTGAAATACAGTCTTACGCAATGGGTATAGCACATTTAATAAAATACTTGGAAGTGCTGAGATAAAGAAATAAAGGTTAAAGTGTTGCATGCTGAGTGTAATAAGTGTGGATGAGTGTGTTAAGTGTGATGAGTGTGTTGACGGTGATGAGTGTGTTGATGGTGATGAGTGTGTTAAGTTAAGTGCGATGAGTGTAAGTTAAGTGTGATGAGCTTTCCAGGAAGGGAGCCTCCCTCTGATTTTACAAAAGAAAATATGAATAGTTGAGTGACTTATTAGCCGTCAAGTTTTGACTGCATGGCGTATAACCATCCTTTACTCTCTGCCCCTCAGTGGTTAGAAGTGGAGATTATTACTTGTTTGAAACTGACAGTGAGGAAGAGGAGGAGGAGGAGGAGAGTAAAGACGAGGAGCCACCAAAGAAATCAGCGTTCCAGGTTAGAATGGGCTCACCTCTCTCTCTCGCTGTTTCAGGGTGGAGTCGCTCTTAAGCTCGGTTCTTAATTTAATCGTTGTTCTATTCTTAGATGTCATTGTATAACTGTCTTTTACTGTGTTATTTTACCGTATAATTATCTTGACTCTGTCGTCGCTGCTCTGATCAATTTCCTCTGGGGATCAATTAATTATCTAACTAATCGACTAACACTCTGACCCACTTTTGTTGATCAAATCTGTCTACTAACCCTCTGCCGACTTGTCCCTTTCTCTCTCTAGCGTGCTATTGGAAAATTTGCCTCTGCAGTATTGGCTTTGCCCAAGGCTATCATTAAGCTACCCAGAACTATCCTGCAGTATGTAGTGAAGGCAAGCAAGGTATTTAACCAGCAACTTGTACTAAGTCATACCCCGGTGTGTGATACTGCTGAAAATAGCTGATCTGCAAGCCCACGACGCATCATCACGAGCTTGCAGATCGGCTAGTTTTCGCACGCATGACACTGTCGTACGACAAAGTATAAATCAAGCTCGACAATCCAAGGCATGCTTTGTGTCTTTGTGGATATTCGCCAGCAAGATAGAAGGCTAATGTTGTGTGATTCGCTTGGTGCCTTTTCATCGCATGTTCCTTGTTCCATTTTGGCTTACAGTGACTGTGCATAACTGTATAATATCTTCAACACAACATTCTGAATCATAACATGCTATTTGGTGGACGTGGTTATCCACACGGGCCATAACCATACCATCAGAGCGTGCTTTTTTAGCAGCAAGGGTGGTCCCACTGGGATTCAAACCAACAACCCCAGCAGTGTTTACAGCCCTGCATTCACCACAGAGCTAACAGTACAGTTCCCTTTTTAAATCAGTAGATTTTAAAGGTATCATGACATTCATTTTCACTTTTTTTATTTTCAATGTTTTATTTGGGGTTTTATGACCTCAATTACACCCAAAAAACCTGAACTTAGAACATTCAGTGGATTTTCTGTGGTCTGGGGTTTTCTGAATAATTAGGCTGAAAAGTAATCTGAGCTTGGCCCTTCGACAGTGAGGTCACAGTCGATTAATCCCGCCCACTCTCCTCCTCGCCCCTCCCCTCCCCTATCCTTTCCTTTGGGGGGGGGCGGAGCAGAGGCGATGATTGACAGGCAAAATCCCTCACCAGCGACACCCGCAGGCAAAGATTTCTTTTTTCATTGCAGTTGAAAAGCCTTTAGAAATGTGAGAGAAAAACACCTGCCATGGATCACTGGAATGGAATTTTCACTTAAAACTTTTTGTACACTTTTGAAGGACCATGACAAAGACTTTGAATGTGGTGTAAAAGTGAATGTCATTAAACCTTTAAAGCTGCAATCCATACGTTTTCATGTCCTACTCATGTACTACTGTAGTCATATTGTATTAACATACTCTACCACAGGGGTTCTCAAACTTTTTCATGTCAAGGAGTCCCAAATTGACACATATTAGCCCACAACCCCCATTTGATGGTATTCTTATCTCAGGGACCCAAATCTACAATGTAAAATTACGAGTGTTTTAACTCTGAGAGTGTACAAATAACAGGTCCATTCGGTTCCATTTGAACATTCTCAGAGTTACAGACCCATAAGGGTCCATTTGGTTCCTAACTATCAATCATTTTGCTCGGGAAGCTCTGGAACCCCTTTAAGGATCCCACTTTGAGAACCACTGCTCTACCATACAGATTGGTTTAAAATATTTTTTTATTTGATACTGACATTTCAACAATTTATTCATTGTCTTATGGGAGAAACACAGTTTCTTTATTTTTGCATGCTTGTCTACAAAAAGATTGTTTTAAATAAGTAACGGATTGCAGCTTTAATATGGAATGGAAATGGAGTCTGTGGGTATGTTGTTGTTTGACTGGAAGCTGACTGATCGTAGTTATTTTTTTCTTTTGCATGAACTGGAGGTTTTTTTCAAAGGTCTGTAAAATGTATTTTGTCTGTTTTGGTTTCAAATAATGTCTCTTGAAATGCATGCTGTATGAATGTTTGAAAGATTCCTCTTCCAAATATTCTCCAAGATCCACATGCTCTCTCTTTATTTTTTCTTCAGAAACATATAATCAACCAGCAACATACAGTACAGCTAGCCACATACACACACAAATATAATACATAAAGACAATAAAATACAGAGACAAAAACAAAACAATAACGACCACAGAAAATATTCTCAACCACCTACCCCATCAAACATAAGAAAACAAACAAGTCTTTTGTCTGTCGTGGCGTGTGATTGTGGTTGCTATTCCCTCTCAAGAGGCCGTTCCTGACGTTTAACAGATGAAACTTTGGTAGTTAATGTAATTATATCCTGTGTTCCTGTTCGACAAACCCCCGAGAGCGGGAGGCCGGGGGTTCAATCCCAGGCCGGCTTGGGCAGAGTCATACTAAAGACTATAAAAATGGTCCACGATGCCTCCCTGCTTGGCACTCAGCATCAAGGGTTGGATTGGGGGGTAAGTCCCTGCGACATGCCTAGCATCATGTCCAGGGGGTGTACTTGTACATCAAGCTGCCTCAGGCCTCAGGCTACGGAAACGGGAGAAAGACCTATGGGCCACAAATGGCTCAGGAACCGTTCCAAAACTGTCTTTTCAACTACTAATACTTAATAAGCTGTGACCATCTCTGAGCTGGCCGATCAACGGAGTTGCTTATACTGTGCTAGCTTCGCCGTGACTAAAATAGGACTCCAGGACAATTAACAACAATTAGTAATTATGCTGTCAGGTGTTCAGCGGTACAGTATGTAATTGTTGTGTTTACTCGGTGTTGCACGATTTGCCTCTTTGATTTTTTTTTCTTTCTCCACCGTGGTTTCTTTCATGACTGTTGAATGTTTTAGAACCGCTAACCTCTCTCTCTACTGTAGTTCCTGTACCAGGCCTGGATCACAGACCCCAAAACAGCTATGAAGGAGCGAGGCAAAGGAAAACGCAAGTTCTGGAAGAAGTACACCAAGGGAGTCAGACACAGGAAGAGCAAGAGAGACAGTAAGTAGGTTCAGATGATATACAGAATATATTGTTGCTGTCGGGTAATATGTCCATATTTAAACTTTTTGTGTTTTTTTGTAAATCTATGCCCTACTTGATCATACTACAGCGTCACACAAAAGCATCAAAAGTAGCAGATCCGCAAGTTTTGAGCTTAAGTACTACTTTTGCTATTTTTGAATTTGAATGCTGAAAAGGAAAAGGAACCGTTTTGGACATAATGATTTCCACCCGACAGAGACGATATATACAAATGCAATCTCAAAGATAAAGGTGGTGTAAGTGATCATTTTCGGTTAAAATAAAACTCATTAGGATAGTAATGATTGTAATCATTGCTATGGTATTTTCTCAGTAACAGGAATCCCCCCGCCTAGAGCTCAATATCACTTACAGTACCTTTTAAATCAAGGGTTCCCAAACTTTTCAGTGCCACGACCCCCCAAAATAATCATATTTGAACCAGGGACCCCCCCACCCTGACAAGCACTTGGAATTGTAGGCATTACATTTAGTTTTACTTTTGAGTTGTGAGCACCCCTTGAACTTGTAGAACGCCTATTTTCACAATATTTTCCTCTTTCTTAAGTAATATTTGATATTAAAAAGGTCATTCAATTATAACTTTAGAAATGAGCATATACCCTGTATACACTTATACTGTATGTTGGTTTGTTTACTGTTGAGTGAAAAAACAATGTTGCACATTAAGCTAATCATCTGGGGACCCCCCCCAAAAATAATTTGGGGACCCCCCTGGGGGTCCCGACACCCAGTTTGAGAAGCACTGCTTTAAAGGGTGTATTACATGTTGCTTTGTTGTTGTGTGTCTACAGGTCATGTGACCATTGAGATAGGTGAGCTGTCTGACGGTCAGGAAGCAGAGGACGCCAAGGCCCCTGAACCACCAGGTTGGTGACATCATAATAACCATGGCAACAAGTGATGCCACATTTATACTCCGCCGTACAACTGCCAAAAACAACAGTTTAAGCCAAGGGTTCTCAAAGTGGGGTCCTTGAGGGGGTTCCATGGGGTCCCCAGTCAAATGATTGATAGCCAGGAACCAAATGGACCCTTATGGGTTCTTTTGGTTCCATTTGTACTCTCTCAGAGTTAGATTAATTGTTGGTCTCAATTGGTTAGATTATCTGGCAAACTGGTCTCAATTGGTTGGATGTTATCATGTTTAGACGCTCCGGGTCCCTTATCTCACTTCCCTGAGTCATTATTAGACTTGGATCATGACCACCAGATACACCTTTGACAGACATTATCCAAATAATAGCCCATTGTATGGTCATCATCAGCTGCCCAGACCAACTGTCACTCTGGCCAGCACCCTCCCGAGTCTCCATAGAGGGACAGATGTCCTAATAGCGTCGCTGTCGGGCATAAACCACTCATCTCCATAATTAATTTTTTTCCCGTAAATTAATGCCCTACTTGATCATAAGTAGCAGATCATTTCAATCCTGAAATGTAACAGTTTTTAAAAGTTTTGGACGATTTCCCACGTCTGTACTGTACATATTGTCTTCCATTGTCCCGGTCAACTGTGCCAAAGGGCAGTGTCACCCAGGCTAACCGACCCTAAGGGAAATAAACACAATAGACTATTCTATACAGTCTGCAGCACATCCCCTATCTGCACGTAGACGTCTTGAGAGCTCATACATCAAAACCCTGTAATCATTGTCCCTGGGGGCGTAACCCATTCAATCCGAGAACGCATACCGTTTCATTTTAGATTTGAGCTATAACCATTATTTTATACTTTGAGCTATTTAAAAATAGCTCAGAGCGCCGTGCTACGAACTTGTAGATCTGCTATTTTTTTTTAAATCTTGAACATTTGTGCAAATCTTTGAATACATATATTTTTTTAAACAACATTTTTAACTCAAATCTAAGCTTCTGGGGGGGTCCCTGGAACAACATATTTTAGATGGGGGTCGGCGGCCAAATACATATACTTTTGGGTGGTCCTTGACATGAAAAAGTTTGAGAACCACTGATATAGCTACATAAGTTTTTTCAGAAAACTTTTAGGATTTAGAAGACATTTTGTAAAGATTTGCAAGCATTTTCACGATTTTTCATAAATAGCAGATCTAGATCATAGAAATCTTAAAATGACACAGATGCGTTCCCGGTCTTAGTGGATTAATGCCAGCACCACAACCATGTGATCTACTCAAATCTATTATTATTGCGTTATAATAATATTTATTGATTATGCATAACAAGATTATAAGGCACTTATCATTAGATAAGTCAAAACTTTAAGGGGGTTGAAATTGATTGTGTCGTCCATGTCAGTCCACCCCTGATGCTGGCTGTACAAACTGTATTTTTAGTTTTTGTGAGGCTGTCTTTTTAGAAAATTAATAATTAATTACGGGAATAAATCGTCTGTCGGGCAGAAACCTCTTATCTCCAAGTTTTAACTTTTAGCATTTTTTTTAAAAGTCCCACTTGATAATACTACAGCGTCACACAAAAGTATTCGTGATGCGCTTTGAGCTTGTAGATCTGTTATTTTTTTTTGCTATTTTTGAATTTGAATCCTGAAAATGTACAGTTTTGGACATACAGTATGAGGTTTCCACCCGACAGAGACGATATGCAAAGTGAATACATTAATACGCTCTGCCTCCACACAGGAATGAGAGTGTTATGGGACTTTTAAAAACATGCTTAAAGGAGTAGTTCACCCGGCCAAAACATGACTTATTTATTTTCTATGAATTACACACACCCATGAAGCCTTGAATACATGGATTTATTTATTTATTTTGGTCACATTACTAAGCCAATAATTTGATATCCGGCTGCGTTTCTGGTAGGAGACTCATAAGAGACTGTTTGAGTCTCCTGCCGGAAACGCAGCCGGATATCAAATTATTGGCTTATTGGCTGGAAAGCGACAAAAACAAAAAAAAATCCATGAATTCAAGGCTTCATGGGTGTGTGTAATTCATAGAAAATAAGAATTCTTTTGGGTGAACTACTCTTTTTAAGACCCACCTTTTCACCGTAGAGGACTCCTACAGTATATTAGGTTCACAGGTTGTTTTGTGTTTTTGTGGGTTGTGTTTTTGTGTGTGTGTGTGTGTGTGTGTGTGTGTGTGTAGCCTCTACTCTCTCCTGTTGTGACGGACCGACAGTGTAACTGAGTTCTTGTTGTCCTAGTCTAGTCTTCTTTGTCTTGTACTATGTTTTTCTCTTTTTTCTCTCTCTCTTTTCTCTTTCTGTGGACTGTGCCCAGGCCAGTGTAATAACTGGATGGGGGTGCACTACAAATACAGAACCTAATGAACATATGGTTTCCCAAACAGACAACATAATCAAGAGGGTCTTCAACATCGTCAAGTTCACCTGGGTGCTGTGCCAGACCACAGTGGAGAGCTTCACCAGCTGGATGAACGAACTGTGCAGAGAACACAACGACATCTCCACCGTCCTGCGCATCGAGCGGTGCATGCTCACCCGAGAGGTTAAAAAGGTACGGTAATATGGACTGTCTGCATTTATCCTATTCTATGCTGCTCTGCCTCCTGAGCCACTGCCGCACTACCTCCTCTACCTCAGGCTGTGACCCCCCAAAATAATCTTATTTGAACTGGGGACCCCCACACCCTGACAAGCACTTGGAATTGTAGGCATTACATTTAGTTTGATAAATATTGTGAAAATAACCGAGGCGTTTTGAGCTTGTAGATCGGATATTTTCCTAAATCCTGTTATTTGGACTCATCAGGGTGGGGGTTGTAAGGTGTTAGTCAACCTGCTTTGGGACTGTGTGTGTTTCCCAGGGTAATGTTCCAAACAGGGAGAGCATCCATGTGTACTACCAGAAGGCCATGAGACTCAACATGTCCAGACAGTCCAGTCTAGACCCCTTCAGTGAGGACGAGTCCTGCTCCGGTTCTCACAGGGTCCGCAGGCGGAGAGGAGACTACCGCATGGAGAGCCAGGACTCCATGGCATCCAGGGACAGCATGTCCAGGTACCGTTTGATTTATTTATGTGACCGTGAAAGGTAATTTATGCGCTTATTTATGACGTCGGACTTTTCGTCGTAACGATGGTGTCACACAGCAAAAAGAACCTCCTTTAGATCTGCTATTGTTGCGATTTTAGAAAATGTAGAAAAGGTTTTGCTTATAATAACATGCCCAAATGGAAGTTTGAGTTTGCTGTTTAGCAGTAACATTTTAAGGCAATATCAAGAAGTTTAATTAGTTTGATGTTTGCTAAATCCCATGCTAACATGACATGCTGTAGCACTATGGTATTTGTTTCATGGCTGCATGTGTGATGAAGTCTTTCACGCCATTAAACTAGCCACAAACATGTAACACCCCTCCCCATCGCCTAACACATACAGTAGTGGTTCCCAAAGTGTGGTCGGGGCACCCCCAGGGGGTCCTTGAGGGCGTTCCAGGGGGAACAGCTTAACCACTTTAACCTTTTTTTTTTGCTTTGGCTATTCGAAAACAGCCGACCTACAAGCTTGCGTTGTGAGCTTGTGGATCGGCTATTTTCAAAACATTTGGAAAAATCTGGAAATTGTTTGGAATTTAAAAAATCTTAATTGGAATAATTATGAAAATACCACCAAACTTCTCTTATGGTGGTCCCTGGCACGAAATCTTTTCAGATTCCGTGGCCAAATACAAATCAATTTGGGGGACCATTTTTTTGAGAACCACTGACATAGACCAAACATTTTCATCATAAATAGTTTTCACGCCATTTCACTTAACCTCTGGCGAGGGTTCCATGTCCATCTCACTGCGAGATGGACAGATGTCACTTAACCTCTGGCGAGGGCTCCATGCTGTTCTCATGTGTGACCAACCATCCCACCATCTGTCCATCTCTCAGTGCCTGCACTGAGGCCACCATGCTGTTCTCTCGTCAGTCCACCCTGGACGACCTTGACGGGATGCCCGAGTGCATCCCCAAAACCAGCGAGCGCGCCCGCCCCAAGCTGCGCAAGATGTACGGCCTGGACGTGTCCAACTCCTCCGCTGACAGTGGCAGCAGCCTCCTGTCCAGGTGCAGAGCCTCCTCTTCCTCTTCCTCTTCCTCCTCCTCCTCCTCGTCTTCTTCCTCATCATCACCTCCATTACCTTGCCCTCATACATTTTCACCTCATCGATGAATATGCGATGTATAAGTAGGGCTGTCCCATCATAGGAAGGTGATTCATCATTAATCGGTCGGTTAGGGAGGAATCGTTGGGTTGATTATTTATGCAGTTTTCTCTCGTAATCTTTAGATATAACCCTTTAATTCTAGTCGATGACTGTCAATAGGCAGTAGCTTAAAATGTTCAGTTCTCGACCTCATCGACCTGAACATTCAGGTCTCTGCATGAACGTATGCAGCAAAAATAACTTTGTTTTTTACAGAGGCATTTCTAGCATACATATAAAAAAAAACATGTCATTGCAATGCCCCATGTATAGCCCAAAGAAGAGAGTTACATAGTCTTATTATTTTGTTTTTTCCCCCCAAATGAAAACACAAAGGACAAATCTCAAATAAAAATACAACAATACAGAGAATCTATAGGTTTGTTGACTAATCGATTAGTCAACAAATTCCTGTGACTTTTAGTCAACCAAGAATTCCTTTAGACGAGGACAGCCCTGCTGTATGTATTGTACGTACGATAGATAGCATTGTATCTCCACTATGGTCACACACACGACACAATTGATGACATTGGCATCCATTGTGGAGGCCAGTTGTCACCCGAGGTTCCTTGTTTAAAGCTTTTATTATCTACAGTAAGTCATCAGTGGAGTAACGACAGAGTTCAAGGGAAGTATTTATTGTAATGTGTTCTTTTGGTCATCACTGGGGTCAAAAATGTTTCTTTGTCAAAATGTTAGTCAGAAAAACTTCCAACAATGACAGCAGAACGGTATCGCTATCAAAAGCTTCTTTATAGAATGTCTATGTAAAGATTGTCCTTTACGTCAAAAGATGTTCCGATCTTTTAATTGAGAAGTAAACTTGCATTGACTCTGTCTCTCCCTTTCATATGTTGGTGTCTCTCTTGCAGCGAGGCCACACAGTGCTTCACACTCTTCTCCAGACAAGGAACCGCAGACACTATAGAGGAAGTGGAGGACGAACACGACCAAGGGGAGGACAAGGACAAGCAGCAGAGGACAGAGGGGACACTGGGGGCGGAGGGAGGAGGCATCTGGGGAGACACAGAACCCAGTGGAGAGGAGGGGCCAGGGGAGCGAGAGGAGGCGCGGTCGCACCGCGACGGAGAGGGAGATCCCTGGGAGGGAGCAGAGGATACGGAGGAGTCCGCCCTCTCGGGACAGGACAAGGACCACTACACCACGGAGAGCGAGGAGGACGGTGGCGGCGGCGCCATGCGGCGGCAGTACATGCAGACGGAGGACGGGGGGCGAGCGGGACTGCTCTACACCCCCGACACGGACGCTTCCAAAGCCTCGGACAGCGGCGCTGTCGAGGTGCCGCCCAGCTACAGCAAGGCGGTGAGCTTCGACCACCTGGTGAGCACGGACGACAGCGACATGGACAGGAGGAGGCTGATGGCGTTGTCCCCGAGCAGCCGCTCTGACAGCAGGTCAGACATCCTGCTGCCGTCCATGACCACCGATCTGACCGCCGGCGAACTGCTGCTCAACAAGTAAGTGTGTGTGTGTGGTGTGGTGTTATACCGACCTGATCTGATCCCAACCCACTGCATCTGGAGGAAATTCCGGCGACCTCGGAACGGTCGCCACCAGGTATTCCTAAACGTAACCTCAGTAAAACTATGCCTAAAACTAAACTAAACGTATTCCTAAACATAACCTTAGTAGAATGATGCCTAAACCTAATCTTATTCCTAAACTTAACCTCAGTAAAACTATGCCTAAACCTAATCTTATTCCTAAACTTAACCTCAGTAAAACTATGCCTAACCCTAAACTTATTCCTAACCTTAACCCCTCAGTAAAACGAATACAAGAACAGCTGGGGGCGAGTGTGTTTTGGGGCGATTATTCTGGTTACCCTTCTGGAGATACCAGCTGTCTTCCACCTACTTGTTTTTCAGGGGGGGGCATTGCGTATGCTCATTTAATGTGCACTAATGTGTTACCAATGATACTAATTAAGAAACTGTTCCGTTTTAGTGTAGCAGAGCCATTTGAGTGAGCCAACATGCACAAGAACAGCACCCTGACTCTGTTTGACCTGAATGGAACACAACCTTAATTAGTATCGGGTGCGTTTAGGAATAATGCTCTGAGAATCTGCCTCGATTTCAGAGTGCTCTGGTTTTGACATCATAGAGTGCTCTCTCTCATATTAGTAAATTTTATGAACAGTCACAGTAGATGCTCATTAACTAATGCTGCCATTTTCATCTTTTAAAATTCATGCAAATGAACATTATTTCATCCCATGTGTAAACATGATTATCTGTTTTGTTACATGTAGCCTACTGTAGGTGCATGTCTAGAGTACCAAACAAGCTGCAACCAATGCAGTTTGCAATGACTTCATTGACCTCCATTGTTCAGATGCTCGACGACAAACACGGCTTTTCAGTCTGTGTGGTCAGTGTGTGCTCTGAGTGCTCGGAATTTCAGAATGACCAGAGAGCACTCTCTGCGCCTTCAGATGCACCCATCATTGGTAACAACGTGTGAAGGAAGTAACATTCCACAACAATTTATGGCAGTATGGCTGCCGTGCCGTGAAAAAACACGCGTTACACTGATGTAATGAGAGATACACTTTTTGTTACCACCGCGCTCTGACTCCTCTGGTGCAATATCCTCTTAGACCAATAACATTTAAATAAGTGACGGGTCGCACTCAGAGTGACAAGAGTGAGTTAACTTATTTTATTTCTTCTTCTTTACAATAAAGGACAAACGTTTCGGCTATCAAGACAGACAGACGAAAGCTGGATAGATGAAAACGTCGGTCCTTTATTGTAAAGACATGGAGAAGAAATAAAATAAGTTAACTCACTCTTGTGCTCTGAGTGCGACCGTCACTTATTTAACTGCCGGGAAGTAATTTATTAATTCATCCGCCACCGCCAGTGTTTTTACTAATTTTCCGAGACCCAAAGACATTTTTTTCAAAGAAGATGTAAACAACAGATGTCTGGGGGGTCTCTTCTATCATCCGGAAAATTAAAATTGTAACCGCGATCTTCCGTTCTTTAGTTATCGGCAGTTGAATATGGCTTGTTTTCACCAAAAACGCAATCTGGGAAAAGAAATCAGAGATAAATGTATCCTCCTATAATTTCAGTAACCTCTGTCTTGGGTCGTGTCTTAGTCTGTGCCCGATCAAACCGCATGCGTCGCATCCACAGAGGGTGGAACTGCGCATGCGTCGCATCCAATCCAGCCGCGAAACACTGTTGCCCGTGTGTGTGTGTGTGCGCACGCGCTCGCTCTGTGTGTGCGTGTGCGCGCACGAGACGACTCGCGCTAAACTGTGTGCGACACGCTATTTCATCAAATCTCAGCTTCTTATTAGCGTTTGTGTGTCAAACAATGGGAGATAGGGACCCAGGGGGTTCCGCGATGGGGGGGTGCCCGTGGGGACGGGTGACCATGGGGGGGGGGGGGGTGCGCGTGGGGAGGGGTGACCAGGGGAGATGGGGGGGGGGGGGAGAAACCGCGCGACAGGACGTGCAATAACCCCAAGTTTGCTCTACTTTCGCCTGCGCCCTTCACCGGGTATGGTCTAGTTTTTATAAATCTGATAACGTTAGTCCGGACAGGCTGGAATTTGTTTAGATCACGTGTTTTCCGGGTGTATTCTTCTTCGGGAGTCCCAGGATCAGTCACAGGTTGCGGAAGAGCGCCCTCTATCGTAACCACTGAAAACACCAACTGTCCATGTCAGTCAAGCGTTGAATTTGAAATGACTTCTATAATAGACGTCAATTGCAGTCAATGTGTTAGGGGTCTTCAACCTTTTCAGGCCAGGGACCCCCAAACTGATGGGGAGATGGAGCAGGGACCCCCTACCTCGTAGGGTAGGGGGGGCTACCACATATATTGTATATTTATGTATACAATTGTGTTTTATATTGCCTGCTCCTATACGCACCTGCCCCAGTAGGTGTGCAAAATAAAGATTCTCTACAAAATATGTATAAACATACCATGTTATTGTGCATTGTGCCTCCATTTATCTGTTTGCTATGGATTCATGTTATGTTTAAAGACAATTTGACATTTTGGAGAAAAAAATGAAAAAAAACGTTTTGTTTTTTTTCAAACAAAAATATTGTTTAATCAAACAACAATTTCGCGGACCCCCTGCAGTACCTCCGCGGACCCCCTAGGGGTCGCGGACCCCCTGTTGAAGACCTCTGTACTGACGAATGAAAATCACTCACTCCCCACATCAAGGATGTTCTATGACGAGGAACTGGATCAGTCAGACAAGTTCTACGGCGGCCAGCCCCTGATTCTGCAGCTGTGCTACGCTCTCTACAACATCCTGGTGGCTCACTCCGAGTTCGTGTGCTACCTGGTCATCATCATCAACAACATGGTGTCAGCGTCCGGCATCACCCTGGTCCTGCCCATCACCATCTTCCTGTGGGCCATGCTGTCTGTCCCCCGGCCCAGCAAGCGCTTCTGGATGACTGCCATCGTCTACACCGAGGTACTGGGTGACAGACAAGCCCCTCTGTTACAGAGCTGTACTACACACTCATTATTATACACAGCCGCTAAACAACAGCCTCAGCATGCTGTAGAAAAAGGGTTCCCAAACTTTTCCAATACCAAGGACCCCTCGAATAGCCAGCCTCTGTTTGGGGAGTGCGGACACCCTATTTTTAACTTCCCTTCAGGGATTAATAAAGAATTTCTTTATCTATTGTATTCTATTGAGAAATGGCTAAAGAAAACAAACAAACGAACCAAAAAATAAAAATAGCTGGCCCTTACCCATTGCAAAATGGCTTAAAAAGTAGAAAGAAAGAAAGAAAATTAAAATAGTGAAAATAGCTGATCTACAGGCTCACATTGTGTCACAATGCAATACGTTGCAAACTTGTAGATTGGCTATTTTTGAAAACGTTTGAAAATAATGACATGCCTGAAATAGGAACACCAGGTTATAAGTCGTCTCTGTCGGGTGGAAATCTCATATGTCCAAAACTGTGACTTTCCAGGACTCAAATTCAAAAAGTATCAAAAGTAGCAGATCTACAAGCTCAAAACGCGTCGCTTCGCGCCACGTTTCGAGCTTGTGGATCTGCTACTTCTGATGCTTTCGTGTGATGCTGTTGTATTCGAATGTGTTTGAATATGGAGATAAGAGTTTTTTTCTACCCCAAGTACAACAGCGAAGTGGTTAAACTGGCACATAATGTTAAGAATTGAATTGAATCGTGTGCCCCGCCTCGTTGACACAAGGAACTTGTACCCCTCCAGGTCACCATTGTCATCAAATACCTCTTCCAGTTTGGCTTCTTCCCCTTCAACCAGAACAAGCTTGACAAGAACAAGCCCTACCACCCTCCCAACATCATCGGAGTGGAGAGGAAGGATGGATACGTCCACTACGATCTCATCCAACTGCTGGCTCTGTTCTTCCACAGATCCATCCTCAAGGTGCTTACAATTCACACATTCTCTTATACTTTGTCATCAACTAACTAACCAAAAGGGTAACCGGAACAGCGGGCGCCTGGTATTTCTGGCCACCTTTTTTATTACATTTATTTTATAAATGCACATGCAACATGCTGTCAGCCTAGGTGCCCGGACCGCCAGGCCAAGCGCTCCCGGGCCAGATCTGCTATTTTCAAAAGATTTATATTAATTGCATGCAAATGATAACTTCATTATCTTGTGAAAGGGGACTTTCTGCATAATGAGTACTTTTACTTTTGATGCTTTAAGTATATTTTGATGCCAATACTTTTGTAAATTTTGATTACCGGACTTTTACTTGTAATCATCATCGCAGTATTGATACTTTTACCCCAAGTAAAGCAAATTGAGTATTTTTTCCAACACTGCCCCCAGTGCCACGGCCTGTGGGACGAAGACAGACCTAGAGAGAGGAAAGCACCCCTGCATCGCGACGAGTCTGAGGACGAGTTAGGAGTTGGGGAGGAGGAGAAGGAGAAGGAGGAGTCCGTCCCCTCCGTGATCCGAGGAGGCGAGAGGAGGGGCTCCACTCAGACACTGAAGTCCATCACCATGGGGGCGTCCATGGCCATGAACACGTCCATGGACTCGGGACACGTCCAGGTCAGTGTTCATTCCGAAGACCAAAACTATGACGAAAAATGTTTGTCGACTACCTTCTTTCACTGACGAAGACTCAATAACAACGAAATAAAAACTACGCTATGATGACTAAAACTATGACTAAATATATTGACAATTTGACTGAAATGTTAGTGAGGGACTAGTGGAGAAGAGATCCAGTAGAACTAAAAGACAAGTCATTTTATGTTTGGTTGTGCTCGGGTGTCGTGCTCCGAAAATAGAAAATCTACCATCTTGCAGATCGTCTATTTTCGGCACACAGCTAAGTATAAATCAGGCATTGCGACGGCCCGCCAAAATAGATTTTAGTCGACTAAATCAACTGTAGATTTAGTTGACTAAAATCTCTAAAATTATATTTACCGGTAGTCAACTGAAACTAGACAAAAACTAAAACATTGCAGAGGACTAAAATATGACTAAAACTAAATTGAACTTTATTCAAAAGACTGTGACTAAAACTAAATCAAAATTAACTCTGGTCCAGGTGCATCACTCCACCCAGCAACAGACCTACCAGCGCCGCAAGAGCTCCATCAGCGGGGGGTCCCACATCTCCCGGAGGTCTTCTGCTCGCTCTAAAAGAGGTAAATGTTATGAACAAAATTAGACACATTGTGTTTGTATGGCTCTTTTACAAACACAACAACAACACGGTGCTTCCACAGACATTAAAAGACCCACTTCCCCCCAACATTATGTTTTTTGTTTGGTTAATAATGTATTTTTGAAACTTAATCGTGAAAGTCCTGGTAGTTTCTTGCACTCTGCATATCTCCCAAAGCATTCATTCAGAGTTTTACAACTAAAGTCTGGTTTTAACCCATTAATGCTGCGAACGCATCTGTGTCATTCTAAGATTTCTTTGGCTATTCAAAAATAGCAGATGTACAAGCTCATAGCGCAGTGCCGAGTGCCACACTATGAGCTTGTAGATCTGCTATTTTTGGAAAAATCGTGGAAATTTTTGAATATATTATTTTTAAAGCGAACATTTGTCAAATATTTAGATCCAGGGACCTCTAGAAGTAAATATTTGAGTTCAAAATGGTTGCTTTGAAAAATATGATAATCAAAGATTTGCTAAATCTAAAATAGCTCGTAGCGCGGCACTCGGTGCCGTGCTATGACCTTGTAGATCTGCTATTTTTGAATAGCCAAAGTATAAAATAATGGTTATAACTCAAATCTAAAATGACACAGATGTGTTCCCGGATTGAATGGGTTAAAAACCACACTAGCGCCGGTCGGACATACTGTATAATATTGTTAAAAGAATTCTGTGATTATGGATTGGACAAAATCGGATTTGGTCTGCAAAGTGTGAACATACAGTAGCCTTAGACTGGTGGGGTCCAGTGCCTGAGCATGTGAGTCTAGGTCAGTGACATCATGCCAGACTAGTGGACATGGTTCATTTACCTCCAGCAATGTAAATGACTTCCAACAGGAAGCACCGCTTCCCGCTGCAGCAGCAGCCGGCGCTACGGCAGCGAGGCCAGCGTCCAGCCCAAGAGCCGCAAGCAGCTCATCGTGGAGAAGATCAGGGAGCAGTTTCTCAAGGGGAAGGCCTTCACCATAAAGAGGTACACACCAGTGTTCATTTCGTTGACTAAAACTATGACAAAAAAATAATAATCCACTGACAAAAAGAAAAGAAAAACTAAGCTACAATGACTAAAACTAAGACTAAATATATTGACAATTTCGTCTACAAATAAAAACTAGACTAAAGATCCGGTAGAACTAAAAGACAAGTCATTTTATGTTTGGTTGCGCTCGGGTGTTGCGCTCTGAAATTAGCAGATTTGCAAGCTCACAACGCGTCGCGCTGCGGCGCGTTGTGAGCTTGTAGATCGGCTATTTTCAGCATGAAACCAAGTGTAAAATCAGCCATTACGACGCCATCAAGGCACCGCCACAATACATTGTTGTCGACAAAATCAACTGTAGATTTAGTCGACTAAAATCTTATGACATTTAGTCGACTAAAACTAGACTAAAACTAAAACTTTTCAAATGACTAAAATATGCCTAAAACTAAATGAAATGTTATTCAAAAGACTATGACTAAAACTAAATAAAAGTTTGCTGTCAAAATCAACACTGGTACACACAGATGCTACAGCATGTCTGGAAGTGGATTCATAGCGAGGCCCATTGGGTTTTGTCTTCAACACTGAGGCCTCTGGCTGCTCAATCAGATATGGTCGCTGCAAACCTTCTCCAAAACTGTTGCTTTAAAAAAAAAAATTAAAGAGGTGGTGCCATTGTTTCGCACTTTTTCTGTTTTTCATGTGTCTATGAGGTTGATAGAACTTCATTAAGCCCCCTGGTGGTGTTTTTATGGTGTTTTATGTCTTCTCTGACTATTTTGAGTTTCTACCTGGAGGCTGAAACCTTGAGGGTCAAACGTGCCAATAGAAAAACAGCCCTTTAGTGACATAGTAAAAATATACCCTCCCCCTCATTATCGTAACACAACAGGTGTGGGCATGAGGAGGAGGAGGGACTAGGACAGATGGGTGGTGCTAAGGTGGTGGAGGAGGTGCTAAGGTGAGAACCAGGTATACTTAATGAACTGGAGGCGTGTCCACATAAAAACATAACTTTAACAAATTCTGTATACTTTTTTGAAAAAAATCTTCCTCCTAGTATAACCATAATACCTGATGATTATGTTTTAGGGGGGAAAAAAATCACTGAAAATCACGGCACCCCGTCTGAGGAACCTGTGGTTCCAATGGATCCAATGTAGTTATTATTTAGTCACAAACTCTTGTTAATACTTTTCATTCATTGGTTTAGTAATATTTATAAAACCCACAGACATACTGTACTTAACCACTTTCGCTTAAAAAAAAAGTTCAATCTACAAGCTAAAAAATGTTTTTCGGACTGCTGTGTAGAGCGGTCACATGGGCAGACCACGAAGGCTTTTGAGATTTCAAGTGGGCCTGATTTGCCTGACAGTTGCTGTGACTGTGTTTTCCTGCAGAGCCATGGAGTTCTACCTGCCCATACGCCAGTTCTTCCACAACCTCGTCCATCCTGAGTACAGTGCCGTCACAGACGTCTATGTCTTCATGTTTCTCTCTGACACCATTGACTTCATGATCACCGTGTTTGGATTCTCGGCCTTTGGTGTAGGTCCTTCCTTCCTTGGATTTTAGATTGACCACTTAAGCCCTATTATACTCTGTTATATGACCGACAGCGAAAACTGACAATCTACAAGCGACACGTTGCGAGCTTGCAAATAGGCTATTTTTGCTATTTTTAGACATTTTGAATATTTAGACATTTTGAAAGTGGTTAACTAGATAGATTTTTTCTTAATCGACAGGATGTAACGCCTCGCGTTGTGAGGCATTTTTAACTGAAGCCGATCCATGTTAAGTTCAGCATGTCCTTGCTCCCCTGTCCAGAAACACTCGGCGGGAGCAGACATCACCTCGTCCCTGTCGGAGGACCAGGTGCCGGGACCCTTCCTGGTCATGGTGCTGATCCAGTTTGGGACCATGGTGGTGGACCGGGCGCTCTACCTCAGGAAGACCGTCATGGGAAAGACCATCTTCCAGGTCATCCTGGTGTTTGGAATCCACTTCTGGATGTTCTTCATCCTGCCCGGAGTCACAGAGAAGTAGGAACTTATTTTAGACATATACGTCACTTTAGCCCAGTGGTTCTCAAAGTGGGGTCCGGAGGACCCCAAGTGGTCCTTGAGTGGGTTCCAGGGGGTCCCCAGCTAAATTTGTTAATATAGCATTACAATCAGTTTAATCAGTGAAAATATGTGAAAAATTAGGAATATTTTTAAATCATTTTAACGACACAAATCTTGATTGGGGGTCCTTGGCACAACATTTTTTCAGATGGGGGTCGGTGGTACAAATACATATTAATTTGCGGGTCCTTGACATGAAAACATTTGAGAACTACTGCTTTAGCCAATGCACAGATTAATGGACTGCAAATGAGGTCA
This sequence comes from Gymnoscopelus braueri, assembly GCF_963280865.1. Taxonomy (NCBI): domain Eukaryota; kingdom Metazoa; phylum Chordata; class Actinopteri; order Myctophiformes; family Myctophidae; genus Gymnoscopelus; species Gymnoscopelus braueri. The sequence goes on from NC_137611.1 coordinate 13,109,635, forward strand.
TTGTAAATTAAAAAGTAAGACAATACTACTACTGTAATTGTCATTAATTTTTATTATAATATAATTAATTTTCAAACATGACGACATCACTCTTCAAACACTCTTTTTCTGTTTGGCACTGCCCTTTTCTTGATTCTGCAATTCTCTTACTTTTCTATTTTGATTGTATGTAAGTCTTAATGCCCCTAAAGGAGTAATTAGTGCACCAATCAATTACACACCCCATGAAGCATTACATTCATGGAGATTTTTGGGCGGTGTAGCCGCCCCTATAAGTGGGGTTGGGACACCTCATTCTCTGTACTGTGATTGGCTCATTAGTACACCCCTAGCTGTACTGTGATTGGCTGACTCTATTGGCTGACTCAATTCAGCACTGTGATTGGCTAGCGAGACACATGATGACATTAATAACCTATAAATAGGACTATGCACTTCCAAAAATCTATTATTTTTGGAAGTGAGCTTCCATCACTGTGATGACCACTGTGATGACCACACCGCCCACTTCACACTGGGTGTGATTTTTGGGCGGTGAAACCGCCCCTATATGTGAGGTTTGGACATCGACATTCGCTGCACTGTGATTGGCCACCATTGTACCCCCCCCCACCCATTGCACCCCCCCAACCCTGCGCTGTGATTGGCCCCCATTGTACCCCCCTAACCCTGCACCGTGATTGGCCAATTACAGTCTATTCAGGACTGTGATTGGCTAGTGAAACATGACACATGTGCATAGCCCTATAAATAGGACTATGCACTTAAAAAAAACACATTTATGGGTTTTTTTAAGTTAGGGGTGTACAATGGTTGGTCCACAATATTACTTTTCTTCCATCACTTCTTCCATCACTGTGATGACCACTGTGACCACACCGCCCACTTCACACTGGGTGTGATTTTTTAGTTTTTGTTGCATTCCTAAGCCAATAATTTGATGATAATATTAAAGACCCTAACCCTAACCCCCAAACTAAAAAATCTCCATCAATTCAATGCTTCATGGGGTGGGTCATTTATAGGAAATAAGTAAAAAAAATTGGGTGAACTACTCCTTTAATGTTTTTGTGTAAAGCACTTTGAATTTCCTTGTTGGAGAAATGAGCTACACAGATAAGCTTTCTTTGCCTTGCCTCCATCTACACCTTGCAGGCGTTTCAACGAGAACACAGTGGTACAAATGTGGTACTTTGTCAAGTGTGGCTACTTCAGCCTGTCGGCCTATCAGATCCGCTGTGGCTACCCCACCCGTGTGCTGGGGAACTTCCTCACCAAGAGCTACAACTACGCCAACCTCTTCCTGTTTCAAGGGTGAGCAGTGGTGTAAAGTAACTAAGTTACTTTTACTTTACTGGAGTATTTCAAATTTTCTGTACTTTTACTTCTACTCCACTACATCTCAGAGGCAAATATTGTACTTTTACGCCACTACAATTATTTGAAAACTTTAGTTACTAGTTACTTTGTTTCGAGCCGCGTTTCGAGCTTGCAGATCTGCTGCTTTTGATGCTTCTGTGTGACGCTGTAGTATGATCAAGTAGGGCGTTAATTTCTGAAAAGCCAAAACACAAAAAGTTAAAACATGGAGATAAGAGGTTTCTTGCCCCGACAGCAACGAAATGCTTTTGTTTGTCCAACAGGTTCCGTCTGGTGCCGTTCCTCACAGAGCTGAGAGCGGTGATGGACTGGGTGTGGACGGACACCAGTCTGTCCCTGTCCAGCTGGATCTGTGTGGAGGACATCTACGCTCACATCTTTGTCCTCAAGTGCTGGAGGGAATCAGAGAAGGTTGGGACGGGACTCATCTGTGGTTTAGTCTGTTGAAGGACATCATTCAAAATCTCTGTTTCAGAGCACAGATGCTCTTTGTCAGCCACACTCTGCTACAGCCAACACAGTCTTATACTGTTAGATTACAGCAACCCGGTGAAATGCCTTGCTCAAGGCCAAGGGCACCTTAATAGTTTGTGAGGGGCTGAAGTCTAGAGGTTTTTTTCGTTTGTTCAATGTTCAGTCACAGCAAGTACTTTCCTCCTAGTGGGTTCAAACCTGGCAACTTAACAGTTGCATGTACAAGGCTCACAGTGGGGTGCCGTGCTGTGAGCTTGTACATCTGCAATTTTTCAAAAATGTTGAAAAATATCAAAGATGTTTAACTTAAATCTTCTCTTCTGGGGGTCCCTGGCACAAAACATTTTCAGATGGGGGTCCATGGCTCGAAAAGGTTTGAGAACTACTGTCTTATAGGCAAGCATTGTCCCAGGTCTGGATTAGAATGAAGGAAGAATTGCCCTCCAGGGTGGAGCAGTTTCAAGTTCAAGATTTTCCCAAATGGGAATTGTGGCTTGCAGCAGAGCATACAACGTAACCATAACCAAGGAACTGTACCCTCTGTTAATGTAAAAATGATGTAAAATGTGCGTTGTGTGTGTTAGGGACAGCACAAGCTGTGACAAAAAAATGGTTTCAGCAAGCCTGCATAGAGTTACAGCAAGTAAACTCAGCTCAAATTCAAGGCTTTTATGTTTGGGGGGGTAAAAATGCAGTTTGCAGTGAGTAGGGCAAACAACCCAAAATTAACAACATGCACAGAAACATACAACACAAGCTGAACAGAAAACAAATGCTATGTGCACCAAATGACCAAAGAGGCCATGAGGTGGGGAGTCTGAATGAGAACATCAAGATTTACCCTTTAAGCCCCTCTTCAAGCCCCTCTTAAAAAGCGGTGGCTACACAGTCAAATCCATAGTGTCTAAATAAGAAGAATCAGACGTATTTACTGCAAAGGTCTTACAGTGTTTAATTCATGCAATTTGCATTACTATTTTTGACATTTTTTAAAGTGGAAAGTATAATAGGTTAAGTCTGTCTGTGGGCTTTATAAATATTTAACCAAGTATTAACCAAGTATTAACAAGAGCTTGTGACCAAATAATAAAGTAATACATTGGATCCATCCATTGGATCACAGGTTTCTTTCTCTCTGCCAGACAGCAACAACATGCTGCATCTTAAGTCCACCGTCTACCATGCTTCTTCTCTCGTCCACAGAGGTACCCTCAGCCCCGAGGGCAGAAGAAGAAGAAGGTGGTGAAGTACGGGATGGGAGGCATGATCGTGATGCTTCTCATCTGCATCGTGTGGTTCCCTCTGCTCTTCATGTCGCTGGTCAAGTCTGTGGCCGGAGTGGTCAACAAACCCCTAGATGTCTCTCTGAAGATAACCCTGGCTGGGTTCCAGGTACACACACACACACCCACACACACCCACCCACCCACACACACACACACACACACACACACACACACACACACACACACACACACACACACACACACACACACACACACACACACACACACACACACACACACACACACACACACACACACACACACACACACACACACACACACACACACACTTTAGCTACTGTACTTAACCACTTAAACCCCATATGGGTAACAGGAGTCTCTCAGGACTCAATACTAGTGTCTTTTCTGTGTTCTGTTATTGTGGGGAAAGTTTTCACTGAAAATAGCCGATCGACAAGCTGTCGCGTTGTGAGCTTGTCGATCTGCTATTTTCAGTGAAAGCTTTCCCCACAATACCGATGCTGGGGTCTAAGTGGTTAAACCATGATCACCCAGGGGTCTATGCTTGGTCGACTCCTCTTTTCCCTCTACACCAAATCTATAAGATCTACAAGCTTGTAGATCAGCTATTTTCGCAGAATGTTCACCTATTATGACATGCCCAGAATAGGGTTCAAGTGGTTTTAATAGACACTTTATTGGACTGCTTACACTGAATCTGGGGGGGGGGGGGGGGGTGGTCTGTTTATTGAACCTTTATTTAACCAGGGTAGTAGTCTCCCTGAGATTAACAATGACTTTTGCAAGCGAGACCTGGCCAAAAAGCACAACGTAACACACTTTTTGATGTTTGATGGGTCTTGATTTGAAATTAAAGTCAGGTACAATTAACAAAATGGAACAACTTTAAAAGCAGCACATGACACAATGAATAGAAAAAAGAAATAAATGCATGAGAAGGGAGAGAGCTGGAACATAAGCAAACATACCGCAATAGCCTACTCTGAAAGAACTCAAAACATGCTTCAATCTCAGGGTGACGACAAAGGATAAATGCCTATTTTTGGTGGGAAACGTTTCTGAGGCGAAGCATGTTGTTTTGTCTCATGGCTTTATGGGATTGAGATGTTTTGGCAGTACAACAAATCTGATTATGCTACATTTCAGTTTTGGTGCAAAACCAAATGATTGCCTTCTACAAAAGAAATGTACAAACAATTCTACAAAAGAAGATTTTTCTGTTGCATATGAATGCAAAAGATTGTTTCAGTTGTATATGCACTGTTTTACCTTCTTTCAGCCTGTCTTCACCATGAGCGCACAGCAGAACCAGCTTCAGGAAGTAACGCCGCGTGAATTTAAGAGATTTGTGCATTCGTACATTGATGACGTAAGTGCGTTGTATGATAGTATTGTGTAAGCATTGTAAATATTGTATACATGAATAGATGCAAAGATGTCATTTGTTTCTCATGTGTCTGGTATTATATCAACAAACCATGGCCATGGGGAGGACATGCATCTGAACTACTGTACCTTACGGCAGGGGGGGTTCCAGGGGGTCCCCAGCTAAAATGATAGATAGTTAGGTCCCAGAGATTAAAAAATGTGTTAGCCATGTGTCTTAAAATCATTGTGATTTTCATACAAGCGAATTGAATCATTGTGACTGCATACATTTTTAGCATGGAGGAATCCCTCCCCAAAACCTAATGGTGTTAATGCTGCAACTTATTTTTTGTGAATAAAAGATTATTTTAACCAGTCTGTATGGTAGAGTATATTAATACAATATACCTAATACAACTAATGTCCAAAACTGTTACTTTTCAGGATTTAAAAAAAAGCGACGAGGAAACAAATTGCTATTGGCGGGAAGGGCAGCGAGTGCGGGTCGAACCAGTAGAGAAGCCCTAGAAGCCTACCCTACTTTATCATTCATTTTAAAATGAATGGGACCGTAATTTATTAAACGCATATCATGATAATTGAAAAAATACGTTAAACTAGCGATGGAAAACATAAAGTATTTATGAAAATGTTTACTATGGTAATAAAATCAAGCGTAAAGTCCGGCCAAAATCTCATTCACTTGAATGGAGCGACATCTGCTGGCCCATTAAGGAGAACTGTTTTTCAACAATTTTCTTTTTAAACGGATGCTTGCCGCCTGTTTTGAACAGAATTCTGGAAATCACAGTTCTAAAAAGACCATAAACCAACGCTGCAATGACAACGGAGCTACCAGAGGTGTAGACTGAAAGAACGAGCCCAATCGATGGTCTTGAAGGGCGGATCCAAACCCAGGCGCCCGGATTCCTGCGCGGCTTCCTATTGCTTCACCAATCTATGTCCCCGCCTCCCCTCCCCTCCCCCCTCCCCCCCCGGCCTGTGCACGGAACACGCTGACATCACCAAATTTAGAGCGACGCCCCTCTGCACTCTGATTGGTTAGGAGATAACAAGGTTCACTCCCGCTCCGAGACCACAGCCCCCCTGATCTTCCCCCAGCCTTTTTTCTTTTGTAACAAAAAAAAAGGCATGGGTTTCCGAGGCTACCAGAGGTGTTACCAAAAAATCTAACCATTATTTTATACTTTGGCTATTAAAAAATAGCAGATATACAAGCTCATAGCACGGCACCGCGCTAAATCTGCTATTTTTGGAAAAATCGTGAACATTAGTGCAAATCTTTTAATATATATATTATTATTTTTAAGCAAAAGTGTTTTACTCAAATCTTTGCTTCTAAAAAATATTTTTAGATGGGGGGGTCCGCGGCCAAATACATATCATTTTGGGTCGTCCTTGACATGAAAAGGTTTGAGCACCACTGTGATATAGCAACATACGTTTTTTTTCAGAAAACTGTTAGGATTTAGAAGATCGGCCTCAGGTCTTTTAAAAAATATATATTTTTAAAAAAATAGCAGATCTACAAGCTTGTATATCTGCTATTTTTTGAATAGCCAAATAAATCTAAAAATGACACCGGGATGGTTTCTCGGTCTTAATGGATTCATATTTCACAATGCCTCTCTCTCTCCAGACGGCTCTGCAGTGGCTGGAGGGTTACACTCACGATGACCTGACCATCGCAGAGCTGGAGGGAAGCTCAAACTCCCTGTGGACCATCAGCCCTCCCAGCAGGGAGAACCTCATGGTCATGCTGGAGTCCGAGGAGGACTTCCCCATCACCGTGGCCTGGTCCATTCAGAGGTAAACAAACAGGTTCAAGTTCTGAAAGTTCAACACCTTTCAAGTTCCAACGACGTTCCGAGTTTACACTCTCATGGGGCACATTTTTTGGAAGATTTTGGAAAATGTGTCTCATTGCGACGCATTATGAGCCTGTAGATTGGCTATTTCGGATGCGTTGTGAGCTAGGGCAGTGTCTCCCAAACAGTGGGTTCGGGACCCATGTTTGGGTCGCGGACCAATTTTTATGGCATTATTAGAAAAATCTAATAATGTTCAAAATAAGATAGATACCTTCAATAAAAAAAATCTAAGAAATGTCATTAATTAGAAAACAAATAACTTTTAAGAAGTAGTGAATATAGCTGATCTACAAGTGCACAACGCGTCGCGACTCGTTGTGAGCTTGTAGATCTGCTATCTTCACTAGTTTGGGTCCCGGGGAGACATCAAATTTCTCTTTTGGGTCTCGAGCTAAAAGGTTCTAAACCACTAGAGCCACTGAGCTAGGGGCCGTCATGTTTAAAGTGTAAAATCAACACTGGGTTTTAATGTTTTCTGACACTCACTCTAACCCAATCAGGAACCTCACACTGGGTGGTAAATCTGAAATGGCAACAGGGAAATCGGTGACCCGTCTGGACGAAATCACAAAGACCCAGCTCATTAAGCTCCTGAACGGCTCCAGAGATGAATCAGTGTGAGTATGGTGGTGATGCCGCGGTTATCACTAGTTTAGTGCTATGCATGTTCTTCCATGTACTGCACAAGAATCTGTTGTGTTCCGGGTATGACCTGCTTAGTTCTGGAAGAGCTAGATAGAGACAAGACAAACGGGTGGATGGGTGGATGAATGGATGGATGGATGGATGGTTGGTTCGAGATTGATGAAGTCTCGAACAACTGGACGCCATGTCCTGTCTTGTTTTATTATGGAATTACACAGCAGCAGAACTCTATTAAAAAGGAAATGTGATGGACGTTGAGTTTTTTTTCTCTGCTCTGTTCCCTTGCAGGATCATAAAAGACATTTTTCCACGTTATCTTCGAGCTCCCAGTGACTCTGACGCCAAGCCCATTGATCAGCTTTATGAAGGTGAAGTAGTTATTAAAAGTATATTATTGTGCTTAACCTCTTAAGCCCTCTTAAGCCCCCCCAAAAATAGCATAGATCTACAAGCTCACAAAGCGTTGTGTTGCAACGCCATGCGTTGTGAGCTTGTACACTGCCTTTTCTCAAAGAAAGGGACCTCAGTGCTCTGACTTTGGAAGGGCATCGTTAGGCCAACCCAACCCATCGGCTTTGCGGATTGGCCAAGTTTTGGTTGACATTTGTGCCGCTGTACCAATATAGGCAGGTGCAATAGAACCTCATTCTTTTACAGACTACGATTTAATGAGTGAATTCTGTCCATGATGGTGTGTGAAATATTGCGCTGGACAGTGCATATAGAAGGAGGACCAAAGACATCCCTCCATGCTGCTGTGGCAGTTGGAGACAAGGTTTACTCCTTTGGAGGGTTCTGTAACTACATGTACGACACGGAACAGATGGACGTGCATGTCTTCAACACAGTGTCTCTGCGCTGGGTGACGTTGACCACAGTGACAAGTGAAGGAGAACATCCCCTGGAGGTTCCCTCCATGTACGGCCACACAGCCGTGCTGATAGAAGATGTCATAGAAGATGTCATCTACATCTGGGGGGGATTTGTTTCCCCCAGATGGGAGTACTGCAACGTGCTTTACGCATTCGACGTCGACACCCACAGATGGTTCAGCCCCAGTGTTTCTGGGACTGTTCCAGAGGCAAAGGAGAGCCACTCAGCCTGTGTCTTGGGGAAGGTCATGTATATGTTTGGAGGATACAACAACCTGTCTCGGTGGACTAATGACATCTACAAGCTGGACACCGCCACGATGGTCTGGTCTTCCATTAACACCAGAGGCACTCCGGCGCCTGCTTCGTCATGTCACTCTGCCACCATCATCGGGACAAAGATGTTTGTATTTGGGGGCGAAGGGGACCACGGGGAAGATTACATCAGTGTGTTTGACACGGACGCCAACTGCTGGCTGAGCACGCCTTCTGCAAAGCTTCTTCCGGAACGACGCTGGGGTCATTCGGCCTTTGCCTACAACGGAGAGCTGTACATATTTGGTGGCCACAATTTTCCCCTGAAGCCCCGGGCCTTTAATGATCTATGGAAATTCAGTCCAGAGACCTTCTCCTGGAAGACGCTCGAGCCCAAGGGCAAAGGCCCGTGTGGGATCACCGTGATGTGCTGTTGCACGGTCGGAGATCGCATCGTCCTCTTTGGAGGCTACAGATACACAGCTGTTCAAGTGGAGGTCGAAGACGAAGATTATGTGTCTGACCTGTACATCCTAGACTTAAGTCCTAGTCTGAAGACGCTATGCAAGCTAGCGGTTATCCAGTACGGCGTGGAGCAGTCGGGACTCCCACATGACATCAGGTGGGAGCTGGCAGCCATGACTACAGCAACAGAAACAGATGAGACAGCACAAGCACAGGCTCCGGACGATGAAACAGAAGAAAGAGAGGGAAATGATTTCCAAGGTTGAGACCTTTTGTGTGTTTTTGTTCACGTTTTCATGCTTGCATGCATGCGGTTCTTTTTTGTGTGTTACTGTTAACCCTTTTGCACGGTGGCAGAGGGCAATGTCTAATTTATGCGCAATCGTACGACGGTGGCACGTGCCAAAAGACCTTAATTTTTAGGAATTGACTAGTTTTAGTAAATTTTTTATTTAGTTTAAGTTTTTTTGTGAGGAATACCTCGATCTATAGAAGCTCAAACAGGTAGTATGAAATAATGCATAACATCAGATGTGATGATGGAAAAACTAAAACAAAGATGATTTTACACGTAATTCTGTTTCATTTAAGTTTGTTTTACAGTAGTTAGTTTTGCATTAATCGTTAATTTTTGGGGTTTTCATTTTAAGAATACTTCCACTAGGGTTCCGCTAGGGTTCAATAATTTTTTTAAGTTTTAGTTTCAGTCTTAGATAACTGTAATAACCCTGTTATATACGTAACTCTTCTAGACGAGTCGCTGCTGAGCATCAACCTGAACCTGAAGAGAGCTCGCAATGCCTCTGATGACGTCCAGGAGTGGTGGATCGTCAACCAGACCGATCTGGGACGAATCCAGAAGAGGAAACAAAAGAACCTCTATGACCCCGGCCTGGAGCTGTATGTGTTCAGTGACCAGGTCAGCCCGCCCAGCCTGGGCTTCCTGGCTGGATATGGGTGAGTTAGTTAGGTGGTCCCAGAGATAACAATCGTAGCAAGTCTATAGACTATATAGACTCTAATAGAGTCTAATATACTATAGAAGTAATTGAGAAATGTATAACCTATGGTCGAGTAGGACCACTACTGGTTAACAAGAGGTATAGCATGAAGGTCAAAATGTAACTTGTTTCCGTTGTATTCAGTTGTACTCAACTGCAGGGGACCCGGGTTTGTATCCCTAAATGTTACTGATTGCAACTTTAATAAGGTTGAAAATCACTGAGTTAGTTACACCTCTGGCTTCCCAATGAATTGGCAGGCAAGTCACAATGTGTAGTTAGTTGGACATCATATGATAGAATCTGGCTGCTAAATGCTAAATGTTTTAGTCACATTGTCTTCTCGCTCTTTCCAATCAATCTAATCAATCTAATCAATGCAAAATGCTACAAAAAAAACATCTTGAAAAGCCTGTTTGAATGTCAAAACATTTAACCACCGTATTAACTCAACATCCCTCCGTCCCGTGTCTAGGATCATGGGTCTGTACGCCTCGGTGGTGCTGGTCATCGGCAAATTTGTGCGCGAGTTTTTCAGCGGCATCTCCCACACCATCATGTTCGAGGAGCTGCCCAATGTGGACCGCATCCTCAAGCTGTGCACCGACATCTTCCTGGTCCGGGAGACGGGCGAGCTGGACCTGGAGGAGGACATGTACGCCAAGCTCATCTTCCTGTACCGCTCGCCAGAGACCATGATCAAGTGGACCAGGGAGAAGACGCAGTGAACCACGGGGCATCCCGACGCTTTTGTGTGAAGCAACCGGTTCAGAACTGAGTCAGGGGGCTTTCGGCAATCAGCCAGCGCCTCGTTCAGTGACGCTTAAGCGGTGGAGGATGGATCTACGGCGCTGCCGTGGAGCTCTGTTGGTATCAGCGGTGGACGCTGCTGATGTCTTAACAACGCTGAGAAGTGGACCGTTCGGCTAAAGGACTAAACGTTTGTCCTCGTTGATTTGCTTTGTAGCTATCTATGCAGACAGCAGTTGTGGTACAGTGTTAATTAAGGGCTTCCCACCGACATGCATAAGTGCATAATAATGAATAACATAGGAGCACAGACTTGTATTTTGAACATTTTGTCCTTATTAGAACTCTTGGATTGTGGGGTTGTGCAATATAGAGTAGAGGTCGCGTCCTCCGAATCCGGCTGCTTTTGAAAACTGTGGACTTCAGGCCCAGACAGGAAGCCCATACATACCCCACGGCCATTTTTTAAAGTCAGAGGCTACACTATGTGGAGAGAGCCACAACATAAGATGCATCACTAGACAATCTTTACTTGCCTTATTTTGTTTCTATGAAAAAACGAGTTAGTTAACGACTACGTATCTCTCTCAGGAAGAGCTGTTTTCACCATGAAGAGGTTAGATAGACACCCACTGTGTATGTCCACATTTGACACATTATACTCTAATCTGATCGGCCTTGAAGGATCTATGACTATGAATATGAAATGGTAAAAGCTGAGAACTATTTAAATGGCATGAAATGTAAAACGTGGATGTTGTTCGAGAACGCAAGTGAAAGTCGGGGTCTATATTCCCGTTATGTTTACTGACGGCAGCAGCAGCGGCAAGCAGCTCAAGGTTCTATTTTAAGACGGTGGTGAAAACACTTTGGAGAATTTTACAGACAGCGAATGGGATTAATTGATAATCATATTCTGCATCATCTGCAGTCTGACCAGACACTAGCCCAGGGGAGGGCTATTTTTGAATCAGGGTGCATTAACCGGTACACCACTCATCAATCGGGAGCCTCTCACAGTTTTTAGAGTTCAGACGTGGACAATGTGAGAGACCCTTGGCTATTCATTCAGTCAGAGGAGACAGAAATAAAAATACATAGATAAAATAACTCCCATTCAATCATATTACAAGGGTCCTCTCTATGGAAATCCCCCTTTGGTCCAAACTATGCATTAGAAGACATTGTAGCATGAAAGAAAAACGTCATTATTGTCATGAATAATTTTCATTACATGTACATACGATTTTATTGGGAGGGGGTTCGGGTCTTGGAATGAAATGTGAAACTGTACCAGTATATGAAAACGGGGTATGGGATAGAGGTCTGTGTGATCTGAAAATAAAACTTCTGTAATGGTGTCGAGTTTCACATTTAGTCTCTGTTAGAATATGTTTCCTCGTGGAATAGACAAATATGTACTTTTATGATGTGTTTTTTATTCAGGTAGACCAACCGAGATGAAGAGTCTGAAGTTGCTGATAACAAACATATACTTGTGAAAGCAAAAGACAACCAAGAGTCTCATGAAAATCTAATCTTGTGGATCTCTGGCTCGCGGACTTCAACGGGCCAGCCTGTGACATCATGACCTATGACAGTGGTTCTCAAGCTGTGGGTCGGCATGTTTTTTGGGGGATCCCAGATGACAGTGAAGTGACATTTAAGGACTTTTAAGACCTTTTTAATACAATAAAAAAGACCATTACTGCATAAAAAGTAATCAACAAACTATACTATAAAAACTCGTCAAACATGGGCCAAATTGTCAAATAATATAAGAAAGCTCACAATGCCTCGCAACGCGAGGCGTTGTGAGCTTGTAGATCAGCTATTTTCACTATTTATCTGTGGAACCGAGTCAAACAAAATGTAATGCCTCAACTCATACATTCAGGTGCTTATCAGGGTGGGGGGTCCCCAGTTCAAATATGATTATTTTGGGGGGTCACAGCCTGAAAAGGTTGAAAACCACTGTTCTATGATATATGACTTCAAATTTGGCCAAGAGTTCAGCCCGATCAGAGCCAAATTGACTTCCATTATCAAATGAAAGTTAAATATTTCTAAGATGATAAAACATACAGTATGTGAAAAATGTGTGGAGGTACGTCTATGGCCTACTTGCAGTGTGCACAAGAAATATGGCACTGATTGGTCCAGTGGTTTAAATGTGATTAGCTCCGGCCACACAAGAGACAGACAGACAGACAGACAGACCCTCTTCCAGACAGCTCGCCTCTGAGGAACCAAGCCGTAAAAAGGTAATGTCAAGATTCACTTACTGTTGCTTAAAGGAGTAGTTCACCCAAGAAATTACTTATTTTCTATCAATTACACACTCCATGAAGCCTTGAATTCATTGCGATTTTTATGTTTTTGACGCATTCCAGACAATAATTCGATTTTGGCTCAGGAATGCGTCAAAAACAAAAAGATCTCCATGTATTCAAGGCTTTATGGGGTGTTTAATTGATAGAAAATTAACTAACCCTTAGTTTTTCATGTACATGATCCAAATTCACAGTGAATGAACGACAAGATGAAATGGTTTATTGATATTTATTTTCACCAATGGCAACATTTATGTACAAGTCCAATCTTTGAGCTCACTAACGCACTGAAACGTCACAGTTATTGGGGGGTAAAACATCCAGGAAGGCTGCAGCACCGGCGTGCTTTATGACCATGATAAGGACATCGTTTAACAGGGAGAGATCATTAGAAGACAAAGCAATGGCCTCATCAAAAATAAATAAGGTCTTAAGAAGCCCAGAAGCCACTTTATGTCCTTCAAGGAACATTCTGGTACCAACGACTTTCCAGCTGCACTCAGTCTTCGCAAGGACATGTTTGTCGATTCAGTACATGTTCAATAACTGGACATTAGTCTTATAAAGGATCGCACCGGAAAGAAGCACAACAGCAAGAAATATTGTAAACTTCCCTTTAATACCATTCCCTTTATGTGGTCTAATGTATCATTATTTGATTATTTGACTGACAACACAAGTGATCTCCCGGTATAAACAAGTTGCTGGCACACTTACAGTATAAGTTCTACACATGGAAAGACTAAACACCGTAAGGAAGGAATGTTTTTGGAAATTGTCACCAAATTAAAAGAAAGCAAGACATCTGAAGAAATCAAATCGTAATGGCATGTTCCCTCTTTTTAGGTCATTGTCACTATTATGAGTCTTACCGTGGAAGACAGAATATTGAAACCCAGCCATTATTACCAAAGCCTGAATTATATAACGCCAGTGTAGCGCAACCATGCATAACTCAGGCTTTGGTTCAACCACCTACTGTACAAGTTTCCTCATCATGTAGAGTATAGTATCTCAAGACTAAATGTAATAAGTGCTGAACACTAGAGTGCTGTAGTGTCTGAATTAGTAGTTTATTAATCAGTGCTATTCATGAGCTTAGTAGATTTCATTTTAATATGTATTTACACCTTTCTTCCATTCCATATGCACGTGCACAAACAAAGACAAGAACTGATTTTGCATATTGCATTAGTGACGTTTCTTAACTAGCAAGAACCGTAATACTGAATAAATAATTCCTGTACAAATACACACCTATACATCAATTAATTCAGATAAAGATATATTTATTTTTTCCTTTGCCCAATTTTCGAGATAACGCCAGCAAATCTTGGGATTTTCATCCATAAACAATAAACAGCAGAATTTACAAACGCACATTTTTCACAAATGGACATGAAATAAAAGAACATGTACATACAATATATTTTTGATACATTTCTCAACAATGGAAGTTTTTCATACAGTAGCACTGAGGATTCCACTCAAAAACTGTACACAAATTAAAAAGGCTGTTGCTAGTTAGATTCCGTGCAGAGAGTAATAGTCAACTCTGTTTTGTAATACCTAGATAATTTGGGAATTGGTTTGATGTTGTTTTGGTACAGTAAGGATCACGGGGGACCACTCATAACAGGCCACTCATGTTTTTGTACCTGATATGGACCTACTGATGATACACAGAGTTACAGCTCCTCTTGTGGCCAACATGTTTTTAACACAACCCTCCTTCACCTTCATAGTCATCCTCTTCCTCTGCAGGGGCGGCGCCCCCTTGTGGAGCAGCAGCAGCCTTCTTCTTCTTGGCACCTCCTCCGGGTACTCTCAGAGAGATGGCCAGCTTAGCGTACTGTTGAGGAAAGAAAGATTCATACAGTAAAAAATATTGTATACGCAACAAGCCTTTTATTGTATTTCTATTGTGATTGCTGATTTTATTTTAGATTTTACTCTTCAGTTTTGTGTAAAGCACTTAAATGTAACTTGAACTCTAGCGTCCCTATTCTGGGGGTGCAAGGTGCTGCGAGTCACGTTGTGTGCTTGTAGATCTGCTATTTTCAGGCCAAGAGGTTTAGAGGGAAACAATTAGGAGGCCTAGTGTAGTAGAGCCCTGGGGGACCCCAGTAAACTAAATATTCATATAGGGTTTCAGTGGTTAAGTGCTATATAAATAATCTTTATTTTTATATAGAGGAGATACGTCGTCTCTGTCGGTTGGAAACCTCATACATTCAAAACTGTTACTTTTCAGGATTATAATTCAAAAGTAGCAAAAGTAGCAGATCTACAAGCTCAAGATGCGTCGCTTCGCGCCGCATTTCGAGCTTCTGCTACCTTTGATGCTTTTGTGTGACGCTGTATATGATCAGGACATACAGTACATTATTAGTTTTATGACAAAAAGAACAATAACCACAGGCATCAAATGCCACTCACGTCATTGTCCATGTACTTGAGCAGAGGGGAGTTGCATATGCGATGCACCTTGTCCTCGTCCTGCTCGTCGAACCCCTGCAGCAGCGTCTCCATGGCAAGCACATCCTCACTTGTACTGTACCCTGGGAGACTGGAGGAAACGAGGTAGGAGGACTTCCTGTCACCATGCTCATAGTGTTCAGGTTTACACTTCAGATTAAACAGTAATCATCATCACCAGACTTTGGGGGTGCTTCAAACGGCACTGAGCAACTTTCATTGAAATGAATAGCTGGGGGGGCGGGGCAGTCCGCCCTCTAGATATATAACTCTATGGTTCGAACCCACAACCTTCCGCATGAAAGTCGTACGCTCTAACCGCTACACTAGGGTGGCCCTAAACATACGCAACCAAAACACAGGCTACCCCACTTAACAATTAATGAATGGGATCTTACTAATTTTGATTGATTAAATTTTTTATCCACAATGGGCGAATATCAGGGATTTTTTTCTATCCCTCCCCACAGGTCAGAGTGTAGCGCCCGGGATTCGACCCCAGGTGTCCCGCGCGGGAAGACCAAACTTCTTAACCACAAGCTTAGGAGGAGAACTGTGCCCGATTCTAAAAACGCCTTCTAAATCTTCAATCTTCTACGTTTTCAGAAAAACTTCATATATTTATTCAAAAATTACAAAAAAAATATGTTGCTATACCGTACATAGCAACTACCCCAAAAGGTGTTACCGATTGAAAGGTATAGTTACGTATAGGGGTTCCCGGTGCAAATGGGTTAAGAATACCGGTATTTTGATTATCGTGATAATATCGTTAATCGCAATTACTTTTGCCACAATAATCGTGAAATGCAATTTTCATATCGTCCCATCACCATACCACCCTCAGTGCTGCCCAGTGCCCACACCAATGTGAAACATCATGAGAGGACTCGTACCTGTAACCTTCTCTTACACATTTATCTGCAGCCACGAAGTCGTTTCTGTGAAGGTGAATCAGCACCTGGGCAGTTGTTTTCTAAAGGATCAAAGCAGAGAACAAAACCTGAGATTAATAATATTGTGTAAAACTTAAAACCTAAAAAAAAATATGTTTTTTATGTATCTACACAAAGTAAAAAGTTAAAGAAAGACAGAAGAACGATGTAGAATGCCACAGCTTGCGAAGTCACCAGGAGGACATCCTACAATGGTGACAGTTTTAACCAGTGTCTGTGAAATTGAGTCTTACTTAAAGTTTTCATGGCGTATATAAAATACTGTTTATGTACAGTCATTACAGCATATGCAAGAGTAAGACACAATATTCAAGTTATCTTACCTTGAAACACATAGGATAGTTTTCTATCTCTTTGTACATGTTCTTCTCTTTCTGAATAGCAACTGCTGCATCGTCAAGCCTATTTGGAAAAGATGGGGCTAGCATGAGAATGAGGCAGTCTAATGTACTCAATGTCAACCGTGCATAAAACCACTAACCCCAAAACAACATGAGAGACCAGATCAGCCCCAATCATTTCTATCAATAAAAATGCTTTTCTTAGATTGAGGTCCCAGACCTAAAAATCAAACTGGGGGTCCTTGAAATGACAACGGTTGAGAATCACTGCAATAGATCATCCACAGAAAAGAACAAAAGTGCTACTGAGAAACCTATGCAAAATCTTTTTCTTTTTTTCGTTGGATGGTGTCACTTTCCCGCTGATCCCGTTTTTGTTGTTTACCTTTTTAACCTGACTAGAAGTCTGGAAGCTTTGCCCAACAGTTCAGCAGACTGCCGCAGGCGATCTTCATTCTGCAGAAAAACAAACAAACAAACAAACAAACATGGGTGTATTAGATAAACGTGGTCACCACCCCAGTTAGTTCAATCTTTGTTTTCAGCTCGATCTTACCTCAAACACACCAGCTGCTTTCTGATACAGGTCCACAGCTTTGTCCAAGTTGAGAGGTTCTATGAGTCTACACAAAGACAGATTGTATTTTACAAGATAATCATTTAACTTTTATCTGCATCACAACTTTCAATTTCAATGAAAGTCTTGTCACTTAAATGGTGGTGCATGTTTTGCCTTGAGCAAGAATTAACATTGAGTAAAGTGAATTATATTTTCCTTTATTGGGCTAGCTGGTGTGTCCAAATGAAATGAAAGGTCAATAAATAAGACACATACTTCTAGTAAACACTGTCTGGGACTTAAGGCAGCCTTGCACAATCTGAACAGCCATGAACAACACCTACTTTCCAGCCCTATCGAGAGCCATCGCTGCAGTGTCCGGTGTCCCATTCTCCATGTACATCATGCAGGCTTTCTCAATTAACTGAATGGCTTCAGGCATCTTCTTTTGTTCCTGTAACAAAACAAATGTAACAGGAGGTCACTTTCAGTCATAATGCCACAGCATTCCAAGTGGATGACACTTACAGTTCTAGGACAATTACCGTACCTTTAACATCATACCAGCTTGTTCAATTGCCCTGAAAAAGAAGATACTTATGTTTAACTGAATACAAAACACCCCAACACCTAAACAAAACACTATCATCTCTGTATTTGATCGATTGTATTTCATTAAAAATAAACTTACTTTGCTGCATGAAAGAGGCTGTGGATAAAGTTAAGGAAACTAAAGACATGGTGACAGAAATGTTATAATAACAGCGTGATAAAAAAAAACTAAAGCTGCACAAAGGATACGCCTTATTATCCGTGTGATTGTCTGCTTCTTTCAGATAGGCATCCTTCGCCTGGTCGTACTGTTTGGCATTCTTGAAACACACAGCTGGGAACAGTAAAGACAAAATCAAGATAAGACCCAAAAAAGTAATAGTAATAGAGTGGAGGTACACTGTGGTATTACTAGGGTTGGGATCCTTCAGGATTTTAACGATTGCGGTTCCTTAGCGATTCCCTCTTAACGGTCCAATTCCTTAACGGTTCCCTTTACCGATTCCTATAGGGGGTTCCAAATGGACCCTACAGGCCTGTAACTCTGAGAGAGTACAAATGGAACCAAATGGGTCCATTTGGTTCCACTTGTACACTCTCAGAGTTATGGTGGTTCATGAAATGTTTAAGTTTGAGAACCACCGGTATTGTAATAGTATAGCCCATTAAGACCTGGAACTGTGTCATTTTTAGATTTGAGCTAAAAAGCATTATTTTACACTTTGGGCTATTAAAAAATAGCAGATATACAAGCTCATAGCGCGGCACCGAGTGCCGCGCTACGAGCTTGTAGATCTGCTATTTTTGAAAAATCGTGAAAATGTGTGAAAATCTTTGAATATATATATTTTTAAAAAACATTTTTAACTCAAATCTTTGCTTCTGGGGGGTCCCTGGAACAAAATATTTTGATGGGGGTCCGCGGCCAAATACACATAATTTTGGGGGTCCTTGACATGAAAAAGATTGAGCACCACTGATATAGAAACATACGTTTTTCAGAAAACAGTTGAGATTTAGGAGACATGTAGAATCGGCTTCAGGTCTCAAAGGGTTAACAGACGTGAAGTCCACATGATCAGGTCTGACAGTGTGATAAAAAACGGTTCCTGAAACGGTTCCAAATGTGATGGAACCGATTCCGGTTCCTCAATGTTGGATCCGATTCCTCCGGTTCCAGATCCATTCCCAACCCAAGGTATTACCTCACTCTCTCTCTCTGTGAGGTAATACCACTGTACCTCACTCTCTGTGAGGTAACACCACTGTACCTCACTCTCTGTGAGGTAATACCACTGTACCTCACTCTCTGTGAGGTAACACCACTGTACCTCCCTCTCTGTGAGGTAAACACACTGCACCTCACTCTATTGTGAGGTAACAACACTGTACCTCCCTCTCAGTGGTAAAACCACTGCACCTCACTTTCTGTGAGGTAATACCACTGACTGCACCTCACACCTCACTCTGTGAGGTAATACCACTGTACCTCACTCTGTGAGGTAAACACACTGCACCTCACTCTATTGTGAGGTAACACCACTGTACCTCCCTCAGTGGTAAAACCACTGCACCTCACTTTCTGTGAGGTAAGCACACTGCACCTCACTCTATTGTGAGGTAATACCACTGACTGCACCTCACTCTCTGTGAGGTATGATGTAATACCACTGCACCTCACACCTCACTCTGTGAGGTAATAACTCATAAACAAATACATACCACTGCACCTCACTCAATTCAATTCAATTCACTCTCTGAGTGAATACATCTGCACCTCACTCTGTCCACTCCCATATTTTAATCTGAGGCCAATGCCAGCCAGAGGCTGCATATTAAGTATCAGAGTTAATATACCACTGCATCTCACTCTCTGTGGTCGATCTGTGAGGAACACTATCAACTGTATAACACTGCTGACAGTTGTTGTTTATGTCACAAAGCCTTTTAATCAAGACTAAAAATAATAATAATACAACTAAAGTCTATAAATAAAAGTCTGACATAACTCTTACACTGCTGTAGATGTTTAGTAACACAGTATTTATCCATGTCAATGGTGGATCATATCTTACCTGCTTTGCCATACTCTGATGCAGCACTGTCCCAGTCTGGCTTCCACTTTGTGAGACTGGTTTTCAGGCTACAACATCAATAATGACAAACAGTAAATATATACGAACCAATTAATACACAATCCACTTCCACATATACAGTATTTACAACTGAGGCCAATGACTGTCTATTATACAGTAATATACACACATGTACATCACAAGAAAGGCTGGCTTCATGAAGCTATATGTATGTATGGCTAACAGCTCCAGTTGTAGCTAGTAGTAGAACTTCTACATTAGGCCTGTAGGCTACACAAAATCAATAATAATGAATTGCATTTTTTTATTATAATGGCAAACAGTAAATAAATATGAACCAATTAATCCACAATCCACTTCCATATACAGTATTTACAACTGAGGCCAATGACTGTCTATTATCAACACTGCTGTTCAACACAGCAATACACACATGAACATGATGTACATGTTGTGATGTATAGTACATCACAAGAAAGGCTGGCTTTAGGAAGCATATCATCAAAACAGCACTTCTATGGCGTATGTATGGCTAACAGCTCCAGTTCTAGCTAGTAATACAACATCTACATTTATAGGCCTGTACCATAGCCTGTACGTACACTACAGTACTGTATGGATCCTAACAGTTGTAGCTATAAGAGCATATGGCCTGTATGTATTATGGATCTAGCCTTGGATCAAGACTATCATAGATGTATTTTATCGATTTTGATTTTGATATTTGCATATCTATGATATGCAAATATCAAAATTGATCAAATACATCTATGATAGTCTTGATCCAAGGCTAGGCTAGTATGTACATATGGATCCTAAACAGTTGTAGCCAGTAGAACATCTCGTATTTTCCAGAGGTTGGTTTGTCATCATTCATACCATTTCTCAGCTTTAGCGATGTGCTCATGCGCCTCGTTTATCTTCTGTGCAGCCATGCTGTGTCCTTGTGATGTGGATTTATTTTAGGGGTTAGTAATATATTTGTCTTCAGACGGTGGTCACAATAAGCAGCTAGAATAGATGCTGTTGGTTTGTTATCGTCGATGTTGTGGTGGATTACAGGAGATCACAGGTCCTTCCTCCTCCTGCTCGGCCTGTACGTCATCGATCCGAGGAGGTGGGGCTACGGGTGCCGCACAGCACAGCACAGGAGGACGCATAGCCCTGAAACATGACAGTCATGGATTAATTTTAACATAGTATTTGCAGATTTTGCACTTTCTTATTTTTTTAGTTCTTACATCTACATAAATATTCAAATTTCAAATATAAAGTGCTGATTTTATGGCCACAAATGTTACAATTATGTACGGACTCTGAAAAGTACCCCTATCTTCTGTATTGTTTAATAAAAAGCATTTTTAATAGGATTGGTGGCCTTTTTCTCCGTATGCTTTCAACTACGCCATCCTGTCGGTTGGGAGGTGTATTGTACTCTGATACATTATAACTCTAAGAAGAAATGACCACCAATCGGATTAAAATGCTTTTTTATTGAACAATACAGAATATATGAGTACTTCTAAGGAGTCTTACATAATTGTAACATCCGTGGCCATAGGGTAAGAACTTTATATTTGAAATTTGAACGTTTATGTAGATGTACGGACCAAAAAGGAAGAAAGTGCAAACACCAGGTTGAAGTTCATCCATGACGGTCGTGGCAGACGAGTCGACCGTCGTGTGATCCATGGCTAGAGGACGCAATGCGCACCTGCATGCTGCAACACCCAAATAAATAAAAGTTATGATTTATAGTTTATATATTGATTTATTTCCTTTAAAATACATATTTTTATTTAATTGTTATTATTTTAAATATAACAATTATTATTTTGATTTAATTAATTATTATTATTAATATCATGATTAATATTATGATTGTTATAATCATCGTTAATTAATCATTGTGTATTATTATTCCTTATAATATATGATTGTATTTATTTCTATAGCTTATTATTATAATTATCATTTCTTTTAGCCTTGAATACAAGACTGTCAAATATTATATGACAGTCATGGATTACTTTCAAAATAGTGTTATAGTGTTATATCTCTTTTTTTTGGTCCGTACATCTACACAAAGGTTCAAATTTCAAAATTAAAGAGCTTAACCCATGGCCACAGATGTTACAAATATATCCGGGACCTCAAAAGTACCTGTATGTTCCGTATTGATCAATAAAAAGCATTGTAATCCAATGAGTGGCCATTTTCTCATAGAGTTATAACGTATCAGAGTGCAATACACCTCTCAACCGACAGGATCGCGTAGTTGAAAGCATTCAGAGAAAATGGCCACCAATTGGATGAAAATGCTTTTTATTGAACAACATGGAAGATACATGTACTTTTTGAGGAACCGTACATAATTGTAACATTTTTGACCATGAGATCACCATTTTATATTTGAAATTTGAACGTTTGTGTAGATGTACGGACCAAAAAGAGAAAAATAAAAACACTATTTTGAAGATCATCCAAGACGGTCATGACAGATGACCGTCTTGTAATCCAAGGCTAAATTTAGTTAATAGTATTCCCTCGTTAACTTTGAAACGTTTATTTATGCACATCATCAGAAATATCCGATTTTAAAAGCTGCTTTGTGAAGGAATCATAGAGTTATAATATATCGGTACGAATAGTAGAAATTATTACCAATTTAATCGGAATGCGACGGAAGCGGAAGTGCGGGGTGGTGGTGGTGTGTTGGGTGACGTCACTGGTGCCTGGGTCTAATGGCAGAACAACAACTCTATGGGAGCGACAACAAAACTTTGACCAAACTTCAGCAACAAACCACTGGAACAACTAACAAACACACCTTTACAACCACTCCACTCCTCTAACAACAACGATACTTTGACGTTTTAGCTGTTCGTTGTTGTGCTTACACACAAATGTGGAATTAAATTAAACACCGAATGGATCCCAGATATGACATACCGCGGAGGGCCGGTGGTGTGGGTGTCAGCGGGGGCTCCGCCAGCTCTTCCCCCGCTCTGGGCGCCTCCTCCCGCCGCAGGAAGATGCCTCCCCGGCCCGCTGACTACAAGCTGCAGATCATCATCATCGGGTCCCGCGGCGTGGGGAAGACCAGCCTCATGGAGAGGTTCACGGACGACACCTTCTGTGAAGCCTGCAAGTCCACCGTAGGTTAGTAAAGCAAGCACTGAGGGGACATATTTTTTATTATTGTGTTTTGGTCTTGTGTTTATTTGTCAATTATTTGTTATCCACTTACTTAAACCCTCAAGGCAAGGGTCTTCAACGTTTTTCAGACCAAGGACCCCTTAGCTGAGAGAGAGATGAAGCAGGGACCACCACAACTTTTTCAGAGATTCCCTAATAGTTTCATTGTTTGACAGCACGATCATCAGTGTATTTTGGATTCATGTTAATGTGTACTTTCAGACATTTAACCACTTAAAACCTTCAATACCTAGTAAACTTGACCTTTCACTCTGTACTTGGTCTGCTCTTTTCCCCTCTACACCAAACCTCTTTGCTGAAAATAGCCGATCTACAAGCTATAAGCTGTAGATCTGCTATTTTTGGCTAATGTTCCCCTCAGAAAAGGGATGCTAGGGTAAGTGGTTAATGTAGCTGTGTGTGTGTGTGTGTGTGTGTGTGTGTGTGTGTGTGTGTGTTCCTATCACACATATTTGGCGGACCCCTGTAGTAACTCTGAGGACCCCCCCCCCTTGCGGTCCCGGACCCCCTGTTGAAGACCCCATATTAGTAAAACGGGGACCTGTGCTCTTTCCCCCTAATCTCTTAGGAAAATCTCTTACCCGAAAATAGCTGATGTGTGAGCTTGTAGATC
Source organism: Gymnoscopelus braueri (assembly GCF_963280865.1). Lineage (NCBI taxonomy): Eukaryota > Metazoa > Chordata > Actinopteri > Myctophiformes > Myctophidae > Gymnoscopelus > Gymnoscopelus braueri. The sequence goes on from NC_137611.1 coordinate 13,133,152, forward strand.
TGCTATTTTTGGCGAATGCCCCCCCCCCCCTCCCCAGAATAGGGATGCTAGGGTTCAAGTGGTTTATGTAACTGAGTGTGTGTGTAAAAGGAGCATTTGTCACATTTGTATCTTCTCAGAGTTCTTTTTTTACATTCTTTATTTTCTTTCTTTATATTTTTAATATTCAAACACAAGAGATCAAGTTATTTGTGATATGGTGGTGCTGCTCTTGTGTGCTTTGTTGTTGTTGTTTACACGTTTCTAGTTATTTCTAGTTATTTTGATTCCCATAGACAGAGATCTAAGGTCCTGCTGTGACCTGGATCTGAACTTGGTCATCTAAGCAGTGATTAGGTATATATGGCCTAAAATAAGGCCTATGTTTTATTTAATTTAAACTGAACGTACTCCTTCACAGCTTTTGCCCCGCTTCTATTTTCTATTCCCACATGTCAATCGCCCCACTTACTAATTATCGTCTTTTATTGAGGATAATGGGGTTGAACTGATTTATGACTTGAATAGTCCCTGTAAGTTTAACATACATACTGGACATGACCAGGGTGGCCAGAATTTGTGAGAGAAATAAGCAACTAAGTCCACCAAAAGAAGCAACTAATAGGCCACATGAGCATCTGATATTTGAAAATTGCCGATCTACCAGCTCACTACACGCCGTGATGTGACGCGTTGTGAGCTTGTAGATCTGCTATTTTCAAACAAAATCTTGAAAAAAAGTTAAAACTTTTTGAAACACTTTAACAACACCAATCTGGTACGGGGGTCACAAAATACTTTTAGGTGAGGGCGTCCGTGGACAAATTCATATTAATTTGGGGGTCCTTGACATTGGTTTAAACAACATTAGGAAACACGGCCCAAATAAATGTAAAATACATTTAAAAATAAATTTACAAGCGACTTTACAGAAAAACAAGCCCAAAGTCGCTTCTTATAAGCGGACATGGCAACACGGGACGTGACCTGCTTGTGTAGCGGGTATATAGAGTACATCAACAGCTAGCACAGCAGCTTGGTATAGCCCCCATTCCAAAAATAGTCACACATCCCTCACACAAACACAGGCAGCAGCTGATATGGCAGACCTCCATTTTATGCCCTGTCATCTGTGTATCACAGGTCTCAGGTTATTTGAGCTGATTTTTGAGCGCAGTGTGTGTGTGTCGTTAGCGTGTTTGTGACTTTTGATGACACACAAGCCACAGAGGGCATTCAATTACGTAATATCCTCTACTACTTGTTTCCCCTGCAGGAGTCGACTTCAAAATCAAGACGGTTGAGCTGAGAGGGAAGAAGATCAGAATGCAGATATGGTGAGGGATCTTCTGAACTAAAGACATCGGCCCTGTTAAAGCGCAATGACACTTTGGTTAGAGGTTTGAGTTGTTTAGTTCTCTTGTCATCCAATTGGTGTGATATCTTGCTCCGTAACTCCATTGATGGGGATTGAACCTTAACCTCCCAGTATCAGGATGGAGACACTAAGTAACCACAAGGCCACTTTTCCCAAGCAATTAGACTTTTGAACTCCAATCTCCCTTCTAGATAGTATATGAACTTGGGAGGTATGCATTCCTATGCATTAGACGAGGTGAACTCTATAGATGAATATCATTCAGTTTTTATACTGTTTTTATCTGGTTATGCTTGTATTTTATGACATGAATTCTTCTAGTTTTTAGGATTTTTTTATTTAGATTGATAGTATTGAGTAGTAGTAGTGAGTACTTTTTTGTTGTCTTTAACTAGGAGAAACATAATTTAGTGACAAATAAAGCAATCTTGAATCTGAGCTGGTGTCCAGGTACCATACCAAATGGTTTTCAAAACTTTTTGTGCCCACGGTGTCACACCAAAGGGTCAGAATCTCAAGTCACGATGTTCATATCCGTGCAAAAGTAGCCTCTGTAACATGTGTTAACACTCTCGTTTCTACTAATGGCAAATAAAAGTTTTTTAGAGTAAAGAATCAACCTCTGTATTGGGAAATTAGCTCTCACAAAGTACTGAGATAGTAGATACAAAAATAAATCTTAACGTTTTGTATAGTTTTTTTTATGCAATAATAATGTGTGGTTGCCTCAAAACCCCAAGGCACACCTGGACTTGTCTCACGGCAAACCATTTATGAACTGCTGCCATATACCATGCACCAATGTTCTATTAGTGCTACTGCTGCTAACACAGTAAAATCACTTCTCTGCAATGCAAAATCCCAAATGATTAAACAGTGATCGTTTAATAATCTATTGAGACTGTAGCGTGAAGCCTATAGACCAGCATAGTAAGTGCAGAGGCCGTAGCTTGAAGTCAACCAACATCATACAGAAGTTTGTTTCAAAGTGTATAATTTCTCCACTTAAACTAGGCATGTCACAAATTACTACACAATTGCTTAATCGCAATTATTTGAGATAATCTCAATTATTTTGCATAATCGTCATAATCGTTTCCATGTTGCGAAAGGTTCATACATTTTGAAACATTATCAGAAGCTCTACAAGCTGCTTTTTGGTTATTTCCACTATTTTGTAACACATCTTGAGTATAAAATGTTGAATATGGAGTATTTTGGCCATAATACGTTATTTATTTTGATTATTGGTATCGGCCATTGTAATTTAAGTTTTTGTCATATCTGCCCCGTGCAACTTTAGTTTACATGGCCTGAAAGCCACACAATTAATCAGCAGTAAAATTTCATAATCGTGACAGTCCTACTCTTAATGTCATGTTAAGATGATCTCCATCATAAATAGACTGTTCTGCGTTGTTGAGCCTTTGACTAACTCACACTTACATGCCACAACTAACACTTCCGAACGCATGTGTGAGTGAGTGTGTGGAGAGAGTTTGGCAGTGCCGGGCTAAAACGCTGTGTATAATGGATTAAAGTTCTCAGGAGCCACGACTGATTTCAGTCATTTGGATTCCATAGAAGCCAGCATGTCTTCTATGGAAGCATGTTGTTGAGTAGCAATAGAATACACGTTTCGAAGCATCCTCCATAAAACATGAAAGGGTCTCAGATATTTCATAAAAGCAAAAGGTTAAAGCCTCGATTTGTGATTTCTTCAACAGCAACATAGGTTTTATTTAGAATTATAACATCTAAAACATCACAAGTTTACATATTGAATTTGTGCTAATTGTTTAGGAAACGCCGCTAGTGTGGTGTCTGGCGCGGTTCCTTGGGACTTGTCCTAACAAAAGGTTTCAGTCGTGAGATTTTATTTGGCTTTATTCCACAGTATCTTCAGTACGGGGCAGGGCTTCAGTACAGGGCTTCAGTACAGGGCTGCATGATGATAATCCTGATCAATTTGCTGCATGCATTATTGTGACGATTATTGATCCTGGTTGTAAACCTCAATGATCTGGGGAACACATGTAGATCATTATACACAGCGGGCTTTCTCTAATTCAAATGAAAATATTTCAGCTTCCCCAATATTCCAGTATTGTTGTAAATACTGTAAAATCAATTTACTAACGCTCTACTATATGACTTTTTTTCCAAGAGTTTAGAGCTCTAATCCATCATGCTTTTCAAACACATTGTAACTATTTTGTCCTTTTCACTAACATCCAACCCTCAATGTCGACTCCTACCTCCCTCCTGTCCTGTCTTACACCTGCTCCTCACTCCATCCTCAACATATCAACTCAGGATTTCGTCTCTGTCGGGTGGAAGTCCAAAACTGTTACTTTTCAGGAGAAGAATTCAAAAGTAGCAGATCTACAAGTTGCTTTGCGCCGCATTGCGAGCTTGTGGATCTGCTACTTTTTGTGTGCCGCTGTAGTACGATCAAGTAGGGGGTATTCATTTACGAAAAAAACACAAAAAGTTAGAACACAGAGAAAGGAGGTTTCTGCCCGACAGAGACGATATGTGTGCTGAATGTGTCTTGTGTCTCATGTTGAACCTCATGCTAACATGAAGCTGTGCAGCTGCACCACCACACCTCCTATGGTTCCATCCATCACTGCCTGCCCTGCCCTAACCCTTCCACTGCCATGTGACGCTGCTTCTGCCTTCTCTGCTGACTGTGACTCACGGGGGGGAAGGGGACAGGCAGGCTAGCAGGCTGCTGAAGGTACAGTAACAGTACATGGTCACTCTCACAAGCTGAATGACATTGCTACTAACCACCCCCACACTCTGATGATGACCAGTGGCTGAATCATAGCACCACACGGATCGACACATTTGGAGAAATAAAATGAAACAAAAATATAATACCATCAAAATTCAAAGTACATCAGTTTCAAATTGACGTTTATTGTGAAAATAAATTTCAAATGGAGCATAGGACTTCAGATGTTGATTTGTAGTTAGACAATATCAAAATGGACGGTATCTCACATGAAGAATGATTCAGGAATTTAAATAACTACTTGTGTAAAAACAAACATCTTATCAAAATGTCATCAGTTTTCTGGTATTCTTTATTTTCAAACAATTGAGACCTTTGATCAATGATTCAACCTTCCTCTTTGTTTGTTGTTTGACCTCAAGATCATTGATTTCATGCTCAGCACCGCATTTCTCCTGTAAATATGACTAATTTATATTGTAACCTGGGCCTTCTTGAGACTCAGCTTCAATTGACGACGTGAATGTGGATCACACATTAAATCCAATTAAAATGAAATGTTGAAAAATATATGCATAAATCCAATCAACCTTTTAGGTCTTTTTGACAACCTGTTAGTGATTGTGTATTATTGACATATTTCAAACAAATTAATAAAATGCTGTGAAAGAGAAGTATTGGAGGACACTCAGGACAGAGATTGTATCATGAAAATATTGCAGTCTTTTACTTGCACAGTAGCCTAACATATTTAATTTATAAGGAGATCTGTGTGCCCCCAATGCATTCCTCGTTCAGGCCATTGTGCTAAAGCTGCAATCCATAACTTTCATGTCCTGCCCAAGAATCGAACCTTGCGTTCCCTGTGTGTGTGTGTCTGAATTTCTACTGCTGAGACAAAGACAGAAAGCCCGTTTGGGCAGAGGGTATATTGTGCTTTGAGCTTCATGCAATACTTGTAGTCAACCAGTAGAGGTCTTACCTTACCACAGGATCAAAATTGCCAACAGAAGAGCAGATAGACCAACTGCTGGAACCACTGCAGTTGTGTTGTGTTATTGTATTTACATATTCTGTCTCTACCATACAGAATTGGTCAAAATAAAATTGTATTCACTAAAAGAAGTTATGAATTGTTGCTTTAAACCTGATTTAAACATAACCACAAAAAATAGCAGATCTACAAGTTCACATTGTGTCGCAGTATGACCACCAGATGCTCATCCTCCCAAGATGTTGAAGCCCCCCTTTGAATGGAGTGTTGTGTTGTTGCTTTTGTGTGTGTGTTTGTGTGTGTGTCACACTGGGAACCCACCAAAAGAGCGTCACTCAAACTTTTTTATTGTGCACGAAGGATTGCGCGCAATTGTTCTCGCCAAACCTGGCCACAGCATTGGTCAATGCATTTCAATGACAATGCACACGGGGGGAAAAATCCCGTCATGAGCGGAAATCAAATCTTCGCGTGCACGGCCAGTGAGAACAGAAAATCAGCATCCCTGTGCTCATGCTTGCGCACCAGGTGGTTTCCTAGCGTCAGTCAGTAACTCATTGTTGTGGTAGTAGTTGTAGTAATTGTGTGTGTCAGTAACAGTGTTGTGTTGGTGATAGTATGTGTGTCATGAACTCAGTGTTAGTGGTAGTGTGTGTGTATCAGTAACTCAGTGTTGTGTTAGTGGTAGTGTGTGTGTGTGTGTGTGTCAATAACTCAGTGTTGCGCTTGTGGTAGTGTGTGTCAGTAACAGGTGTGTGTGTGGGGGTGTGTGTGTGTGTGTGTGTGTGTGTGTGTGTGTGTCATTAACAGTGTTGTTTTGGAGGTATGTGTCAGTAACAGTGTTGTGTTGGTTGTAGTGTGTGTCAGTAAGTTAACAGTGTTGTGTTGTTGGTAGTTGTGTGTGTGTGTGTGTGTGTGTGTGTGTGTGTGTGTGTGTTTGTGTGTCAGTAACAGTGTTATGGTGGTTGTATGTGTCAGTAACAGTGTTGTGGTGGTTGTGTGTGTCAGTAACAGTGTTGTGGTTGTGTGTGTCAGTAACTGTGTTGTGGTTGTGTGTGTCAGTAACAGTGTTGTAGTGGTTGTGTGTGTCAGTAACAGTGTTGTGGTCATTGTGTGTGTGTGTTTTCAGGGACACGGCGGGACAGGAGAGGTTCAACAGCATCACGTCAGCATACTACCGAGGGGCCAAGGGAATAGTACTGGTGTATGACATCACTAAGCAGGAGACCTTCGACGACCTTCCTAAATGGATGAAGATGATAGATAAGGTGAATGATGAAACGTTATTAATATCCTTACCATATCGTAGCTGTCGGGCAGAAACCTCTTATTGCCTAAACTTTTGTGTTTTTTTTTGTAAATTAACGCCCTACTTGATCACACTACAGCGTCACACAAAAGCGTCGAAAGTAACAGATCCACAAGCGACGGGTTTTGAGCTTGTAGATCTATACTGATCAATACTGAAGAAAGTAAAAATACCTCAAAATTGTACTCAAGTACAGCACTTGAGTACATGTACTTAGTTACTTTACACCACTGACGTCTTGCATGTTTCATTTTTGGAGTGCCACTGTTTTCCACTCTTGGGTGGTTAGTTTTTAATTAGTTGTGTCTGCAGTCAACCCCTCAAAATGTTTACAGAGGACGCGCACCAGCTCTATATCCATTATGAGGATGGCTATGCGTGCTTTCACAAAACATTTACACAATTACATTTTTGAAATATTTCAGTGATGCCTATGTAATAACTAAGTGAGTAAAGGCTAATAATAGAACAGCTAGAACAGTTAAGTAAGTTCAGAAAATGTCATCACTTTACTGTAATGCAACAAACCAGGAAACAACACTAATGCCATAATATTACAATATCCACAATCTCATATGATATCTAGTGTCATATCATGATATGGATATAATATCGATATATTTATTTCCCCACCCTATTCCAAAGTTAATGCTATTCTACCGAGGTGTTACTTTGTGGGTTTACAGTGAGTCTAGTCTGAAAATAAGTTATTAAAGCAAGTACATTCACCTGAATGGACATCCCATGTTTTGCAATTTGCATGTTAATAAGAGTTTTGAGTTTCCACCATAAACGAAACTGTGATGCTGCAACATCATATTATAGCACTGCCTGAGGTGCTGAATTATTTTACGGATTGGTGGTTTGCTTTTACCTCTATTGTACATTTACATTTTTATGTCATTGCAGATGGTGTTGAAATTACTTTTGCAGAAAAAAATGACCCTAAACACAATTTTCAGTGTCTCAGTGTCCCATTTAAGACGAATTGTCTTGGCAGAACCATTTTGTCAGTATGTGAGAAACGAGATCAGTTGCAAGTAATTGCCGTGTGCCGTTTCCCAAGGTTAATACACTCTTGGGAAACGGCACACGATGAAATTCTTGAGTCTTAATTTAACACTGAGAGTGGAATAATTTACCCTTACGGTTCCGTTTTTTACAGTTTCAGAGTTAAACAAAGGCTCAGGATTTCAGTGTGTAGGTGTTATAAGATTAACCTGTTTTTCTCCTGTGTTTGTTTTGTGTCAGTATGCGTCAGAGGAGGCAGAGCTGCTCCTGGTGGGAAACAAGTTGGACTGTGAATCCGACCGCATCATTGGTCGACAACAAGCGGAGAGGGTAGGTTCAACTAAATCCTCTGTGGATTTTACTGTGTGTACATTTAGTTAATTGATTTTTGCAATTTGCAGTCAAGAAAATATTGAAAGAAAAAACTCCCGCACACTGTGTTTAAATGCAAGAAAAAAGGTTTAATGGGAATCTCTCTATTTTTTTCTTACATTTGAAGACAGTGTGTGGGAGTTTATTTCAGTACGTTGGGGCCCTTGTCTGGTCTTCTCCTACGCACCTGTCGCCTTTGTAGGTGCGCAAAATACCTGCCTTTTAGTCAAGAAAATATGAAATTAGGTAACAAAAGCAAGGAATTAATTAATCTACTAGTTTGCATGCTTATAAAAACACTTTTTATTCCCCACTGAATGTCATAGTTTTGTTGCATCTCTTGTGGTGCAGTTAGATACTTGTTGGTAAAATATTTAGAACAATTGCTATTTACATTTGGCCAAAAGAGATGCAGACCATTTTCACTGATTAGATAGATCTGTCCAGTTAACATCATGTTCACTACGTGCTGTCCTCTAGTGGTGCGAAATGACTTAGCCTTAATCAATTATGCATAAAACAAGAAAAGCTAAGGATGAAATATACCAGGAACAACACCTAATGAAGAATGAAGGAAATCTGAAGTATTGTCCTTAAAGGAGTAGTTCACCCAAAAAATGACTTATTTTCTATCAATTGCACACCCCATGAAGCCTTGAATTCATGGATTTGTTTTTGTTTTTGTTGCATTCCTAAGCTAATAATTTGATTCCCGTCTCCTACCGACTAATGTATCCGGTAGGAGACACAAAGTAGATTCTTTGTGTCTCCTACCGGAAATACACACGGTCATCAAATTGTTGGCTTAGGAATGCGACAAAAACAAAAAGAAATCCATGAATTCAAGGCTTCATGGGGCGTGCAATAGATATAAAATAAGTACTTTTTTGGGTGAACTCCTTCTTTAAGGTTCAGTTGTACATTTCATAAGGACCAGTCTGACATCGCTGATGCCCAGTCTAAATAAACTGACTCTTAACAAAACACTGTCTCATCAAAATAATATCAAATGAAAACTTAAGTAAGAATTGACACAAATAGTTAATTGAGATTGTGTCATACACAGAGAATCTTAGAACAACCTATAGTTAAAATATAGCTTAATTTGTCCATTTTCTTTGACAGTTTGCCTCTCGGATAAGCGGCATGCGCTTCTGTGAGTCTAGTGCCAAGGACAACTTCAACGTGGACGAGATCTTCTTGAAGCTCGTGGACGACATTCTTGCCAAGGTTGGTTTCTGGAAAAAGTGCCGTCATCTGATGAAAATCGTAATGCACACCCAAAATAAGAAAACTCTGTAGCACTGGGTTTTCTTTGTTGGTAAAACTTGTGAATAAAGCAGTACCACCAGCTGCAGTGTTAACAAACTCTGTCCTCTGTTCCTGATGCAACAGATGCCTCTGGAAATCCCCAGCAACGAGCTCTCCAACAGCATCCTGTCTCTGCAGCCGGATGCGGAAGTGCCTCCGGAGTTGCCGCCTCCCCGCATGCGCTGCTGCTGAGACACAGAGGAGACCCCCCCCGCCCCCTACCCCCCAGAACCCCTTCCCAGAGGTCCCCTCCCCAACCAGCCTTATTTCGACTGCACATATGCAGTGACCCATTCTGGCCACGAGGGGGCAGCACAAAGCAGCAGTACAGAAACGGAGGAGTTGATGGCTGTTGCAGACTCTGCGACTATACACACACACACACACACACACACACACACACACACACACACACACACACACACACACACACACACACACACACACACACACACACACACAGTCCTCTCAAAAAATGTGTTGCTGTACACTATGACATGTTAAGAATACACACACTAATACCTTGTGAACCACTCACTCCCTACCACCCATCTGTCCACACTCGCCCCAGACTACCTCATTTCCAGGACAGTTAGGCTGTGTGTACACTGGGAACCTCTCTTTGCAGCGGTGGTTTGTTTCCGTTAAGTCAAGTACGGTTCTTGCAGTTGCGTGTTTTCCAAAAGGTGCTGGAAGCTTTGTGTTTCTTTTCAGCGCTTTTGTCAGCACTAAGCCCTGGTAGGTAGTTCAACACATTTTCACTCTTTAACAAAGGAGTGGCAGGTATTTAATACCGCTTTCCATATCCACCAACGACACTAGCCGGCCACAACTGACGCGGCAAACGTTTAGCACCGCTACTAGCAAAAAATAAAAAAGAGATGACTGGTGGACACAGGGGCTTATGCTAGCTGTGCCTTGCAGGTGCCTTTATAAATAGAGTTCCCTCTGGTATCCGCTGCACATCGTCTGAAAGAGGGGTACTGTTATGTTATTGAGTGTGGTGACGTGGTGAGAAATTGACACCAGACACCAGCCAAATGCAGGTAGATTTAGCTCGTGACTACTGGCTAGTAGTAAGTTTGTCTATTCTTCAAGCCACTTCGGCGGGTAACTTGACCATTATTTGGAGGTACTACTCTATCCTAAATGTCTCTTTGGCTCGTGATTTAGTGACAGTAGCTGGTTGAATTCCGAGGGCTACCGGCCACTGTGGCTACTGGACAGAAAGGATTTATTCTGTCCTAAGGAGTAAGGCTATTCATATGGTCTTCCATGCTTTTGTTTTGATGGTAATCGTCGTTGCACAAACTGTACACTAAGTTCGATACAGTACGTTCTGTGATAATCTGTATCACACATATCCTCAGTTAGTTTAATTTGAAAGCTGTGTGTAGAAACGGTAGGTTTGTATAAATGCTACTAGGTATTATTACCCGAGTGGCTGGGTTAAATTGGAAGGAGAAACGGAACAGCACATATTTGTAAATGAACTTATGTAAATATAGCTACGAATTTGGCATTGACTGGACTCTGATTTGAAAAGCTGCAGGATAACAATGTGTGTGCGCACCCATGGCCACAGACAAGCGGCTTTTGTGGTTGTTGTCATACCAGTTTGTGTCCTTATCGCCTTAAAAGTGTTTTGTGGCTGGAATGGCTCATGTTACATTTGTACCAATTGTAATGTTTTGCACTACAATCCTTGAGAGCTAGTAGCTGACATGCTGACATACTGTGGGGAGGCAGTGTAATAAGAAGTTAAGTACATTACTGAGTAGAAGTAATAGTAGTAGTAGCAGAAGTATAGCGCTAATAGATCAGTGTTGTTTCAGTGAATCCTCTCAGAACCCATAAGAATCCCATTCCCTCTGGCTGAAATGAATGGATACAGAACCCAAATAGACATGGGTATGGTAGTCTATGGAAATGATGGTATCGTCATTGATTCTGTTCATGCGGGGGTATTTCTCCACATGCAGTATTACATTTCTAGAGAGATAAGGGACATTAAGAAACTAGTGTATTTTCTTTATCTCTCTCTCTCATACTTGTATATGACCTCTTTATATTCTAGGCCTTTCTTTGCCGCTCTTACAGTGTCTTTGTTTCTCTCTTCCTCTCCCTGTGTACGGTATGTACAGTACAGTACACCGGGTTCTTGCCTTTGCTTTGAGTTTCCTAACTAATCTTGTCAGTGTTTTGTATTGATTTATTTTTATTTTTGTCATCTGACTGCAGATACCTCTTACAGTATGCATATAGAGAGAGTCCTGCTCGAGGAAAGGTTTGAAGTGCAAGAAGGAATAGATGAAGTCCTGATTTGGTTAATTAACAAATTAAGCCCTAAATAGCTACTTAATCGTAGGACATATAGTGAAAATAGCAGATCTACAAGCTCACAACATGTCGCCTCGACACATTGTTAGCTTGTAGATCTGCTATTTGTGCTATTTTGGGAGGATTTGGAACGTTCAAGAATTTGACAGATTTTGAAAATCGTTGAAAATTTGCCCAAAATAGGGACACCAGGGTTAATGTGGTTAAGGTTGGTTGGCTTGGAATGTCAAATTGATTTCCCAAGAGTGGTGCCTTTGATAGACTAATGCAGAAACCGGTTGGTTGAAATCTCTGTCGAAGGGCAAAATCTAAATGTGTGGCTAGGTTTAGGGGTTTGTTTTATCACCTTCTTTTCTAGTATGTTTTGGACCAGTGAGGAAGTCCCAGATCTTGCACATTTTTCATACATAACAGGCTATGCATGTTAATGCAGAGATTAATGATTAAAAGCCAAGCTATAAGAGGCATCAAATGCAAAAATGAGGTGGTGTCTATCCACCGGTATTGGTTATTATTTTTGTAATTTATGCAAGTTAATAAACATTGTTTTGTTTGCCAAGAAATGTGCTGTATCCTGATGACTGCCATTAAGCTATAGTATCAACGAAGTCACAAGAGGGTTTTCCTTACAGCATGAGTAATCTCAAGATCTGAATACATAATGTTACACATCTGAGTCCTAGCAATATGTTGTGGTATTATTAATGCAAGATAAGGATTGTAGTGATGTGATTGATTGTGTTTGTGTTCTGACTGACACGTTCAGTCAATTAGTAATAATAAGCCCAATTTACACTCAGTTAAACAACAAAGTCGCAGGCTGAAAATAGCAGATCTACGCGCTGTGAGCTTGTAGATCAGCTATTTTAGGTGTGATTCCATAGTACGACGAAGTGAAAATCAGCTAATAGTCTGTGTCTGACGGTGAGAAGGGAAGGAAACGAAAGCGCCCCTAATTACATTAATTCAATTTACTCAATTTGCCAAGTAGATTTGTGCAGCATCCTGCATGATTTCCTGTTTTTTTGTTTATTTGCGGGTCCTGTGTGCAAAAGCAAAGTTTCTCATGGTATTAGGTGACACATAGTGTTTTGGGACTGTTGCAAATAATTGGCACATTAATCAAATTAAGTTTCATTCCAAAATCCCTTTGCTCTGAAAAACAATTACTGGTATGGAAGTGTAACTTACCATATGGGTTATTACCATGAATCATTAACATACATAAGACAGTTGCTTTGAAGCTTGCTGTAATTTTTTATGATATAAACCAGTCCATCATAGGGACCTAAAAGTCCTTTTGAATTGTTTGAATATTGAATAAAGACCATGACACTCTTTCCCCACAAAAGATGTACAGTAGATGTGTTATGGAATGAAACTTCTTGAAATGTCCTCCAACTTAGCAATATATTTGGCACTGACTTTGCCTTACACATACTCTGTTTTAAATAAACTCTTTACAATTAACGAGCATCCTTTATGATGGAAGTCTGTACTTTGTATTAAAAAACCTGTTTCCGTTCTTTGAAAGCAGTTTTAAGGCATGATGTTTTAAGGCAGATTTGTGGTATTTATAACTTGTGGCATTCTTAAACTAATGAAGTGCAAATAAATATATATATTTATTACCCAAAGTAAATGACTGGAGTCGTTTTTACTGTGAAAGTGACACACACACACACACACACACACCCCCACACACACACACACACACACACACACACACACACACACACACACACACACACACACACACACAGAGCTCAGTTTGGGTTGTTTGGAAAATGGGGATTTGAGTGAAATAGTTTGGTGGAAGGAGAATGACAAACCACTAGATCTCAAGGGTCCATATATTTGGACCCTTATGGGACTGTAACTCTGAGAGAGACAGTGTACAAATGGAACCAAACGGACCATTTGGTTGCATTTGTAGGCGTCACTTTGAGAGTGATGCCTACAAATTTGTAGGCTTCACTTAATTAACAGGATTTCACTGTGTAGGTTTTTGTTGCAGATATTAAGAAAAATTATCAAATGGTGGTCCATGGCCTAATAATGCATATCAAACTGGGGGTCCTTGAAATTAAAAAGGTTGAGAATCACTTGAATAAATCTCAAAGGTGCCAAATCTGTCAGAAGATGCTGCTGTTTGATTATATGAACTGCTGTAAATAGCCTTGGTTTCCTTTAAGGATCATCAGCCTGTGTGTGTGTGTGTGTGTGTGTGTGTGTGTGTGTGCGTGTGTGTTTGTTTGTGTGTGCGTGCGTGTGTGTGTGTGTGTGTGTGTGTGTGTGTGTGTGTGTGTGTGTGTGTGTGTGTGTGTGTGTGTGCGCGCGTGTGCGTGTGTGTGAAAGTGATTAGGTGCATGCACGCGCACGCAGGCGTGTCTGACCTGCTGGTGGTGCCGACAGAAACGAGGGGAGTGTGTGTGTGTGTGTGTGTGTGTGTGTGTGTGCGTGCAGTGCTTGTGCGTGTTGGTTTGTGAGACACGCGCGCGCATGCGCCCCGCAGAAATCACGGGCGTCAAGGAGGCTGGTGGAGAGAGAGAGAGGGAGGGAGAGAGACCGCAGCGATCTGCAGATCTTCGATGTCAGAGAGGAAAGGAGGGACGCGGGAGGGACGTGACGGTGGGGGTCTGTCCGGGCGACACGAGGGGGCCTGACAGTGACACACAAACTCGAATCGTTACGCAAAAGACAGAAGGGCTGGATGATGATGGATCGAGCCTCCGGTTTTCCTGCAACTTAAAGCAGCCTCCTTGCAAGCAGCAGCGACTCACTGCTGCAGATGAACCTGCTGTCTCCCATCCTCTCTCTCTCTCTCTCTCCCTCTCTCTCTCTCTCACACACACACACACACGCCACCAGCCTTCTCGTTGCAGCAGCGTTTCCTTCAAGGACTCGGAGACACACTGTAGTTGTACGGAACCGAACACATCCATCAGGACTGGGGGGGTCCTCCTGGCATAGAGGGGACTACAATGACAACCTGGTGAATGAATGGATGGCAGACGGGATGGAATAAGCAGGATGATGCGTAGCCTCAGGCTGAGGGAGAAAACGGGGTCCGTGGTCCGGTCTGTCAGGGTGTCTGTGGTCCGGTCTGTCAGGGTGTCCGTGGTCCGGTCTGTCCGAGTCAGAGGCTGCTGTAGTAATAATAATACCGGATTGATCGTTTCTTCCCCCTCCATCGTGTCGGTGTATAATGGAGAGCTCCAACGGCTCTGGGAGCGACACCACTAGCACCAAACCACCGCAGCAGAACCACCAGTTGGAGAAGAAGCGGCTGAACAGAGCGCCCTCCCCGGCCAGACCCTTCCTGAAGGGCTCGTCCAAGCAGCCACCTGCCATCGTGCCCAAATCCCCCAAACTGACCAAGCAGCAGCAGCAGCCCTCCGCGTCGGTATCCTTATCCTCCGGCCATGCCCGCAGCTCCAGGCGCCATGTCCCCGGAGGAGCCAAAGACAAACCCACGGCCACGGGGAAAAGTCACGGCAAGTCGTCGTCGGCGGTGAAAAAGACCCCCAAGGTCCCACAGCATGGTGCCGCACCGCCCTCACCATCACCGGACCCCAAACCCCAACAAGCCAGCAGGCCGGACGGCGGCAGCACCACCGGCAGTCCGGTCCTCGTTGCCAAAGGCAAGAAGGCGAAACTAGCGTCTCTCTCCCACGGGCCGCTGACCAGCCTGCATGGATCTCCGATCCGGGTTCCGACCGGCGCCGCCTCGGCTCTCAGCCGGGTCAGCCAGGGGGTCAGCGGCCAGACGGACAGCAGGAGCAGCTCGGATCTGTCCGACTGTCCGTCCGAGCCGCTGTCGGACGAGCAGCAGAGGCAGGCGGCGGTGGCCGGCGCGAACAGCGACGCGGAGTCGGCGGGGAGCGGATCCAGTGACAGCAGGGACCATCATCAGGGGGGAGCGGATCATCCTCCTTCACTGCAGCGGGGAGCAGCGTCCTCCGAGGCGGCCGGATCGGGCTCTGCCGCCGCTCGGTCCGAGGCTCATCATCATCACCATCACACGACCGCCAAGGGAAGCCAAGGAGGCAGCATGGCCGCACAGCAAGACAAACCATGCAAGCAGGACAACAAACCTCCGACAACAAGCGCACAATCTGACCCGCAGGGAGGCATCAAGGAGGTCCTGGAGGAGGATTTACTACTACGGGAGATAGAAGACCTGCGTTCTGAGAACGATTACCTCAAGGTAGGCTATTACTACTGCTGCTGCTGCTCCATTTGTGTTTTGTGTTCATTGAAAAAAGAAAAAAAGTTAAATGTATTCCTTTAGTTTTTAAGGACCACCGTGACTCTGAGAGTGTACAAATGGAACCAAATGGACCCATAAGGGTCCATTTGGTTCCATGTGTACACCCTCAGAGTGTACAATTTGGTTCCATGTGTACACTCTCAGAGTGTACAACTTGGTTCCATTTGTACACTCACAGAGTGTACAATTTTGTTCCATTTGTACACTCTCAGAGTGTACAAATGGAATCAAATTGTACACTCTGAGAGTGTACAATTTGATTCCATTTGTAGCCTACACAGTCCATTTGGTTCCATTTGGTTCCATTTGTACACTCTCAGAGTTACAGGCCTATAAAGGGTCCATTTGGAACCCTGCATTTGATAATGGAAAGAAAAAGCTGTCAGCTATTACAAAATGTACCAAATCACATTATGCATAATATGATTTTTTTTTTGGAGTTAAGCCTATAATGCTGTCATAACCTAAATGCATCTCCCTGGCTGATGTCTGTTCTGTCAGCTCACTGCTGGCTGTCTGTCGACAGCACATCCATCATGTCTTTTTATTTACAGTATAAACCTGTCTCTCTCTCTCTCCAGTCCATAGTGGATTTTATCCTTACTGATCAATGAAGCTTTGCACTCGGATGTCTGTTCCCCCCACGTTTTGACATTTTGCATTCGAAGGCAGTATCATTGTTCACACGCTCTTTTGGGTGTTCCGTTCATATTATGAACACCTTGTACCCATCAGGGCGGCTGTGGAGGGTGAATTAATGTCAAGTTCGGCTTTATTGGTGAAATGTGTTTACCTATACCTGCCCTATAAACATAACATTTCAGAGTAGCCCAACCCCCCCAAACCAATCAATCTCTCTCTCACACACACACACACACACACACACACACACACACACACACACACACACACACACACACACACACACACACACACACACACACACACACACACACACACACACACACACACACACACACACACACTATACTGTATGAAGATATGTCTTGTGGGAGATCATGCAGCAAACTATCTGGCACTAATTTTTCATTTGGGAATATTTAATGGATTCATCAACTGCATGCAGCATGTCACCATGGGATTTCCCTCACTTGATCACATCTCCCTCTCCCCATCAGTCTATCTCTCTCTCCCCATCAGTCTCTCTCTCTCCCCATCGGTCTCTCTCTCTCTCTCCCTCCCCATCAGTCAGTCAGTCTCTCTCTCTCTCTCTCTCTCTCTCTCTCTCTCTCTCTCTCTCTCTCTCTCTCTCTCTCTCTCTCTCTCTCTCTCTCTCTCTCTCTCTCTCTCTCTCCCTCTCTGTCCCTCTCTCTCTCTCCCGCTCTCTCTCTCCAGCTCTGCCTGGATAGACAAGAGAGTTAATCAGCTTTACTGGCTTTCGCCATAATGGCTCAATCCCATAGGACTTGATAGCAGTCAGATGTCCTGTGTGTGTGTGTGTGTGTGTGTGTGTGTGTGTGTGTGTGTGTGTGTGTGTGTGTGTGTGTGTGTGTGTGTGTGTGTGTGTGTGTGTGTGTGTGTGTGTGTGTGTGTGTGTGTGTGTGTGTGTGTGTGTGTGTGTGTGTGTGTGTGTCGGGGGGGCTGTCTGTCAGTCTGGCAGCTGGGTTTCAAAGCACTGCTCAAAGAGACCCCTCCTCACACACACACACACACACACACACACACACACACACACACACACACGCACACGCACACGCACACGCACACGCACACACACACACACTGGCAGAGAACCAGTTCTATTCGTGCTGCTGACAGCAAAAGTAATTTAAGTCTGATGATGAAGTCAAAGTTAACTTACAGTTACTATACCACTAAGGATTACACTTTGCAGCATGTGTGAGTTGTGAGCAAAGACATTGTTGTTATTCGTTCTCTAATTAGTCTCAGCAGTGCCAGGCTACAACACCAGACTTAATAACAGGCATAAGGAGACATGCTGCTGGTGGTGTTAACGTAGTATACTATACACACCCTCCAGGATAATGCAGTGATGCTCCCCAGTGTTGCCAGATTCTGCAAGAGAAATAAGCGACCAGGTCAATGAAAACAAGCCCAATAGAAGTGACTAATAGGCCTCATGAGCACTTTAACCTATATATTATGCATTGGCTATTTGAAAATATCCGATCTACAAGCTCTCAATGTGTCGCGATGCGACGCGTTGTAGATCTTGTAGATCTGCTATTTTCAAAAGAATCTTGAAAAAACAATGACACATTTAACAACACAAATCTGACAAAATATTTTTAGATGAAGGGGGTCCGTGGACAAATTGATATTCATTTGGGGGTCCTTGCTTGACATGTAAATGTTTGAGAACCACTGGTCTTTAAACAGCAACATTAGGAAGCAAGCCCAAATAAGCAACTATAGGCCTACATTAGAAACAAGCCTCAAAAAGCGCAAAAAAACTACTTAAACCAGCCCAAAGTCGCTTATTATAAGCATACATGGCAACACTGATGCTTCCCAGACAGACACACTCCAAGGATAGCTGTTTGCCTCAGGCACACGCGCACACACACACACGCACGCACGCACGCACGCACGCACGCACGCACGCACGCACGCACGCACGCACGCACGCACGCACGCACGCACGCACGCACGCACACACACACACCCGCGCGTGCATGCACGCACACATACACGCACACATGCACTCTTCTTGTAACCTAGCCATTGATTGGGTCAAGTCCTGCAAATGGTCATTAAGCTGTTGCCCTCCAGGGCTTCCCTCAGTTGACAGTGGGGTCCATCGTTCCTAAATGAGGACAGATTAGGTTTTTGTTAATTCAACGAAACCTCAACTTCAACTACAGTTTATTATCACGTCACAAGTACAGTATACACTCCTTTTTGTATAATAAGAGATATGAATAAGGATAAAAGTGGAAAAATAAGAGTCAAAAGTAATCCATGGTCTAAAGGTACGTATAACGTATGTACAAGGCTCAGACATGGTATAGTGCTGTAGTGTGAACACTATGTTCTGCATATATTAGCAAACAAATATCAAAAACACATATCAAATATACATAACGTTGTGTATGTGAATTGAAATACTTTAAAGAATAAGAATACAATTGAAAAACAAGAATGTAGATAAAGTGTGTGACAGTGTTCTGCAGCATATCAATAGAACAGATATTAAACATACATAAATGTATGAGAATGTATCTATGGTCACTAAGTAATTGATGGCCCCTCATGCATTCCCCTTCCAGCATCCAGTTGTGTTTTTATCAGGTGCCAGGCAGGCGCTGTCTATACCTTCCCGAGGGAAATCTATTGAGAAAACTCATTTCACAGGACAGGGAGTCCAACAACTGATATCTAAAAGGTTGGAGAGTAAACTCCCCAGACCACTGCCGATAAAACCTTAAACCGTTAAAACCGGGAAAGCGGCCGTGTCATTGTAGATTTTAGCGTTGGCTATTCAAAAATAGCAGATGTACAAGCTCTCAGCGCTTGTACATCTGCGAAAAAGCTTGCGAAAAAGTTTGAGAACTACTGATTTAGAAGGCATTTTGTAGAATCAGCCTCAGGTCCTAATGGGTTAAACCCAACCAGGTATTCATGCAGCATCACTCTTGTGTGGACTTCTTTTGTATTGTCGCTGTCGGGCAGAAACCTCGTATCTCCATATTTCAACTTTTTATGTTTTTTTTTCTTTCTCTTAAAGGTAGGGTAAGTGATTTTCTTTGGTTAAAATAAGTGTTAAATAGCTCTATATTCTGATAGATTCTGATAGTACTCATTGCTATAGAGTGTTTGTTCAGTAAAAGGAGTCTCCTTGTCTCTCCAGCTCTTTATTAAACACAAAATACATTTTAGTTTCAGTTTCAGTTTAATTTCCAATTTTATCCAATCAGGATAGAGAACTCAATCAGGATATAGATTAAACAAGTGAAATTGGAAGTGATGACACAAAGAAATGAGCAGAAAAAATCGGAACTGGAACACTATAAAAATGAAGCTCAAAAATGGGTACTTTCTCCTGATTGGCTGAGCTTTTGACACCTACCGAAAAATGTATTTTCTGTTTATTAAAGAGCTGGAGAGACGGGGAGACTCCTGTTACTGAACAAACACTCTATAGCAGGGGTCTTCAACGTTTTCAGCCCAAGGACCCCCTAGCTGAGAGAGAGATGAAGCAGGGACCCCCACTACATCCTGTATAAAATTGTGTTTTAGATTAAACTTTTTTTTTTCAAAAGTAACAAAAATAGCCGATCTGTCTTAGTTTTTTGTAATTGTTGAACCAATGAAAAGTGTTAACAAGCGCTTATGACTAAATAATAATACCTACATTGAATCCAAACACGTGTTATTTCTTTCCCTCCATTTCCCGAAAAGTAACGGTTTTGGACAATACAGCACAATCTAAGGTTTCCGCCTGACAGCAACCATATTGTAGTTGGTTTTGTCTGGGGAAGCCGTGATAGCTCAGCTCAGAAATTCTTTCATCCTTTACTTCTGCACAGTTTGTTTTTAGTTTTTAGATAAGAGATGAGGAAAGATTGATGTCACAGATAAGAGGCTTATTGCTTCATAAGAATGTTGCATCATAAACCCTTGGAGTGCTAACTGAGCACGAGGGCATATCGTCACTGTCGGGGCAGAAACCTCCTATCTCCATATTCTAACTTTTTGTGTTTTTTTTCCTAAATTAACACCCTACTAGATCATACTACTGCGTCACACTAAAGCATCAAAAGTAGCAGATGTACAAGCTCGAAACGTGGCGCGGAGCGACACGTTTCGAGCTTGTAGATCTGCTACTTTTGCAATTTTTTTATTTGAATCCTGAAAGGTAACAGTTTTGGACATATGAGGTTTTCACCGACAGCGACGATATTGTATCACCACTCACGCAATGTATCACACAACGTGCAGAACACAGTTTCACCCTGTTTTTGTTTTGTTAGTTGAGTTGAAAGAATGTCACCTTACTGACTCATTCTGCTTGCATTTAATATCTCTATGCAGCAAGAGGCAATGGTTTAAATATCATTCATTAGTATAGTATTATTCAGACTTATGCAAAGTGAAAAGATCTTAACCAATCCCAGAATAAACTATGTTTTGTAGTACCCAGGTTGACTGTCTGTATTCTGAAAATCATGCATTTTTTTGGTCAGGCGCTGGTTTAAAAAGCTACAATCCATAGCCTTTATGTCCTCTCCAGACAGATAAAGGTACAGTAATTGCAACTGTAAACACACAGGATTCAAACCTCTGTCTCCCACACATGGGGAAACCATATATTTACCACTCATCCATGAGGGAATCCCTCCTTAGAGGTATTGGGAGATATTGGCCTTATGAGCTCCAGGCAGTACAACTTGTCAACCAGTAGGTGTCCTACCTGACACCCAGGGCCTAAATGTCTCGATGGAAGAGTAGAGGGAGACCACCTCCAACCACTGCAGATGTACTAGTTATCTTGTAGCAACATACTCTACCATACAGATTGATTAAAATAACCTTTTGTTCATTAAAATAAGCCCCGGATTCCAGCTTTAAAAGGAGCCCTTCCTCTGCATCCAGTTCGATGTCAAATCTTTAGTGATAACTTAGTGAGAACTGTGTCACACATTCCTATAGTCCCTCCTCTGCACGACATCATTGAGCGAGGGCTGGGCGTCTCCCTCAGCCTGCTGACAGCACAGGTGTGGATGATCTGAATCAGCCCAGCTGCTCCACATCGCCATCAGAACGACGCTTTTGACTACTGTGGCTCCCTCCTTATAATTTACAATTCAGGCTCTTAATCCAGTAAGCAACTTCAAATTGCATAGAAATAGTAATCTATCAGTCTAAACAGTATAATATAAAAATGAAAATAAATCTGTACATTGAAGCTATACAAACTATAGGATGCTAGGTCAACAAATGAACCTGGCATCTGTCTACATAACATGCTATCTAAATTACATTTTAACCTTTGCATAAGCCTGCAAGGTCAGGCTATAGGCAAGTGCTACAGGCTATTAAGGTGGAGTATGAAGAGGTGAGTCTTGAGATTACGGTGGAAGATTGAGAGTGAGTCTGCAGTTCAATGGGGAGTTCATTCCACCTTCAAACCCAGTATCTTCCAGCTCCACCCACACTCCTTTTTTCATTTATTTTTTATTTATTTTGGCTTTTATGCCTTTATTGATAGGAAAGTAGGCTGACAGGAAATGGGGAGAGAGATGGGGAGTGACATGCAGCAAAGGCCTTCGGGATCGGGAGTCGAACCAGCAACACGCTGTCAGGCTGGATTACCCGTCTAGGTGCCCAGGCGGTTACACCGACCGTCCGGGCCACGCCCACCCTCCTCTGTCCTCTCCACCAACCGCTCCATCTACCCACTCCCTGGATGTCCTACCCCACTCACCTCCCCTCACTCTCTCTAAGGACTTCCCCCAACGTAACATTTTAGTTTATTAAATTTGTCTACGTGTCTTTGTCTCTGGGGTACCTGGGGCATAGTTGGCTACACAGCATTGTTCAAAGCTTAACAAGAACATCACATAAAGGACATGATGATGATCTGCTTGGTTTGTGTTTCTGTGTGTGTCACAGGATGAAATGGAGGAGCTGCGGGCGGAGATGGAGGAGGTGCGGGACAGCTACCTGGAGGAGGAGGTGTACCAGGTCCAGGAGCTGCGGCGGGAGCTGGACCGCTCCAACAAGAACTGCCGCATCCTGCAGTACCGGCTGCGCAAGGCCGAGCAGAAGAGCCTGCGCGTGGCCCAGAGCGGCCAGGTGGACGGAGACCTGCTACGCAACCTGGAGCAAGACCTGAAGGTAAGGCGTGTGCGCGTGTGTGTGTGTGTGTGCGTGTGTGTGTGTGTGTGTGTGCGCGCTTTTGCATACGTTTCTACGTACGTGCACGTGCATCTCTGCATTTCTTGAGGGCTGTGTCTGTCCACCAAGGCGTTTTTTTCCTTAGGCCAGCATTGTGTTTTGAATAGTTTTCAATGGGAGCGCTGCGTATTTACAGTAGAAATGCCAGCAGCGCGACGAGACTATTCGTCTATCTATTCTGCACTGAGCCGTGCACATTTTTATCTGGTCGTAGAGAGTTGAAAACATTTTAAACTTTGGGTTTTATTCAGCTTGGCATCTCAGAGTACATTGCAGTGAGGGTACTGTGGGCTCACTGGGCTGACCTGGTTCTCTGGGCTTTGCATGTTGGTTGCTGGCTGCTCTCTCAGCCACACACAGAGTTCATTAGGAACGACAACAGAACCCGGGGGCAGAGGAAACGGTCCAAACAATGTCTGTGTGCACAGCTTGTTCCAAGTAGCGCTCCCCTCTCCAGCGGTGTCGTGTCGGGCCTCATTGTGTTCCACTTCCAACTGTCTCTGTGTGTTACGCTGTGAATCCTCCCCCAGCTGAAACTACAACTAGTCAGTCATTATAACAGTTCCCCAGCACCAGTCAAACTGTCTCTGTGCGTCACGCTGTGAATGCTCCAGAGATGAAGCTAGTCACTCATTATAAACAGTTCCCAGCACAGTCGAACTCATGACAGCATAGCCGGCAGCGCACACACCTGCTCTGACACCAAAATATTACACAGCCGAAGGGAATTTCAACTGTTGTAACAGAAGGCCCTTTAATATAGTTACGTTATCAGATTAGAACATAACAATACTCATGAATCTGTGTACTCATTTTGTATTATGTGATTTCATTTAAATTGTGGCCGCATATGTGCGTGTTTGTGTCTGCCTGTATTTGTGAGGGCCAAATGCTCCCACGAGTATAGTAGAATTTGAGAAATAGACATTTTGAGGAAAATATCTGGTCCTCAGAAGATAAATGGTTGTTTTATGGGTAAAAGAGAGTTAAGGTCACACACCGGCGATTATGCGAATATACGCAAAATTCGGACTCGGAATAATTAAAAGACGCTAAGGTCATGCACTTAAAATAGCTGACAAAGTATAGTAATATGTGTGTGTGTGTGTGTGTGTGTGTGTGTGTGTGTGTGTGTGTGTGTGTGTGTGTGTGTGTGTGTGTGTGTGTGTGTGTGTGTGTGTGTGTGTGTGTGTGTGTGTGTGTGTGTGTGTGTGTGTGTGTGTGTGTGTGCGCATATGAACCCAGGTTGCCAAAGACGTGTCTGTGCGTCTGCACAACGAGCTGGAGAACGTGGAAGACAAGCGCAGCAGAGCTGAAGACGAGAATGAGCAGCTCAGACAGAAGATCATCGAGGTGGAGATCTCCAAGCAGGCTCTGCACAACGAGATGGAAAGGGTCAAAGAGGTAAGGAGACTCATATGAGATTTATCCTCATTCTAGAATGACAAAAAAAAACATTATCACAGCGGCTTACACCCTGTTATCGTTGCTCACTTTTAATGCCGGTGATTAAGGAATGAACAGATATTATACGGCAGTGTTCGCTGTGGATAAGAGCTTAAAGCAGTGACTCTCAATCTTTCTCTTTTCTAGGATCCTCATTTTTATATGTACATTCGGCCACGGACGCCCATTCTTTTTATCTCTAGGACCCCAATCTACACTGTAAAGTCACATTTTAATTTAACCCTGAGATTGGACAAAAATGGTCCATTTAGACCCCTCCCGGTCCCCGGACTCGACATTATCCCTAAAGTATGAATGTATCGGTGCCCACTGGCTAACTGGTTACACTGGCGGCCATAAGTGCGAGCTGGCTTGCCAACTCAGCGTGCCGTCTGAGTTGGCAGGCCATGGTGGATGGAAGGGGTTACCACCTGTTTGGAAATGTAGTTAGCGGGCTAGCTATCTACATAATGTTATAATAATGACTGGCTGAAAGCTTCTGCACATCACTTCCACCCATGATCTGCATACGGTTGGCTTCGGAATAGCACTCACACTTCCTGGTTTGATCCAAGGAACTAAGAATCTAAGAAGGAAAGGACATCTACATCACTAGCAATTTCAGCTGGCAGATCTGTCACACTGGGAGGCAAACTGGAGCCAGAAGTTCCACGGAATGCATTGACGTCAATGAGAGCCAGATGGACTCGGTTCAGGAATATTACACATAATTTGTGAAATGCCGCCTTGTTTTTCGATGTACAGCACATTATATGATTTTATTTAGGCATCTAAAGAGGACTGAGTATGTTTCTGGGCTATGGGCTGTTATCGTGAGACCGGCCAATTCTTGTGATGACAGCTCACATAGCCCCACTAGAAGCCTTCTCTGTGCTCTTTAAATAACCCTAATAAAATAATATAGTGTGCACATTGAAATACCAAGACAGCAGGAAACAATGTCTGATTATGTCTTCTTTTATATTCCTGAACCGATTATCTGACCACAGGTTGCAATCATTCAAAAATATAGTTTGTCCATAAGCTGGTCCAGCTGGCTCTCATTGACTTCAATGCATTCCATCGGACGTCCGGTTCCAGTTTGCCTCCTATAGTAGGTGGGTCAGAGGTGCATGCCCGGTGTAGAACCGTTCTCTTTCTTTATAATAAGTTCCATGGTTTGATCCTGGCTCCAATGCATGTCACCGGCCCACTTTGTCCTCACTTAATACCTGTCTATCTATCCTGAATCACGCTGGATGAGAACAGCTACTGAAAGGGTCTAAGCGGAAGTACAGGAAGTTACGTTGATGCTGTACTGATACGTTGACATTCCCCGGGCATGAAAACCGTGTTGTGATTGCTGATTGGTCGAAAAAGACCGCTTCTGGGGGGAAGTACATACGACGGAAGTCCTACAGACAGGTTGTTACAAGCAGTGGTGTGTTCTAGTTTTTTTTTCTGAGAGATATTAATTCCCTGCACGACATGCGCGTGGTCGTGGAGATACGCTAGCACGTTTCCAATGGATGAAATGGTTAGTAAAGGGCTACGCTTGGCTACGAAAATGTTCTGCAGGTCACACTATGTATATAGCGTAACACGGTAGAACACACCACTTTTCTCCGTGTGAGATGAGAAAAGGCTGGGAGCGAGCTTAGTCATGAATAGACTCAATGTTTCATTGACGTCAGGCCCTGAGGGAATTTGATCTATCCCTGAAATATTTGCCTTCAAATGAACAAACATTTTATCTTAATGAATGGTGGCAGTTTTGCACACTTCAGAAGTCATGATTTATAATAGCTATCCAGTCAGAAATATGCTGGAGAGAACAAACAGATGGAGAGAATCTTAACCGAGATGGTGTCTGTCTGTCTGTATGCATGGTGCTGAATGAATGTGCGCAGACCATTGAAGCTTTTGTCTTCATCTAATTCAGTTTCTTGCTACAGCTCTTCAGTCATAAAATACAGCAGAAGATTAAAAAAAAGAAAGGATTTAGGCCCGGCGGCCACGGCTGTGGGGGATGTTCATTGATACTGTGAGTGGTGGCAGTGCAGTGCTGCAGTGAAAATGACACCGCTGGTGAATGTTAGAATGTGATTCTGGCGATTATTATGCTGGTAACGATTGACATTTTGGAGAGAAATCCACAGTCAGAGGCACGATGCAACATTCAGCCTGTGCGCTGGATAGAGTTGAAGGTCTGAAAGAAAGCGTCTGTAAAATTTATGCCATTTCAAATGGACTGCAGACCATTGGCCCGATCACTGAGGTCACCTCAGTGAATTGAATTCATCAGTCACAACTGCCCAGGAGCCCTGAGCATACAAAAATGATCCAACCTGTTGTTCATTCATCTGGATTTCTTTTAACCCTTACATAACCCGGCTTAAGCAAACTGAAAGAACATTTTCTTATTTACCGAAGAAGCCCTGTAGAGATATAAACCCCTTCACATAATACACAGATACAGACAGACAGACAGACAGACAGACAGACAGACAGACAGACAGACAGACAGACAGACAGACACACACACACACAGTTACACTGGCTGGCTGGCTGGCTGGCTGATTGATTCATTGATTCATTGATTCATTGCACTCTCTGATCTCTGGGAGGAAATTCAAGCGTTGCAGTAATCAAGCTGGTACAATAGGGTGCATATACTGCATAGAACAACAAAGCAAATACAAGTTTACAAGATAGAACAATCTCATTATCAATCCCAATCAGTCAGTGCACATAGTGTGCCTGTAAAAAGTATTTACACCGTCATCAAACAGTACTTGTGTACATGACTAGGAGGAGCTCACTGCTCATCATTCCAGCAAGGAAAGGCTGAATCAGGTGCTTCTCGGGCACAGGACCGTTTAATGAGGAACTTAAAAACAACTTCAAACAGCCTTTATTGTGCAAACAGAACTCCCAACTAACGTTTGGACAGCTACTGTGTCTTTATCAGCGACTAAATGGTCCATGTTTACACCCTAGAGTGAAAATACCACCTTGGATTTTACTGTAGAGCCGCATAACTATCCATTATCATCTTAGCGATTATTCTATTGATAATTGAGAAGTGAATTTTAAAATATGTATATTTAAAATACACATATATATATATATATATATATATATATATATATATATATATATATCAATGAATCGATTAACCACTTAATTTATATTTCAAAAATAGGGATCAATTGTTAACTATTATTATTGTTATATTGTTATTATTTTATTAAATGATCTATTCTCGATTTAGTTTTTTATAATTGATTAAATCGATCAGTTTGATGAACTGTTGCAGCCCTATGTTACTGTGTGGTGATGTAATGAACGTTACTACTCCACACTTTGTGTGGTTGCCTCGGCGACCCTTCCGTGATGCATTCTTGTTGTTAATGAGATGAGAGGAGGCAGCTATTCTGGGCACTGCTGCATGGGGCTGAGCTAGCTTAGCCTAATGGACACTGGCAACAGTGGCTAACGTGACGCGTCTCTGCCACCGGGGCAGGAAGTAGGCTAATGCCAAACCAGTCAGTCTGGAAGCATGACTTGGCAAGTGTGGGTAGTACCAGTGGTGGAAAGTGACTAAGTACAGTACATTTACTCAAGTACTGTTGAGTACAGTATGTCCATTTTTCAGTGCATTATTCCGGGAAAGCATCTGTGTTATTTTAGATCTTAGTGCTGTATATTAAAAAATAGCAGATCTACAAGCATTTTTTTTAAATCTTGAAAGTGTTGATTAATAATTTAGATTTGTTTTACAAATCTTCTCTTCTGGTGGCCCCTGGCACATAACATTGCCAGATGGGGGGTCCGCGGCCAAATATACATCAATTAGGGGGTCTTTAGCACAAAAAAGTTGTGAGAACTACCGATTTAGAATTTTGTAGAATGGGCCTCAGGTGTTAATGGGTTAAGTAAATAGTCAGAGTACTTCTTTCACTGGGTAGTCCCATATTGTGTGACAATCACCCTTTGTCTCTCCTCCTGTCTGTCCTCCATCTCCTCTGTGAAATCAGTCAGCCAGGGGAGACTATTGATCGGTCGATACTGGCCCTTCCCAGATAAGTTATATTTGTATCAGCATTAGTTTTTTCGTTGCGATAACATCAGTACAAAAGAGACGTCAGCACAAGAACTTTAAAGGTTATTTAAACCGTAACGGTCTGCAGCACTTCAAATGAATTACAGATTGGTTGTTTTTCTTCTCTTCTGTCTGTGCTTGATCACAACATATGCCATCTGTTTAAGCAGATTTTTCACCAGACAGAAAGGGAGAGTCAATGACTTGTGTGCCGATGCAGCAAATATGTTGTTGCTCTTGTGTCATTAGTGCGTGGAGCAGGGGTTTTCAACAGGGGGTCCGGGACCCCGAGGGGGTCCTCAGAGTTACTGCAGGGGGGGCCGTCAAATCTTTGTGTGATAGGATCTTTATTTTTAGCATCCCTATTCTGAGGGGAACATTAGCCGAAATTAGCCGATCTACAAGCCCGTGGGCACAACGCTGATACAATGAAGCTATCTATAAAATCTATGAAAACGTTTAATCTGCAACATAATTCTATCCAATATGTAGTGGGGGAGGGGGGGTCCCTGCGTCTCTCAGCTAAGGGGTCCTTGGCCTGAAAAACGTTTAACACCCCTGGTGTAGAGTTTGACTCTGTTAGCCTTTGTTGGCTGATTTGGCTGATTTGTCTCACAAGTCAAGCTCTAAAGCTATGTTCAAATGTTTATTTTTTGTGGTACGATGGTGTCGCTCACTGAAAATAGACAATCTTCAAGCTCTCAATACGGCGCATAGTGGCGCGTTGTGTGAGCTTGTAGATCTGCTGTTTTCGGCAAGTGACTTACAATAGAGTCTTACAATAGAGTATAAATTAAGCATTACTCACATCTATGTTGTTTCGTCGTTAGTTACCAAACAGCAACCAATGCAGACAGCTCGGCGATGTCTGAATAAGAATATACAGATCCGATCTGATCACTCAGTACTAAAGATTGTATTTAAGAAACAAATTGGATTTTTCCTGCAGTCTGGACAAAGCCTAAATGCTTTGCTCAATTATAGACTGATGACAATCTCCCAGCTTTCATTGCTAAAACTGGGTGGAAACTATTAAGAGAGTTTTAAAACACACTGCAGTTCAAATCCACCGCGGTGCATCCGGCTTTGTCGAGCGTCTATACAAACGCAATTGGCCCGTGTTTGGGGGAGGGACGTCCTCCGGGTTGGCGCTCCTCACTGACAGGTGAGTCAGTTGGACACAACACACGATTGTGTGTGGGGAGGAATCAATCGGCTTAACGACTAAATTGGAGAGAAAAATGGTTTAAAAAAGCACAAAAAAATTAACAAACTGCATTTAAGAAACCAATCCAAAGTCTTTGGAAGGGTCCTTCATAAGGGGGCAATGATACCATTGGTTTCCCAAGCAGTGGGTGTAGGATTGTTAGCGGTCATTCTAGTCGCTGCTCTAGTAACTACCTTGGATTCAGATTTCCCCAGACGTATCGGTAGGCAGAGAACTCTGATCGTTTATAGAGTATAGACTAGTATGGATGATGCATGTGTTGCACATATACAGTAGGTGTCCTGAATCTTTATGGCACTCAAACACAGTCACAGACATCGGGACCCTGAGTGTTATTGATCAGTCACACTAAGAGTTGACCTTCAGACAGAAGCGTGTTCTGCTGACCTGTCTGAAACCTGCTTCTTTTAGCATATCGTCTCTGTCGGGTGGAAACCTCATATGTCCAAAACTGTTAGTTCTGTCAGATAACTCACGAATAGATTGAACCAATATTACAGACCAAATATATGAACAATATATAGAATGAGAATACAAGAGTGGATGTAATATATTTTATTTTGGCGTTCAGGCTCTGCTACATTTTTCTCCCTGCTCAGCATAATTAAGACAACCATCATTAACCTTTAAGAGCAGGGAGATATATATACATAACAACCCCCCATGGGGAACAGAACCAATAGCAGAGCCCACTGGTGGTGCTGGGGTGGTGGTGGGAGTAAACGCTGCATGACAACACCTATGAAACACAAAGCAGACAGAACACAGATGAAGGTGAGCTTAAATAACCCGCCCGATTGGACAGCTGACTGCCACGTCAGAGTATGACGTACTGTATGAGTCTGCATGACGCTGTAAACAGCCAGATAGAATCTCTCTCGAGTGTATGCTGCCAGAACTAACTCGCAGGCTACGTATCATTTTTCAGGATTCAAATTCAAGAGTAGCAAAAGTAGCAGATCTGCTACTTTTGGTGCTTTTGTGTGACACTGTAGGATGATCAAGTAGGACGTTAATTTACGGGGGAAAAAAAATAATAATAATATTGAGATAGGAGTTTTCTGCCCGACGGCAACGATATAAGGTTTCCAAAGAAAAGTAGTGTACGACAGAGAGAGAGAGGGAGAGAGAATGAGAGACAGACTAGACAGAGACAGGAACTGCTCCAAAATGAATTCAGATTCTTCCGTGTTTTCCCCAGGAGGTTTGTCCCAGAAAACCACAGGCAGCCTTTAGTGCCAGCCAGGCAGCATCATGTGATGTTTCTCTACTCTTCCTCACCAGAAGTGCTCTTTGTTGTTGTACCAACCCCATACGTTTATATTTTTTTCACAGATAATTGATTTCCTTGTTGCACAGGGCATTTTACCAAAATAGACAATATTTAACTCCCTACAATTTGAAAAGGTGTCTGGGATGTTGCAGACGTTTATTAGATGTTTAATTCATTTGAAATCCATACGGCATGGGTGCAAATTTAAATATTGTCATTGTTTGAGATGAGAGATGATGGAGTGTCTAGGAGCTGGCTGAGACCCTTTTAATTTGGGATGAAGTGAAATGACTAAAGTTAGAAGTAGGGGTGTAACAGTTCCTTCTCGATTATTCGATTAATCTAAAAAGTAATCAATAGAATAATCACTAAGAAGATCATTGATAGTTGCAGCCCTAGTTAAAAGTGTGGTGTTTGCTTCATCAGAGGAGATAAACCTCCACAAGTTTGTTCCCATGGCTGTGGAAAGGACGTGCCTGCGTTACCGGTAAGAATGCTGTTCAACTGGCCCAGAACAACGTTCCCTTCTCTGTTTCGCTTCACTTAAGACTACTGATGTATTCACACAGCTGTTGTGTTGTGAAACCAGGGAATAATCTAACAGGCACATTTTACGATGACAACTCCTGATTTTGGTGACACCATGGCCTTTCCTCTAGCCGCTAGCGTTACCCTTCAGCCAAAAATGTCTGGTTGTGTGTAAATAAGAAGGAGCACAGCCTCTAGGGCCAGCAGCTATCAGGACTTTTGGACTACTTGTCTTGTTACAGAAATATTCCATTTACTAAGTTAAGCACAAACAAGATGCATAATACAAAACAGGGAATAACCTACTGTACTTTTAAACCACTTAAACCCAATATACTTGTTGACTGGTGTCCCCCAGGAGTCTATACAAGGCCCACTACTTTTTCCCCCCTCTATATTGCTATTTTCACTTAAGGTTTGCCCCAGAATAGGAACGGACAGGTTCATGTGGTTAACTGACAAACTTTCTTACGGCGGTGGTGAACAGCCAGGCATCCAGCCCAGATACTGTGAGGTGTATTGGGCCTTTAAAGCTGAGTAGGAGACCTGTGGTGTCTCTCATCTTGTCCTTGGGCTGTCTGAACCCGGCTATCAAGGCTCCACACAGTGTGACTCTGGCCCAGGGATTGGCATGGATTCGAGCCATGGATTAATCCAACTAGAAGGCCTGTTATGAAATGGCCCTGGCATGTTTCAACGCTCCCTGAAAATGGGAGGAAGAGAGAGAGAAGAGATCAGGCAGGGGGAATAAGAGGAAAGAGTGAGCTACAAAGTAGAGCCCTGACCCATATATTGATTTGGCAGAAATATTAGCCATTATTTGCCTTTTTTTACTGTATCAGCAGTAAATAAATATATATATATTTTTTTTTAACAAAAACGTCTGTGGTCTAGGACTGTCCAAAATCGGTATCGGCATCAGACCCAACAAAGTGGCATCGGTGGTGCTCTGAGAGGAGACACACATAAAGGAGAGAGGTGTGTGTGTGTCCCTGGGTTCTGAGAGGAGAGACACAGAGAAAGGAGAGAGGTGGGGAAACAGAGGAGAGAACACAGAGCTTGTAAAGAGGCTATAATCAGATGGCCTCAGGCTGTGATACGGTCACAGTTTTATTCAACAGTTCAGGCAGGCTGGTCGACAGGACCTTCTGTTGTTATTGGATCACGGGGCGGGGGCCACATTGCAGCCACGGCTGCTTCTCCGTGGGCGCCATTGATACAGAACGGCAGAATGGGAGCTGCTTGGTTGGTGGTGCAGGGATTCCATCGCACTGGTGTTTGAAGAAAAGCCGCCTTTACTGATGTGCGTAAATAAACAGTGCTAGTGAAGTGCCCCTGTGCTTGACGCAAGCATCATTGTGATCTTCATAAGATGGGTTTGCATTTTGTCGAGGCGAAGATGTTAGAACTGTCCGCTTTCTGTTTTGTCTTTGTGCCGTTTCTTCGGATGTCGTACAGTTCCACAGGGACTGCACACACACAAAATAAATCTCAGCATTTCATCATCATATATCTGAACATGGTTTTGCTGCACAAGCATGCATCAATGGGAATACCTAATGGGATAGTAAGCACGCCCCCCCCCCCACCCCAACAGAGAATAATGCTTAATTTAGGATGCATTGTGAGCTTGTAGATTGGCTATTTTCACTTGGCTCACTGTTTTACCTCGCACCTGAGTTTAAGCTTTTAATCTGGGTGTGCGAAAGTTTTTACTATTGCCTATTTTGGAGTAAAATTCTATATAAGAGGGAGGTTACCACCTGCTGGACAAGATCATTTGAGACTGATGTTTGAGTAAACAAGTTGTGATGGTGGAAGGTGGTCTCCTCTTATCTGTCTTTGGGAGACAGGAGTTCCCTCCTCTCTCTTCTCCTCTCCTCCCATCTCCTCTGCTTCTCTCCTTTCTTCTGCTGCAGTGTTCTGTTGGATAGCATATGAAGGAATCTCATTGACCTAGTTAATGTCTCGTCTCTGATCCACTCCACCAATGAAAGGGAGCCGATATGGAGGAGAGAGAGAGGAGTAGTGTGTGTAAGGGAGAATTTACTGCAGTGACACACATCCATATAAAGCTCACCAGCAGCCAGGGAGAGTGGATCTTTACAAGAACCAGCTTTCCGTGTGTGTGTGTGTGTGTGTGTGTGTGTGTGTGTGTGTGTGTGTGTGTGTGTGTGTGTGTGTGTGTGTGTGTGTGTGTGTGTGTGTGTGTGTGTGTGTGTGTGTGTGTGTGTGTGTGTGTGTGTGTGTGTGTGTGTGTGTCCGTGCTTGAACACAAACATGTATTTATATTGTGTTAATACATAATTTTTTTACGTTTGTAATTTGTATGTAAGTACTGTAAGAGATATCTCTATATCCCCCTCCCTAAGATATTTCCATAAACATTCAATGTGTATTCAGATGTATTTCCAGTTTGGAAAATTAGGAGACTTTTCTTTGGCTTGTAAAACATATTTAAAAACCTAGTGGCAAAAAAACTAAACAAAATAACCTTCATACTGTACAGTAGACCCAGATACATTCAATAGACACTTACTGTACACACTCCTAGGTGCTGTATATCCTCAGCAGCTCCATCACTCTTTCTCTCTCTCTCTCTCTCTCACACACATACACACACACACACACACACACACACACACACACACCCACACCCACACCCACACCCACACCCACCCACACACACACACACACACACACACACACACACACACACACACACACACACACACACAAACACACCGAGAGAGAAAGGTTGAAATATGTCTTGTTGGATTTCCCAGAGCTCTTGTTTATAGTACTATAAAAGATAAATCCTGGCTTTTGGGTGAAGGTGAAGACCTCAACCCTGCTGCCCAAATAGATTTATCTAGAGTGTGTAAGCTTTTAATCTGCTCCTCTAAGATTAATCCTATATGACAGGAGAGATGAATATTTCAGTCCCATTTGGGGGGAAAACCTCTGCAACCAGAACGTGAGATGTATTTTTTTTTTCTCGCCCTCCCCACACAGTGAAGCAAGCTGTCTCCATGAATATGCACCCGTCAGTTCAAATCTATAGGCTAGATATCGTCGCCGTCGGGCAGAAACCTCTTATCTCCATATTCTAACTTTTTATGTATTTTTCCTAAATAAAAATGAATACTTGATCATACTGCAAAGTCACACAAAAGCATCACAAGTTTGCAGAGCTTGTCGATCTGCTACTTTTGCTATTTTTGAATTTGAATCCTGAAAAGTAACAGTATTTCCACAGAGACGATATACACGTTGATTAAGTAGTGTGATAGACCTGCTTCCTCTCTCTCTCTCTGTCTCTCTGTCTCTCTGGTCTCTCTCTCTCTCTTTCTGTCTCTTTCTGTCTCTTTCTGTCTCTTTCTGTCTCTCTCTCTCTCTCTCTCTCTCTCTCTCTCTCTCTGTCAATCTCTCTCTCTCTCTCTCTCTCTCTCTCTCTCTCTCTCTCTCTCTCTCTCTCTCTCTCTCTCTCTCCTCTCTCTCTCTCTCTCTCTCTCTCTCTCTCTCTCTGTCTCTCTCTCTCTCTCTCTCTCTCTCTCTCTCCCTCTCTGTCGATCTCTCTCTCTCTCTGTCGATCTCTCTCTCTCTCTCTGTCTCTGTCACTCTCTCTCTCTCTCTCTCTCTCTCTCTCTCTCTCTCTCTCTCTCTCTCTCTCTCTCTCTCTCTCTCTCTCTCTCTCTCTCTCTCTCTCTCTCTCTCTCTCTCTCTCTCTCTCTCTCTCTCTCTCCTTTATCTCCACTGCCCTGTCTCTCTCTTTGCTCTATAAACTGTCTGTTTGTTTTGATAAACAAAAACAAGAATACAAAGAAGAGGATTCTTTTATTTTTTTATCTAGGCGAAATTCGTAAAAGCAGAGTTTAAAGCTACAATCCGCGACTTATTTTAATGAATACAAGTTATTTGTACAATTCTAACTAGCACATCTGCAGTGATTGGAGCGGGTCTACCTACTCTATTGAACATGTAGACCCTGGTGTTGACTGGTAGGACAAAGACAATGTCAATAAAGTTATTTGACGCAGACAGTGCACCGCCGTCTTTATTGCAGTTCGGACGTCGTTGCAATTACCTCTCTGTCTCAGGAGAGGACATAAAAATTACGGATTGCAACTTTAATTTGACGCCCAGAGAGCAAGGCTTAAAAGCATCAAGCCGTCATGCCGCAGTGCGCTGCCAGGCTTATCATAGAACTCATAGAACTAGAGATAACAGAACATACATGTTATCATAGAACTAGAGATAACAGAACATACATGTTATCATATAACTAGAGATAACAGAACATACATGTTATCATAGAACTAGAGATAACAGAACATACATGTTATCATAGAACTAGAGATAACAGAACATACATGTTCACAGACAAGTACATTCACAGTTCTGAAGCCCAAAAATAATGGATCTACAAGCTGACATCATTGCTCTACGGAGTATAAAGTATGCTTTATTCTGTGCTGGTTTTCTAGATGCTGTGTCTAACTCCAGTAGATTCTCTGTTCTATGAAGGTGCAGTTAACGTTAGCTTGGCAGACTTTGAACCGGGTCTAGTCCCCTGCTTGGCACTCAGCATCAAGGATTGGGAGTAATTCCCTGCGACATACCGGCGTCATGTCCAGGGGGTGTACTCGTATATCATGTGACATACTAGCGTCATGTACAGGGATTTACTCGTAGATCAAGCTGCCTCACGCTTCAGAAACAGGAGACAGGCTCCTGACCTATGGGCCTCAAGGCTCAAAGAACCATTGGATCCCAGGCTACTTATTAGTCATTGTATCTGTCACCTCTCTTCCAAACACAGAGGGAAAGAAGAACGGGGACCCCAGAAAAAAATGCCACGCTCAAATGTGGTCCACAGCTCCACTGGCCTGAATGGAGTTCTGACCTACAGGCCAAACAACATATATTTGCAAATATTCATAATGGTTTATTTGTGCCTGATGTTGAGGAGGCTACGGGTGGGGGTTTACTTTCCAGGAAAACTTAGTGAACATTTACCCAGTCAGTCCCTGGAAAGTTATACTTACTCGGGACTGACGTCTTAGTGGGAACTATCCGAGTCATCCTCCTGAATGAGCCCCACCCATTTTGTGCCCCAGGGAAGGTTTTTAATCCAACGCTGAGAACCACGGTTTCACCCAGGAGACAATGAGGTCTACAGTGACATCTGGTGATGCTTGTTTGTGTCAGGGTATTTTTTTTTTCAGTGGGTTTGTCAGTGGGTTAGTCAGTGGATTTGTCAGTGGATTTGTCAGTGGTTTTGTCAGTGCTGTCAGGAGCTGTCTGTGAGTCACAGGGTTTTGTCACATTGTTCTGGACCAGCCACAGCAGGGTGAATCAGGCATCATGACTAATTCCAATGCAGTTTTACAGCAGAGATGTGAAGTCCAACCAGGCTAAAGTGCCTTTGGAGGGCTTTGCAGCGTGACTACTATACGTATGATATTGTTTTGTTTGCGTCTCACATTTCATTGTTGTAAGACAAAGGTGCACAAAAAGAACATATTTCAGAAATGAAGAAGAAATCACCATGCGATCAGTTCACATGGAAAGGAAAAGAGAAGTATATTATCATAGCCCGGATTGACTTGTTTTGTTTCTGTATAACAACAAATACAAAGCTTCTAATAATCCATTCATGAAACCTTGAAAAACGAAACATAAGCACAATCAAAGAAAGCGGGGATCTCTGTTTTTTTATCATTTCATGCAGCCTGTACAGCCTTTTTTCATTTCTGGAGCTAGCAAGCTACTTAGAAACACATCCCAGAGTGCATCCCTGCCTGGTCACGATCACACGCTCACTGCTCCATTTCTGTCCATAGATCAGCCTGAAAGCTGAGCAGTCTAAATCCCAACGGTGATTTTTCATATGGGAGTATATATTTAGAAGCCTGTATTTGAGCATTGTGGGGAGATACAGTATGGGACGGTGTGATTCCGTTTGAAGTAAAGTACCGTGCCGTGTGGAGTGTGTGTGTGTGTGTGTGTGTGTGTGTGTGTGTGTGTGTGTGTGTGT
Organism: Gymnoscopelus braueri; assembly: GCF_963280865.1. Lineage (NCBI taxonomy): Eukaryota > Metazoa > Chordata > Actinopteri > Myctophiformes > Myctophidae > Gymnoscopelus > Gymnoscopelus braueri. The sequence continues at coordinate 13,170,364 of NC_137611.1, forward strand.
GTGTGTGTGTGTGTGTGTGTGTGTGTGTGCGTGTGCGTGTGCGTGTGTGTGTGTGCGTGCCCTCTGGTTCGACAGCGGGTTAAGTATTACTGTAGCAGGTTAGATGGTGAGCACTTTTATCCAAAGTGCCTCGCAGAGTCATAAATGCATGCAAAGCTTTAACATGGGTGTCCCCAGAGGGAATTGAACCCATCACCTTTGCAGCTTCAGCGCTATGGTGCAATCAGTTAAGATGTCGTGTATATTTAACCATGAACATGACAGTTGCACTTTTGACCTGGCGTCCCTATTCTGGGCACGTCATTATAGGTGATGATTTTGAAAAATAGAGAAAATCGCAGGCCGACAAGGTCACAACGATGCGGCTGTGACCTTGTAGTTAGTTAGTTACTTACTTACTTTATTGACACAATTGTATAAAACATTGGATCCAAACAATAATTGAAAACCCATGAATAAAAACTTTAAAAAATATACAATACACAACACAAAATCCCTTGTACATCTGCTATTTTCACCACATTACAACTCTTATATGTTGTTAATGCCACCAGCTGACAGATATTATTGCTATGATGGTTCATAAAGGGCATAAGTGAAGTTATGAGACGTGGATCAGAGGGTTCACCCTCGCATCCACCTGCTCCACCAGCGTGAGGGAGAGATGACAACACCCCCTCCCCTCCATCATCTGGCACTGCTCTCTTAACACCTCCTCCTGCTCTGAAGACATCTGGAAGCCCTGACACAAACAACCAGCTCCTCCCCCTACACGCTCTTTTAATGACCACTTAACCCCCACGTGTCAAACTCAAGGCCCGCAGGCCGAAGTGTAAGTTTAAAGTGGGCTAAACCACCTAAACCCCATATATTTCAGTTGACGGGGGGCTCCCAAGGGGTCTGTACTTGGTCCCTTCCTTTTTTCCCTTTGCACCAAATCTCTTTGCTGAAAATAACCAATCTACAAGCTCATAACGCGATACAATGCGTCGCAACATAATGTTGTTCGCCTATTTTGACATGCCCAGAATAGGGACACCAGGGTTAAAGTGATAAATGTCCACTTAAAGCATAAAGTGGACGCTTCAGTAAAATTCTGGAAAGGTTGCATCCAGGTGGCCTCCGCTGCTAAGAGAGCATACCACATAAATAAGACTATGGTCTTTCCCGCAGCCGGCCCGGGTTCGAATCCAACCCGAGGCTCTTTGCTGCATAGTACCCCCCCCCCCCCCCCCCGCCTTTCCTGTCTCTCTGGTCACTATGACAAATAAAGCAGAAATGCAGGAGAAAAAAATCTTTAAGGGAAAAAATATGAATATTATTTAATATGTGCCTTTATTTCAAACAAACTTTATTTTCAAACATTAGATTCAGGATTGGACTGTTCTTGATTTTTTTATGTTCATACAACAACAACAACCAAAATGATATCCCAGCAGATTTGTATTATTTTTTGTTGTTGTTGTGCAGATGCCTTTAAGTGGCACCTGAGCTCAGGATGTGGCCTTCCATCTGGGCCAAGGAGGAGTCTCCAGCTAACAGCTGGGTAGTTCACTACAGTCTGCTGCTGACACCTGAGGTCCAAGGGCCACTTCGTTATGTTTTATAAGCCTCGGTGGCGGGGGGGGGGTGGCCCACGGCCCACTGGGCTTTGGTAAAGGCACAATATTTCAAATGCCTCCTCCGTCGCTCTATTGGCTCCCCCGCCCACCATTTGCTCGCCCACAAAAGACCCCATACCGTGCAGAGGGCGTGGGCCCCTCCCCTCTGGTCCCTGATGGTGAAAGGAGGTGGAGAGCAATGGGGTTGGGGGCGGGGGTGAAGTAGGCCTCATTACCAGCCAGCTGGACACCACTATACACTGTCCCCCTCCTCCACCCCCACACTCCCTCCCACCCCGTCCAAGCCTGTCTGACATACACTAATAAGGCTCCATTGTCTGGTGGTCCCCATTAACGAACAGAGAGGCGATCCAGGGCCACCCCTGTGGAGTCTATCGAGACAGATCAAGATTTATAATGTTATTATCACAAGGATCGTGGATACGCACGTTTATCTCCGCTGACATGTGCTTCGGCAGTTGCAGGCCGAGGACCACAGACACCCCTTGAAAAGCAACATGAGTCACACTGCTTATGAGTACTCTCCAGTTCCTAAACAAGATGCTAATCATGAATCAAGGGGTAATTAGCTGTTGATAAAGAGCTTTAATTAATGCCTAGCTGCCGTTCTGACGAGGCTGTTTGCAAAAAAAGGCTGGACGTAGTGCCGAATGGCCCAAATGAATTGATTGTGTTCTTACACCGCTCCACCGAAGATGAGATTTGATCCAGGGAAGATAATATGTTATATAATAACACTTTTAACAAGGTTGTATCCTGGCTTTCGCAGCAGACTGCTCCAGTGATCTGTATTCTTCACTTGTCTTAGCCTGTTATATCTGCTCTGGCAAGAACACCATGGCAGATGTATAATCTCTTTGCCCACTCTGTGATTTGTCAGCATTATTTTGCCTCGGGGGCCCAAGTCGAGGGCTTGGATGGTCCAATCTAATCTTTCTCCTCTGGAGTGTGGTGAAGAGCAAAGTGTGACCCCCCGCCCCCCCCCCCCCCCACACACACACCCCTTCCCCCTTTGCACTCCTGTTGCTTGTCCCTGTCTCTCTCTCTCACTCTCTCCATTCGTCCTGTCTTTCTACACATTACACACTGGCTGGCACCCTGCCAATCTCACCATCCCAGAATACTCACAGGACCTGCTGGGGAGTTTGCAGGCTGATGACATCATAGGCTCTCCGGGCTGCCCACGCTGCAGGGGTGTCATTTATAGTTGTTGGTGTACCCCCTCCTCCACCCTGCCTGACGTACGGTACTGCACAGGCACAGCGTCTTCTCTGTGCGCCGGCCGGGACATTTATATCACCACTCTGCTTATAGCTACGGATGCGAGTGAAAGTTTAGAGAGTGGAGAGTTTTTTAGATTTGTCATGAGGTGGATGTTAGTTATAATTCATTTCACTGAGAGACCCAGGTTAAGCGCCTCTCAGGTGTCAGGTGTAGCCTGTACCTTTATTTATCCAGGAGAGAGAATTCTGCTGAGCACGCTGGGTCTTTTTCAGCATCGTCCCTCCACTGCACATTCATAGTGCACACGCATACTCTACACACATGGGAGCTGGACTGTATAACTGCAGTCGAAAGCCTCAGAGATGACTGCATTCACCACTTAAAACCCACAAAAATAGCCAATCTACAAGTGTTGTGAGTTTGTAAAAATAGATACGGTATTTCTGGTGAATATTTTACCTATTTTCGCAGAATGGTCGCCTATTACGACAGAACAGGGATGTACGTACCTGTTCACTGTCCCCACTTCAAATGGCCACAGTCAAATATGCAGATTCAACATGACATCTTCCTGTTGTCTTGGACTTTCCTGTTATCTTGGAGTTCATTCCAAACCATTGCCAGACACCAGTCAATTAGTATTTTTTTGTAGGTGATTGTGTTCTTCTGCATTGAACCTGTGCCAGATGACTTTAGAGTCTGGATGGTTCAGGATGTATTGCGTGTAGAAGATCAGAAATAATATTATTTTGTCCCTAAACCATTCAGTGCTTTTTGAAACAAAATTACTACAGCAAGCCAGCCAGTGTAAAGATCTGAGAACTGGACTTATGTGATCCACTTTCCTGGTCTTAATGAGGATTCAAGCAGCAGCGTTCTGCATCAGCTGCACCTGTCTGATCGATAGTTTTTCGGGTAGACCTCTAAAGACACTGTTACAGTAGTCAAGTCTACTGAAGATGAATGCATGGTTTTTCCAATTCCTGCAGGGACATAAGCCCTTTAATCCTTGATATGAGGTCAGTTCGTCCAGCATGACCTTTCATATCCTGTTTATAGCAGCAACATCACTCATCACTTTCCCAGTATGGCCAATAGCATCCCGGGACACCAGCCATGACCCTTCTGCCTGTTAGACCAGCAGCAGTATGCTCTTTCTCAGAACGAAGGAGGGGGTTGCCAGTTCTGCACTTGTCATCTCTATAGATCATCATGCGGACTAAATCAGGCCACTGTAGCAGGCCGTTTATCAAGGATGCCATAGTTGGCTTTTAAAGGGTGAAGACTCCTTTTGTGAAAACGACACTATAGAAAATAGACAAATCCAGGGCACGCCTCTCAGAAAAAGGTAAAAAAGGCCTCTTTTAAAGCTGTTGTATCGGAGTTAACCCATTAAGACCTGAAGCCGATTCTACAAATGTCTTCTAAATCCCAACAGTTTTCTCAAAAACATATGTTTCTATATCAGTGGTGCTCAAACTTTTTCATGTCAAGGACCCCCAAAATTATGTATTTGGCCGCCGACCCCCATCTCAAAATATGTTGTTCCAGGGACCCCCCAGAAGCAAAGATTTGAGTTGAAAATGTCCGAGTTGCTCCAGCGCCTTCTTTATTAATCAGTGCAACTAGTTTGAGCACATGGGATCCCAATATGGCACATATTCAACAGATGGGCAAAGACAGAGGCCCATACTCCAACAGTATAGCTACTGTACGTATGTACTGTACAGTTGAATAAGTTAATTCGATTTTGTCCAACATTTTGATGTTCAATTCTAAGTGGGGAACTATAAATAATTAAATTAAATAAATGAAAAAAGTGATTGAAAAACACGGTCTCCTCACGTATTAGAAGAACAATATCATTCACCAGAACCAACGATGGGTGTTTTCAATTAATCTAACATGGTTAAAATGGAGTTTGAAGTTACAATGGGTTTGTATAGGGGGGCATGTCTGATATAATTAATATCAAATGTCTAAATACAGAATAAAGCAACCTAAAAACCGTCTGGGGTGCTGACAAAAGCCTGAGTAGACGTTACAATGACCACAAACATGTTTGAAAGGGAATTATCCCTTAAACTCCTGCTCACTGTACCACATGACTGTAAACTAACGTACTTGCCTAGAGTACTACTTCCTGACCTGGGTCAAATACTATTTAAAAAATACTAAATGCTTTTGTTTTGGCCTGTTCTGGGACCATCTGCTTTGGATGCAGCACATCTGGACAATTTGGACACCTGCTGTTAAATTGTCAGTTGGGAGAGAAGATACTTTTAAAGGTTATTGTGTTTGATCCATCTGGTACTCTACAAGGAGGTTACATAAAAAATACTATGTTGGCAAAGAAGTGATTTCTGGTATAATTTATTTATTAGCATAATAAATTAAATAATTTACAGTGTGCAATGAACTACTCCACATCAGGATGTTTTTACTTCTGCAAAAGAAAACATCAGGCCTTTGAGAGAAACATATTACACACATGCATGCACGTGTGTACGCACACACACATATTTTAAAAGTGAATTATTTATTAGCACTGGTGATGCAGTGATCTCAGTGTTAAATCACGTGGTTAGGCTAGACAGCATGTGTACAGGTCACAAACCTGTATGCCGTAGTGGCCATCGTAGTGGCCCCGCTGTTTGATAGATTACAGTGTGACAAGAACAGAGAGAGGAAGGAGTCTGGTCTGTCCCTCCCTGTGATGTACGGGAAAGCAGCTGATCATAATTCATTCATTTCCTGAAGGTGTAGAACTAAGAAGAACTCACTTTCTTTCTCTCTCCCAGTCTCTCTCTCTCTCTCTCTCTCTCTCTCTCTCTCTCTCTTTCTCCCACCCTTTCTTCTGTACTGTGGGATCCTGCTGATTCAGCACTATTTCCTTCTTCAAGGAGTAGCCACCAGGCACTTAATGCATGATGCATGCACAGCGTGCATACATTTGGGCATGCGCGCACACACACACACACACACACACACACACACACACACACACACACACACACACACACACACACACACACACGATGCACCACATGCATTTGACAGGCAGCGGGGGGAAAAACTGAATGACGAATGACACTGCAGTATTAGCAGTCTTACTGTAGCAGGCAGACAGGTGGACAGCCTGAGGCTTTTCACTTTTATCTTTCTCTTCTGTTTGGGAACCCGTTCAGATAGAATCCCATAATCGACGACGTTAGCACCTAAGTAGCGCATAGCCAAGTCGTTGATGATATTTCATTTGAAACTAGCATGAAATAAAGATGCTGTGTACAAAGGGACTAGTCCCAGGTTGATTCATGAAGAGCTGACATGACATGATTTAATCTAACAATTGTAAGGTTCTGCTCCGTGGAACCGGTCCATTCCCTCAACCTTTTATGTAGTCTTTCGGTCGGTGCCAGTTGGCACAGTGGCTCCTCCACGCCGGTCTGTGCCGGGAGCCAAACATTTCACGGGCTTGGGTTTTGCCTTTGTTTGTTTTTTGGTGAATGCCAGGCGAATGGCCCATTTTTTTACGCCGTAGTACGACGGTGTCACTTGCAGAATAGAACTGTGGCATGATGCAATGCAGTTCTACCTTTCTGCAGTGGTTTTTAGAAGGGACTGAAAGGGAATTGACGCCCCGAGTCATGACTCCTTTGTGATGTTCTTCAGTGTGTAGCAGAGTGCCAGGTCTGAACCAGCTTACTAGGGACAAACAGCCCTCCGCTGCTTACATGATGCGACCATGCGCAAAATATCTGTACAAGGACACACACACACACACACACACACACACACACACACACACACACACACACACACACACACACACACACACACACACACACACACACACACACACACACACACACACACACACACACACACCCCCACCCCCACACACACACACACACACACACACACACACACGTGTGTGAACATTTTGTGAACATTTCAGTTGTTTGTAATGATACAGCACTATACAGCATGCTAGTGCACAGTGTATCACTACAGTACCACCGTTTATCCTTCTGAGAATGACTGTTCACCCCCAATCTGTGGCCAGGAACAGTGACAACCGAGAGTTGTGACACACTGTTGACGCCCATTTTTATTCACCTATGTGTTTAATTCTTTAGAGGACGGGTCCATTTGTCAGGGGAGAGACGTCTAAGGTTAACCTGAGATGTGTTGATCATTTTACACAGCGTTAGGGGGGGTTCCATTAGGGCTTTTTAAGTGGTTTTTCCAGTCTTGTTTCTTTCAGAGAATGTAACAGTCGGTAACAGAATGCCAGCCAGACAACCGCAGCAATCCCCGTTTTGATATCCCAGCCCTGTGGACATGCGTCACGCACGTCAACCCCTCCTTTTTTGCCCTTGTTTAACCCTGTCTCTCTTGACTGTCCTCTCTGAATGAATCGATAATAATTGCCATATAAAATAATCTTTAACCACTTATATTCTTTATTGACTGGGGTCCCCCAGAGGCCTTTTTTTTGCCTCTAGTCTACACTGAATCTCTTCGCCAAATGTTTGCCTATATTTTCATCTAACGTGCGCCTATTATGACACGTCCAGCATATAGATACTAGCATTCATGTGGTAAAGAAAACATATTCAATTCTTTTCTCAATTTTCTTCTTTAGAGGGTAGTAAATAATACCGTACATTTAACTCCTCACTCACTCTGTCTCACACAGCAGCCCTCCCTCTACACACATTAAAATGTATAATATAATATATAATATAATATAATAGACTGGTCTGGTCAGGTCAGCAGGAAATTTGCATTACAATTGAAATGCAGAATAATGGGGATTACAATAATGAACGCTGCTGCTTAACCCATTCAATCCGGGAACGCATCTGTGTCATTTTAAGATTTCAAAAATAGCAGATCTACAAGCTCATAGCGCGGCACAGAGTGCCGTGCTTTGAGCTTGTAGATCTGCTATTTTTGAAAAATCTTGAACATTTTTGCAAATCTTTGAATATATATATATTTTTAAAGCAAACATTTGTAACTCAAATCTTTGCTTCTATGCGGGTCCCTGGAACAAAACATTTTGATGGGGGTCCGTGGCCAAATACTTATAAAAAAATGTTTTCTAAATCCTAACAGTATGTTGCTATATCAGTGGTGCTCCAGCTTTTCCATGTCAAGGACCCCCAGAATGATATGTATTTGGCCGCGGACCCCCATCTCAAAATATGTTGTTCCAGGGACCTCCAAGAAGCAAACATTTGGGTTACAAATGTTCGCTTTAAAAAATATATATTCAAAGATTTGCACAAACTGCGCAAGTTTTCCAAAAAAATAGCAGAACTACAAGCTCATAGTGGGGCACTCGCTATGAGCTTGTATATCTGCTATTTTTGAATAGCCAAAGAAATCTTGAAATGACGCAGATGCGTTCCCGGTCTTAATGGATTAAGCGGAGGACTCGAGCAGCAGCGTTCTGAATCAACTTCAGTCGTTGTGGAAAATCATTTTCTTTTTAGGAAGCCCTGTAAAGACACCCTTTTAGTAGTCAAGTCTACTGAATGAAGGCATGGACAGGTCTTTCCCCAAATCCTCCTGAGACATAAGTCCTTTAATCCTTGAGGAATAGTAGGCTGACGTTGGAATTGAGTTAATGTGGCTGTTAAAATTCATTCTACTTTGTGGTTTTAAACATTGCTGATTGAAGCTGAGTTTCTGACTTTTACTCACAATCCACTCATCTTGTGGTCACCAATTTAAATGTAATACATTTTACAAAACATAGTCTATGTGTCTATGTCTATGGTCCTCTTTAGTTCTGGAGTCATCTGTTGGTTAACCAATGTAACCATGTATGTTGGGCAGAAACCTTGTATCTCCATATTTCAACTTTTTGTTTGTTCGTAAATTAATGCTGTACTTCATCATACAAGAATGTCGCACAAAAGCAGTGAAAATAGCAGATCGACAAGCCCACAACGCGTCGCGATACAACAAACTTCTTTTTAGAATAATAATGAAAAGGGAACGTTTTTTGGACATACAAGGTTTCCACCCAACATATGGTACATTGACCGGAGTCCCCCAGGGGTATAGACTAATCCCCCTCCTTTTTCCCCACTCTATACCAAATTTCTGTCGCATTGCGACGCGTTGTGAGCGTGTAGATCAGCTATTTTCGCCAAATGTTCGCCCTAGACTAGGGAAGCTATAGGGTTCGTGGGGTTCAGTCACAATGGATGATGAGCTGTGGAGAAAACCTGTTTACAAGATGCTGCTCACTGGGGCTGGGGCTCGCCTGACATTGGAGTGACCTCCAAGTGCCGCATCCAGCCTGTCTCACTGCCAGACATATGCACACGCTAGCGTACACACACACACACACACACACACACACACACACACACACACACACACACACACACACACACACACACACACACACACACACACACACACACACACACACACACACACACACACACACACTACTGTAAGCACACCGTTCATTTGAAAGTACACATATAGATGTAGACGCACGCACGTGGATGCAGACACACACACACACACACACACACACACACACACACACACACACACACACACACACACACACACATACATGTAGTTTCATGCATGAACATAGACATGGGAAAGGGAATTTAATGCAGAAACACATGCATGTGCCAGCGCACACAAACACGCATGGATGGGCATCCACATACACAGACACAGTCCATTGCAGACACGCACACACAAACATGCATACATGCACACACACATACATGCATGCGTTCACACACACACACACACACGCACGCACGCACACGCACACCCTCAGAGCATACTCAACAGGATTATTTTAATTCAGTTAGCTTTGATTGGCTTAGCACTGTTAGAAATATCACTGCTGCAGCAGCTATTCTGAGTCTCCTGTCCCCACCGTCTACATGTATTCTGTGCACCATTTGCAACAGCAAATTGAATTCCAATAGGCTGCTTGATCCACATGCCCTATATGCCCAGCCCACACAGCATTCATTTAACCACTTGCAACCTGCTGTCCCTATTTCAGGCGTGATCTTTCAGGTGAACTTAATAGAAATAAACATTTTAAATGTAAAAGTCTTTTCTATAATTCTTTTTTTTGTTTCAAAAACTTTCAAAAATAGCCCACAAAATCTATAACCTTGGTAGATGTACTATTTTGTTGGGCAAATAACAAAATGTAACCTTAAGTGAGCACTGTGTACTGCCGATGCTGTATGCCAAAGGTTGATCATCATCACTATTGCCTAGCCTACTACTGTAAATAGCTGTGTAGAGGGGTCTTCAGTGCATTTTTCAGCATGTTTCTTAAACTGAAATAAAGAAAATTAAATTAAATGGGGTGGAGGTAACTGATCAAATCAAACACTCGCCACTTGTATGCATTCATTGAAGTCTAGTGTGTACACTCACTGTTAATAATTTGTTTATCGTAACGGATTACAGCACGCTTCAGCCTGTAGCACATTTCATCTAGCTCCCTCTTAATATAATCTGCCTCCAAGCGTTTTTGCGTCGACGTTTATCCCTCCCTTGTCTCTGGTTTAGATGTGATATTTATTCTTTAATGTCGCAGTCATATTAGGACCCTTGTGAATGGGTTTATCTTCGGCCCGTTTGAGCGGGGCGTGACGGCTCCCTTTCTTGTGGCAGCAACACATTAAAGTGGTCAAACTAGCAATAGAATACATGTTCAGAATCATCTTCCATGAAACACAAATGGCCTCAGACATTCATAAAAGCTAAGTTTTAAAGCCTCAATCTGTGATTTCTCCCATGGTTGGCTGTATGAAGAACAGCAGCAACATAGGTTTAGAACGATAATACCTGCATTACATTTCTCTTTGTCATGCGATTTAGTTTAGCTTTATTCCGTGCAATCCTCTCCATTATGCTGCTGCGGTCTTATACAGAGAATTCATAAATAGGCCAAGCTGTGTAGTGTTAGTGTACAAGAACCATTCTTTCTTAAATACAGCCTGACTGTTCCTTTTAGGTTTTTTTCGGTGAACCAACGTCACTGTGTGATGTCATTGGGATTAGGTTCTGAGGAAAGTGCCCCTGGTGTCTCATGAAAACAAGGCAGGGCGGAATGGAGAATGTCTTGTTTTTGCTTTCCCTATTAGAGAGGAAACATAACTGCATTTATAATACGTATAATCAGATTTGGGAACGTTTTTCAAAACTAGCTAAAATACACAATCTATACAAGCTCACCCGTGTGTCGCATCGCGATGCGTGAGGATCTTGTAGATAATGTGATATTTTGGCTTTTTGGTTAATTTGGCTTTTGCTTGTAGATCAGCTATTTTGGCAGTTTCTTCTGTTTTTGTTTTTAAACCATTCCACAATAGGGGGGCTGCAGGCAGCCAGAGGCTATGGCTATATCGGGGTCCTTGGCAAAGCAGGTCTTGCTTTGCGCATAATCCTCTCTCCTAATGTATTTGTTTATACTTCATTGACACAGACAGAAGGACAGTGTGATAGTGTCAGTCATGAAGATACAGGAGTGAAGGCTGTGGCGGGTTTGGATTCTGGACCAGACTGGGTTGGTCTGGTTCCACTGACAGACAGGGGGGGTGTATAAGCCACTGTGCTATTTCTGGGCTTGGTGGTAGTAATGTGATTTACCCCCACTGAGCGCCAAGGTACTGGCTGTATGATGCATGTTTATTCAACTGATGAAAACACTCCCCAGGGAGTCCACCGTTTCACGCACGCAGACACGCGCACATGCACGCACCATAATAGCAGCTCGTAATGGTTCATTACTTACACACATAGATGGATCAAAGGTAGAGACGGGTGGATATACTGGTGGAGAGACACACAATGCAGTTCCCATTCCCAGTTCCCCCACACACACACACACACACACACACACACACACACACACACACACACACACACACACACACACACACACACACACACACACACACACACACATACATGGTATTACTGTACTTGTGAGGACGCATCTTGACTGTTATGAGCTTGTAGTTTCACTATTGTTGGTGCATAACACCGGCACAAATCATGCATAACCCCCAAACCCCAACCCCCCTAAACCTATCCTCTAAATGCAATCACAATAACATATATATGTATATGTATATGTATATGTATATGTTTATGTACACATGTACTGTATATACTTGCAGTTAGTCAGTCAGTCAGTCAGTCAGTCTCCCTGGCCTGCTGCCAGCCAGTGAGTGGGATTAACAGATTGTAAAACACATTTTAAAACATATTTTTTTATTTAGTTTGGATTTAGAAGGACTGACAGAGTTGACATGTTACGGTTGGGACACACCAGACAAAAAAATATATTTTTTAAACAAAGATGATATTAATTGTACATTCTTACACCTATCAATACACATGGTTATATTTTATAACAAAAAGAAACAAAAACATGTTTGAAGTTGTGAATCAGATCAAAACATTGTATAAATCGTATGTAATTCATATATACAAATCCTTTAAGAATTATATTTTCACCCCAAAAAAATTTAAAGTATCAATAAAATCATAGTGTTTTGCCTTATTTGGGGGCCCACTTGTTATATCCTCACGGCCCACAGGTTGAGAATAGCTGTGTTCAGTGCAGGGTGCTAGCAGGCAGCAGGCAGGCTGGTACTGTAGGGGCAGAGCCAGCTGGTGCAGTTAGATGCCAGCAGTACTGCTGGTGGTGGTGGGGCTACTTGCAGTCAGTCAGTCAGTCTCCCTGGCCTGCTGCCAGCCAGTGGGATTAACAGATTGTAGTTATGCAGTCATTACCCCGTCGGGACTGGATGAACCAGGGGCCCGGGGCGCCATGGGACCCTCCCTGTACTGTACTGTACTGTACTGTACTGTACTGTACTGTACTGTACTGTACTGTACTGTACTGGTAGCTTCTCTGTGTTCTCCTCTGCTGTCTTCCTTCCTTCCGCCTCCCATTTCCTGTCGCGGCCTCGCACAACGTCTCCGGTGAAGGACATTGGAGATGTACTGTGGCGGGATGCTAAGTGTGTGTGTGTGTGTGTGTGTGTGTGTGTGTGTGTGTGTGTGTGTGTGTGTGTGTGTGTGTGTGTGTGTGTGTGTGTGTGTGTGTGTGTGTGTGTGTGTGTGTGTGTGTGTGTGTGTGTGTGTGTGTGTGTGTGTGTGTGTGTGTGTGTGTGTGTGTGTGTGTGTGTGTGTGTGTGTGTGTGTGTGTGTGTGTGTGTGCGTGCGTGTGTGTGTGAATGTGCAAGGGGTGTGGCCTGGTCTTTTTATCTGTATGCATGTGTTGCTGGAACGACAGAGACATCAGATTGATGATGGTGGAACAGGCGGCGACCTGAGGGCCATCTTGTATTAATGACGGAGCGTTTTACCGACGCACTTCCTGTCGGCACTCCAGGCATATATTCAACACTCGCTCTCCATCTGTTACGACTAAAGCATCCCACACACAGCACAGACCCCGAGCGTTCATTTGAATTCTGAGAGCGTGTAAAAAAAGAAGAAGAAAACGGACCCTTACGGTTCACGTTTACACTCTGTATTTCACCGTGTAGTGTACACAGATGATTTTAATCTCTTTATTTGGTGTCTTCTTCTGGCGCTGTCCCTCTGTGGGCTGCTAACTATGAGGTCTTGTACTGGGCTGTAAAAAGGTGACATCTGTATATCTCGGCAGCAGGTTGTCAAACCACACAGAAGAAGACACAATCGTTTATCTCCTGTGCTGCATTGTAGTGGAAGTAATGGAGTGCGTAATGTTTGGTTGTGTTTATGCTTTTTAATTTCCACTTCCTTACTTTTATCTACTTTTACCTAGCATAACACAGAAAATAGCCAATCTACAAGTTCACAATCGGCTATTTTCACCAGGTTCAAAGTGGATAAATACGAAAGCCAAAAATTAGTTACCGTTTTGTTGCCTTCGGAGGGTATTAGGGTCGTCAGTTCTCGTATTGTGTGGTTATTGAGCTTTGATCAATCTGGGAACCCATCGCCAACTGAAAATGAAAAACAGCGCCCTCTGCTGTTTGTTCTATGTCTGTTGGCTCTGGGCGGACGATAACGAAACACCAGAGCACAAGGAAACCGGTGTTTGTGATGCGCCTTCAGCGCATCACTTCCGGTTGGTGCGACTATGTTTTCATTCCCACTAACAATATTTCTACACGGAACACTAACACCACTTCTCCCAGAGAACATGGATCGTTTTGGTTATAAGCCCACTTGTTTCTATGATGAAAGAGTAAGTTAAAATGTGAATATATTTCCGTGGTTTTGTCTGCTCCGCGGACGCTATTGTTAAATTAGTTTCGGTTTGTTTCGAGGGGGAAAGATCGACGGACATGTGAATCCCGCCCACTACATGTGATTGGGTAAAGCGCGGCCTACTTCCTGATCTGAATGCGCACTCGTTATGACGAACCTCCCCGACAGATTCCAACGCAGTGCAGAAGCTGTTCTTGAGAGATTAAGCTTTGATAGATGAATAGCCCTCATTACACACACACACACACACACACACACACACACACACACACACACACACACACACACACACACACACACACACACACATACACACACACACACACACACACACACACACACACACACACACACACACACACACAGACTGACCCTCTTATAGACAGCTAGCATCCTTGCAGAGCCATGCCATAAAACCAACAAAGACATGGACCACTGTGAGCCTCCCCCGACATTGTTGATAATATTACTGAAGCGTGTCACTGTCATCCTTGTGTGTCCCCATGTGACTTCAGACTTACTACTAAATACATTAAGTAGGGAATCTAGGGATCCCCTGTAATGGTAGACAGGGTCTCCCGAGGAGCTCCGTGCGAAAGATGCTCTAATCCGCTGTCTCCCTGGAGAGATTAGCTGTCACCAGCCCGGAGAAATTAAGCCATGGGCTGTGGTGTTAAAGATCCAAACGCTAATTCAGTGCTTCGACCAGACACGCGACACGACATCGCCACCCTTAGAGCCCCGCCGCCGGTAGCGGGCCTAAAAATAACTTTTATGCATAGTTTAGCATACAACTTTCACATTTATCACAGAGTTTCACCTCACCAAGCGTTTCCTGGTTGTGTTCATGCTGAGTTCGCTTAATGGCCCCGGAGGTGGTTCTGTTTCATGCATCTGGCATCCGTAAGCCGTGATTGATCTACTTCTGAGGGGACAGGCATATACAGACGATCCGATCCCTGTTCTAGACAGACAGCTTTGGCCTTTGGCCACGCCGTAAAAACAATTATGACTGCTGTGAAAGTGTTGGAGAGAGATCCTGACACAGCACCGACCATCCGCTCTCAGCCACCCCCCATCCCCACTGGCAGTCTAGGATGGATGGCTTCATGGCTTGTTAGCTTGTTATGGCAGTTTAGGATGACTTGTTTTCCAGTTATGCGCATGAGGTATATTAAGCCTGATTTATACTTAGGTACGTGCGAGTGTCACTCAAAACGCAGTGCAGTGCGCAATGCACAGTGCAACATGAGCTTGAGAGTAGATAGGCTATACCATAGAGTTAGCTGTACGACACCCTCATGCAGTGGTGTAAAGTAACTCATTACATTAACACATACATTACATTAACTAAGTACATGTGTTCAAGTATTGTACTTAAGTACAATTTTGAAGTATTTTCTTCAGTATGAACTATTTTCTATACTTTTACTTCTACCCCACTACATCTCAGAGACAAATATTGTACTTTTACTCCACTACAATTATATGAAAACATTAGTTACAAGTTACTTAACTTTGTAGATTTTGATTTTGATTACAAAACACACTAACCACTTTAGCCCTATATATATATTTCAGCCATTATAAAATAGCAGATCTACAAGCTCACAATGAAATGGGACATTCTGCACAATGGGTCCTTTTGCTTTTGGTACTTTAAGTATATTTTGAAGCCGATACTTTTGTGCTTTTACTCAAGTGCATTTTGGATATGAGGCTTCTACTTGTAACAGAGTACTTCTACATTGCAGTATTGATACTTTTACTTAAGTAAAATCGTGTGAGTACTTCTTCCACCACTGCCCTCATGCAACTAAGTCTAAATGAGGTTATAGACTGCTGGACAAACTGTGAACTCTCTCTCGCACTCGCACACGCGCACACGGACACACACACACACACACACACACACACACTCGCACACACCCCCACACACACACACACACACACACACACACACACACACACACACACACACACACACACACACACACACACACACACACACACACACACACACACACACACACACACACACACACACACACACACACACACACACACACACGTTCGCATTTTGTCTGACACCAGCACTGATCTCATTGACGCTCAGTGAGTTCTGCTCCAGTAACCACAGCTTACTGTTTGAGCATCTGCATTCAAGTCAGTGAGGATCAGCCTGCTCCTGTTTGATTGACCAATACCCCGATATCTGAGTTTTAGAGCAGACACAGTAGCTTCGGATGATGCTGTGGATTTATCAGAAGAGCGGACAGACAGCCCTCCTATAGAGGAATTACTAGTACATTGGCCCTGTAGGGGCAGGAGTGGCTCAGGAGGTCCGCTTGGGAATCGGAAGGTTCGCGGTTCGATCCCCAGCTCCTCCTGCCTTAATGTCGAAGTGGCCTTGAGCAAGACACCAACTCTCTTCTGCTCCCAGTGAGCAGGTTGGTGCCTTGCATGGTTTCCTTCGCCATCTGTGGGTGAATGGGTGAATATAAAGCACACTGGACAAAAGACGCTGTATATAAATGCACCATTTACCTGTAGGATGAGTTAGTGCTGTTGAAAATCTTACTACAAAGCGCTCCCATACCTCTAGAATAAACATTTCATGTTATCAGACTAGCACTTATATTATAGAATAAATCTCATGTACACTGTAAAACGGCAAGATATCTAAACTCTGAAAGTGTGAACATTTTCCATTTTTCTGTGAAACGGCAAATACACGAACACTTAGATTTAGATTAGATGTCCTTTGTTATTGTAAATGTGCAGATGCAGAATATCTCATAATCTAGGTTTTGGGAACATTACATGAGGCTACGTTACATTCAGTACAACAGCACAGCTCAAATATTTTCCTCCTCTCATGGAGGGGAAAAAAAGCTCTTCAAGAATTCATCGTTCCACGGAGCTAACCCCGCCCACCCGCTTTCCTCTGTTTTCATTCATGTTTTGGTACAGTTGCTAAGTGGACTTCCATCCTGTCCTTGTCGCAGCGCCAGG